>NC_135637.1:22506543-22809574 GCF_053574225.1 Canis aureus | reverse complement strand
GCACCCACTCTCCTTGCCTGGTCTGCTCATCGTCGCCACCTGCTCCCTTGTGGCCACAGTGACACCCAAACCCACAGTGCACCTGCACACCGTAGTCCTGCACTCGTGTGCTCTTCCCTCTGCCCGGGATAACCCTATGCCTGGCCAGGTGCCATGGCATAAGCTCAGGCTCCTGGGGTGGCTCCTCTAGCCCAGGTCTTCTCCCTCCGAGGCCTGCCCCTGGCTGGTGATTCTCACCACTTGCATTATTCGTGGGATACCTGTTTGTCCCAGGACAAAAAAAAATCTCCCTGACGGGATGACCTGCATTTTCTCACGTTTGGATTCACAGTGCTTATTTGCAGCACCTGGCACTTAGTGAGCGCTCAGTCAATCACAAGGAAGGGAGGACAAAGGAGGAGGGATGGGAAGGAGAGGAGAGGGAAGGGCAGGAAAGGTAAGGCAGACTGGTCAGAAGGAACTGGACGGGGAGCGGGCCCGGGCAGGGCCCTCCGAACGCGCCCAGTGCTGCCAGCGAAACCTCCCATAGTGCCCCTCCCTGTGGACTCCTTGCAGCCCACAATGCCACCTCGGGCTGCAGCCCATGCCAGCCTTCCCCTGCCCCTCCCCAATGGCGGTGGCGGGGTGGGGGGGGAGGCACCTCCCACGGACAGTTGGTCCGATGGTCCCGTACCAGTTGCTGACCCTTCTCATGGGCTTCAAGAACAGCGCAGGTATGGCCGGGAGTGGCCAGGTGTGGCCTGGTATGGCCAGCTGTGGCCATGCCATGGTGGCCTGGGTAGGGGGCCTGGGTGGGGGGCCTGGGTAGGGGTAGCTACCATACCCATGCCAAGGTGGCCTGGGTAGGGGGCCTGGGTAGGGGTAGCTCAGGGCGTGGGCCAGTCACCTGGTCGCAATCTGTTGGGGACCCTCCATAGGCATCACTCAGTGGGGCAGGAAGGTCTTGAGGTCATCTCTGAGGTTGGTGGCAAGCTTGGGGTGAAGGAGGGAGGGTAGAGAGAGCAAAGGACAGAGAGACAGGCACACAGAAGCAGAGAGAGCCGCAGCACAGAGAGAGCAAAGGAAACCGAGGGAACGTAACCACGGCTGAGAAACACAGAGAGACACACGGCAAGAGTGACCCAGTAGTGGGGGACGATGTGTACTGGGCCTGGGGGTCCCACCTGGACTGTGGCTCTAGGCTCCGCCCACAGAGACACCCCTGTTGCCAGACTCCATTCCCTGACCCGGGGTCACGGGCACAGGCACTAGTCTCGGCTGTGGCTCCCCTCTCGACCACCTGGAGCAAGTCGCTCCAGTCTCTGAGCCTCGGCTTCTTCTCTCAGGGAGTCCGTGGCCAGGATGGAGGGTCTCAGTGGCCCCTCACAGCCTGAGGGCGAACCTCTGCCGCGGGCCGGCGTCCAGCGTCCACCCAGCCTGCCTGTGCGAACTGTTCGCCGCTTCCCAGTGAAGAGGGTTTGGTTATTTCCCCGTGAGACGAGCGCCTGCTTGGATGGTTCACACCTCCAACAGTTTCGCCCACCTAACTGATGAGGAAATGATGCTCTTCGTGCTTGGGGCTTGAATAAAACCAGCTGTTACCAACACTCCATGATAAGTGAGCAGTCCCTGGTGATTAGCGATCGAAACCACAAACTTTGAGGATGCAGATGTGACATTAACCTCCCCCACCGAGGCTCTGTCGAGCTGGAGACAGGACAGGTCCTAAGACTGGACAGAAAGGGGCAAATCCAGCCCTGCCTTTTGCTAGCTGTGACGGAACATCTCCAAACCTCAACTTTCCCATCTGTACAATGGGCGTGGGGAGGATGCTTGAGGGGTCGGGGGAGGGTTCTGTGAAACATCTGGCGAGAGCTTGTACATACCCAGAGTGTGGTAAGTGCTGAACAGCTGCCGGTTGGCCCGATGATCATGGTGACGTCCTTGGTTTGATTCCCCCTCCCCCAAAACACATTGTTTTAAAAAACACTCTAATATTGCGCTATCAGGCCCTCTTGAGGCCAAACAGTCCCTTCCACCGCTTAGCTGAGAGCTGAAGCTGCCTAAACCAGACCCCAGAGTATTTCCCTCGACCTGGACATGAGTCAGCTGCTCCTGTCTACCGCAAAATGCAATGAGCTGGCCCCGGCTCTGCCCAGCAGACCTATTGCCCTCCAGGGCCGTGCCACTGATCAGGGTGTGCAGGCTGCAAGATGATGGGCCTGGCAGAGACATGCTGTCTCCATGGGACAAGTGCGTCACCCAAAGTGACAGGAACACACGTTTGCAGCTGGTGCTTGGGAGGCGTGTTTGGTTTCGGCTGGGAATGCCCGCAGGACTCCAGAGCAAGGGCTTCCTGACCCTCCCGTTGGCCTCCAAGGCTATACATAGAAATGGCAGGTGGGCTAGGGGGGCCCAGGCTCTCGTCAGCCTCAGAGGCGGGGTTCCCCCAGACCCAAGGAGCCCATGGGCACCCTGGGGCCCTGCTCTGGATGTCGGAGGTGGGCAAGAGAGAAATACAGTTGTAATAACCATGAACACTTAAGGAGCACCAACTATGTGCTCAGCACCAAGTCAATTTCTTACGTGGATCATCCAGTTTAAGGCCCAAAATAGATACTAACAATGCCCCATTTCCCAGACGAATAGTAACATCACCAACAGACACTTATATGGCCCTTGCTGCCTGCCCAGCTGCCACATTTGGTCCTTCCCACAATCCTAATAGGCAGGTACTATTAGTATCCCACTTTCTAGATGAGAGAAGGGAGCACACAGAGAGAAGCAATTTGCGCAGGGTCCCATGAATGAGCACAGGAGCCCAATTCGAACCCAGGTGGTCAGATTCCAAGTCTATGGCCTGTTCTCCTGTTGAAATGCCTGTCTGGGAGACTTCTTGGTATAGTCTGTCAGCAACTGGCCAGTGCCAGCCCTGGGTAGGCTCGGAATGTGTCCTTCACACACAGCTCAGCATCGCCTACCCCAGGAAGCCTCTCCCGACGGTCTCCATCTACAGCAGGGCTCCAACTCTTCTAGGAGCCCACAGGGCCCCCATGCTCAGCCCATCACAGAACTTAACAGGTTGGCTGTGCTTACTGTTTGTTTGACCGTCTCCTACAAACTGTGAGCTCCCTGAGGGCAGGCACTGGGGTCTGTTCACCCTCAAACCCCAGGGCCAAGCTGAGACAGCCACAGCGGTCAGGGAGTGACTGATAACCGATGGATGAATGAATGGATGAGTGAACCCATACATGATCCCCTGCCCCCTCTCTAATGTCTGTGAATGATATTACCGTTTACTCAAACCCATGATGTATCATAAGACTGTCAATTTTTACATATGCCCTTAAATCTTCATTTTTATTACTTTTAGAAACAAACCTTTGTTCTAAAACACCATGCTCAGGGCGCTAATGGTGAAAGTGGATTTTTTATTTTTTTTATTTTTTTTAAGGTGCAAAATAGGAAAGATTGATCCAGGGAAGGAAGACAATGCCCAAAATAATCAGGAACCTTCCTGTGGCTGGGGGGAGACAAGGCAGGGAGAGGAGCATAGAACATTCTAGAAGTACTGAGATATACTTTGCATAGAAACAGACAAATTCAGTTTCCTTTTAAGCTTAAGCTTCTATTTAAAAGGTGTATAGTTCTAAGGTTAGGATGGGCCCAGGGAAAAGAGAATTTGGGTTTTTTAAAAATGTTTAAGCCAGGGGCACCAGGGTGTCACAGCTGGTTAAGTGTGCCACTCTTGGTTTCTACTCAGGTTGTGATCTCAGGATCGTGATCTCAGGGTCATGAGATCAAGCCTCACATGGTGCTCTGTGCTCAACACAGAGTCTGCTTAAGACTGTGTCTCCCAGAGGGCACCTGAGTGGCTCATTGGTTTAGCATTTGCCTTCGGCTCAGAGAGTGAACCCGGGGTCCCGGGATCGAGTCCCATGTTGGGCTCCCCGCGAGGAGCCTGCTTCTCCCTCTGCCTGTGTCTCTGCCTCTCTCTCTATCTCTCACAAATAGATCAATAAAATCTTAAAAAAAAAAAAAGAACTGTCTCTCCCTCTGCCCCTCTCTTTCTCTTTCTCCCTCTCAAATAAATAAATAAATCTTTTAAAAATGTGTTTAACTCAGATGATAGAACAGTCATAACATGGAATGCTACTTAACTGTTAAAAGAGATAAAGCAGATGTATATGCGTTGATCTGAAATACCCTCCTTGTCTATACTGGCACATGAATAAAGCAGGTGGAGCGGGCTGCCATTTGTCTGTGAGGAAAAAAAAATATATTCTTATATATGTAAAAACACAAATATATGTGAATATGTGAAAATGCACAGGATACTGGTAAGGACACAGGAAAACTATAATAATACTTGTTTCTGGAAAGGGTACTCGGGGATGGGGTAAGGGGAGAGAAGGAGACCTATTGTTTTTTCTACCTCTTTTTGTCACGTTTGTGGTTAGCGATTTAAAAAAAAAATGTTAACAATGTACAATTCTATATAAATATATAGTTCTCTCAGGCTTCCTAGCATTTCCTCCTCATGGAACTGGCTTCCCGCCCGTCCTGACTTGGCTCCTTTTGGAGGGATTCTTAAAACAGTCTACGCCAAATTTGACTTTTTTTTTTTAAACATCACACGTCGAAACATCCCTGTCATGTTTATTTCAGGCTGGAGCTCGACTTGTCAGGTGACAGAGTTGTAGCCTGGACACATAAGTGTGAGCCTGATGAACAGGCGGGAGGCTGGGTGTGTCTCTCCATTGCCTGAGGTGCCCGAACCTTCCAGCACGGCTCCCCGGCAGGACACAGACGTCTCCACCAGGACCTGTCGTGGTGAGCATGTTTGGAGGTCCCCACATAGCTCCACCACCCCCACTTCTGGTGACTCGCCCAAGAACTACGTGAAACACACAAATGCACACACACAAACTCATACACACACATGGAAATAGACGCATGCACAAATACATATACAAATACATATTCACAAATATGCACAAAGACATGCCTAGAAGACATGTGGACACGCAAATGCAAAAACACAGAACACAGACACACAAGGATACATACACAGGTGCATATACACAAAACACCCGAATATACACAAACACACATATATACAAAATAGACAACACACACATACACAAAAAAACACATACTATACTAAAACACAATCAAATACAAGCACACACAAACACACAACTACACACAAACATACAAATACATGCACACAGGGAGGTTTACAGCAGCACTGTTTTTGGCAACAGCAAAAACCTGGTTGCTTTTCCATAAGGGCATCTGATGTGTAAAGCACAGTCTATCCCTCCAAGGTGATGCTGTGCTGCCATTATAAACAATGAAGTAGAATTTTAAGTGCCGCTAGGGAAAGGTGTCAAAGCCATTATAGATAAGGTTACTAGGAGCAAGGGGCAGAAAGGACTGCCTTAAATGCCCTGGGTTATCCTGGGCCCCGTGATTAATAAAGGTGTCCTATCCCAGGGTATCCTCCTGGGCCTCATCCAGAGGAGGGCAAGTGGGCACATAGAGTCTAGGGTGGCAGGTGATAGAGGGCTTCACGGGGACATGTGACATGACCTTAAAAAGTAGGTCAGACCTAGGCAGGTGAAGATGCAGAGAAGGGACTGCAGGGCAGCGGGTGGCTCAGCGGTTTAAGTGCCTGCCTTCTGCCCAGGGCATGATCCTGGAGTTCCAGGTTTGAGTCCCACGTTGGGCTCCCTGCATGGAGCCTGCTCCTCCCTCTGCCTGTGTCTCTGCCTCTGTCTCTCTCTCTCTCTCTGTGTCTATCATGAATAAATAAATAAAATCATTAAAAAAAAAGAAAAAGAAACATGTAGGATCCACTTAACCATGGATTCTTTAAAAAAAAAAAGAGAGAGAGAGAGAGAGAAGGGACTGCAGGTGAGGTAACAGCCTGGGAGGGACGGTGAGGCAGGAGGAAGCAGAATGTCATCTTCCTTAAGAGCCGGTTACATGGTGGCATGCTGCCAGGCACAGGACAGCCCTGTCCACCCCCTCCAGCCCGGGGTGCAGCGCCCTCCCTGCCGATAAGGGACTGGTGTGCAGAAGGAGAGAGAGAGCTCAGAGCACAGAATGGGAACGGAGTGGGGGCCGGGCCTGGGTCGGGGCCCAGCCTCGAGGCTCACTGTCATTACATGCACGGCAGCTCCTTTGGTGATCACGGGGCCCTGGTGGAGGAAGAGAACCGGTCTGGCTAGGCTGACATTCCACCGTGCTGGACAGAGCCGAGGGCTCTGTTTCCTTCTGGTGCGCGGCCCAGCCTGTGGCTTTGTTCAAAGACCCTGGCCAGGGCTCAGGGTGCTGGCTGTTCTAACTCAAAGCTGGATGTGCCCCTTCGCTTCCCAATCCTGCCCTCGGTAAGCCAGAGACCCTGGAAAATACCCGTCGGGGCAGAACTGCCTCCCGTGGTACTCCTGTCTGCTCAGCACATGATTCACTGGGTTCCTGGTTGGTGAAAGCTCAGCAGCCTCAGCTGTGAGCTCCAGGATGCCGGGGTCAGGGTCCAGGTGCCACTCAGGGCCGGCCTCTCGGCTGGCTGCAGAAGACGGGCACGTCGGCAGAGCCCGGCAACCCATCTGGGTAGACAGCACACCTTGGTCAAGCTCACCAACAAAACAACAGCCCCATCTGGAAGGAGCCGGGGCCCGTGCAGGCTTTCGGTCACACTGGAGAAGCCCGCAGCGTCAGAGCCCACTTGGGAGGGCTTAGGAAGTCAGGCCTGGCGCCTATGAGGCCCTCCACGGCTGCTGCAATGTGTGCAGGGTGTCCAGCGTATGGAGGGTCCCTCTCGGTATGGGGGCCACACCCAGGCACTCGGGAGTTTTGGTTCGTCTTGGGTGAGCGCACTGGGGCCAGGTGTTGAACAACGTGCTTCACGGCATCAGCCCCTCCACCAGTCTATGAAGTGGGTTCTAGTGTCACAGCTCTGATCCCAAGGCCAGGGGTTTGCTGCCAGCCGGGTTCTGTTTCCCAGGCCCTGGTGTTATATGAGACCATGCCAGGAACTGCCAAGAGGCCAAGGCCCTGGAGGGGAGCAGGCAAATTAGGCCTCAGAGAAGGGGGTGGCCCAGGGGGTGGGGGGAGACAGCCCGGGCACAGCACAGTGGTGCTTCCCCTGGAGAATTTCCACCCCCTAGTCCTGCTGGGCCTGCCCTGCACCCCGACCCACCTCCTCGGCTCAGCACGGAGAAGGGGTCATTAGGGTTCAGACAGACGGACCTCCTAGACTGAGCCTCTTATGAGCTGTGTGCCCTCAGATGGGTCACTGTCTTAGAGCCTCCATTCCCCCTCTGTAGAAGGGGGGTCATCCCCAGGGTTGTGTCACAGGGTTAGGGTATCATCCAGGGGTTCTGCTGTTAGGCAGACCCTCTTGGGCCAACTGTGGGTCCCCGATGGGCCCCACTCTCTACAAAATTACCACCAGTGAGGAGAGAGGCAGAGAGAAACCATGTCCACTGCACATGCCGTGGGACCTGAGAGAGGGCTCGGAGGTTGCCTGGAGCCTGCCCAGGACAGCAAGCACTTATTCAGCACCGACTGTATGCCAGCACTCTGCTAAGGATGCCCAGGCTGCCTCAGACATCTGCCAGGGGAAGCTTAAAATTGAATGGGGCTGTGAATGTGTAAGCAGATCACTTCGACACGGTGCATGCAGGAAGGGCAATGGACTAAAATGGATGCAGCACAGAGGAAGTGCATGGGAGAGGTCAGAAAGGCTTCCTGGAGGTGGTGATTCTTGAGTCAAATCTTTTCTGCAAGTAGGAGTTAGCCAGGGGAGGGAAAGAGGCAGTTGAAGCAAAGGTTCAGGTGTGTGAAGCAACAAGGAAACTCCGAGGGGCACAGGATTTATCCCTTGGGCATCAAATCAGAAGTGAGGGGAGTGAGGCAGGGGTGGGGCAGGCAGGACCTTGAGGGCCTCACTGAGGAGTTTTTATCCTGGGATAAAGGGCTTGGAGTCAGAGAGGAACAATGTATACAGCTGAAGTATCATTCCAAGGGGAAGAGAATATTCCTGCTGGAGGGGGCAAGAGAGGAAGCCAGGGGACCAATGTGGGGGATGCCCACTGCCACTGCCCAGGTGAGAGACCCTGGAGACCCCGATCCAGGGCCCAGCAAAAGGATGGAGAAGCACCAACCAAGCCTTTAAGGAAAATGTAAGGAGCTGAAATGAGCAGGACCTAGCAGGTGAGGGAGGCAATCGGGATGAGCCCTGACTTCCAGACTCAGCTGTGGGGTGGAATCACTGCCAGCAGCTGGGCTGCAGAATGTGCAAAGGGTCCCCAGGGTCCAATCTTGGGAAGGGGTGAGGATGAAGGGCATTGGGGAGGAGGCAAGAGGCTGGGGAAGAGATAGGGAAGAGGTAGGAAGGGGGAGTTCCAGGAAAGGGGAGGCGACGGGATCTGAGGCAGAGACGGTGGCCAGCATCCCAAGAAATTGATGCACAGCTTGCCTCCTCCCTGATGCGTCTACACCTCCAGTGAATTCCTAAAGGCATGGAGAAGCGAAGGGCTGGTTCCTCAGGCCTCTAAGCCTCTGAGGGGCTAGGATGTTAGCTGCAGAGCATGCAGGTCACAGCGACTCAGGAAAGAGATGCTGCATTGGCAGGTGCCTTGGGGCCACACGGACCAGGACTCCAATCCTGGCTCCCTGGCACTTAGAAGCTGTGTGGCCTTGGGTAAGTCAGTCCACTTCTCTGAGCCTCCGTGATAGCAGGGAATCACTCCAATGTCCAGCGTCGATGCCAGCATTTCATGGGCTAATGATCTATGTAAAGGGCCGGGCGCTGTGCCTGGCAAACGGTAGGTACTCGGGAAATTACTGCAATTATTATGATGCTCATAAGTCAGAATCATCAGGCTCTGGCTCAGAAAGCAGCAGGAGACACAGAGCCAAAGAGGCAGGATGATATAAGGAGCCCTTAGTAATAATGAGGTGTTTTCGGACTTCGTGGTATATAGATCATCGCAGCACACCCTGCCCCCCAGAGAAGCTGGCAGAGTTGATCGGAATTGTGAGATTTTTACAGCAAAGACTACCCTCAGCTTCCTGAAAGCGAGGCCTTATACTCTAAATGCCGTTCTCTGGAGGGTAAACGCAAGCAATTACGGGAATGAGAGCCACTTGAGACATAGGACACTACGGGGACTCCTGGGGCTGGGCACAAACCTCAGCTGAGTCCACTCACCACTGCAAGCCTTTGTGGGGGTCCAGAAGCAAAATTCCCAGGAGACCTGGAAGCTCCTGAGATGACATCGCTCCCAGGGCTGATGCCGCCTGGAGAAAGTCCAAGCTCCTTGGCTGGGCGCTTGCAGCTTGCCTGCTGCTGGCATGCCCCCCTTTGCACAAATCCTGCTTCGGTGAGGCTGGACTGTGCGGGACAAGTGGTGCCAGAGCCTGCTGCAGCCACCTCCCGCCTGGAACGCCTGTCCCTGCCTCTTCTGCGGGGGGACTCCTACCCTACCTTCAAGACCCAGCACAGGGGAGCACCAGCTCTCCTAGAGGGCTTAGGACCAGGGAGGCAGGGGTTTGTATCCACTCTGAAGGAAGGCGATAAGATCAAGCGCTAGGCTGTGGATAATAGAAAGAAGGTACCCAGGTACCATGTTCTAATGTCCTCATCTATGAAAACAGGGACAACAGAACCCACCGTTCCAGGCTGTTAAAGATTATGTGTAATAATTAGTGCAAATGCCCTGGCACCCAGGAAGCCTTTCCTCCTTTCGTGCATTCGTCTGAGCACCTGCTATGCGCAGGCATTGGGACTGAGGCAGGTAGGTCCTTACCCCGGGGGAGCTGATGCTCTAGCACGGGAAACGGGGTACAGATTATCTACCATGCGCCATGGAGAAAAATAAAGCAGGGCAGAGGCTGGGGAGTTGGGGGGCAGGGAGGCCCCGATTTTCAACAGGGCTGTTAGGGTCAGGGGAGATCTCTCTTCTGAGACATTTGAGCAGAGACCTGAAGCAGTGAGGGAGACAGCCAGGGAGATAACCAGGAGGAGGGACAGGCCAGCGCAATGCGCCGCAGGCAGGCTATTACTCTAAATGCTGCTTTTACTACAGACAGACAGCGTTTTTAGCATCTGGTGTGCTGATTTCGGAGTCAAGGCTGAGCATCCCCACCCCCATTTCCCCAAATCACATTCTAAGTCTAGCATCCCCACTGCCCACTCTCAAGCCTCCAGCTTCCCAAATAAAGACACGAATTGAGCACACAAGCATTAGGCCCTTACTATATTCCTGAAGGGCGGGATATAACCCCCCAAGGACCCTCGAGGGCTGAGGTCTGCCCAGCTCATCCAGTTCCTAAGATGCCAAACAGTCCCCACTGCACGGTATTCTCTTTTGCTTGCAAACATTGATTAAGCACCAACTGTCTACATGCAAGACCGTTTTGCTGGGTGCATTCATAAATGTCATCTCCAAATGTGAAAATCAAATTTGAGGGGGGACGGAGCTTACAATATTCTGCTCCCACGGGGAGGGGAGCACAGTATCTACGATCAGTATATCCCCTTTTCCAGATGGGGAAACAGGTTCAAAGGGAGGTAACCCACACAGGGACACATGGGAAAGAACCAGGGCAGCCCACACTCAACTGTTTCCTAGGTTAGCGTCCTAGCCTCTACTTATTTTAAGCAACATTACAAAAGAGGCAGGCTTGGCCCTGGGAACTGCTATTGTCCCCAGATGGATTCATTATAAATAACATTTTAGTGATCTGCTGATGAGGCCTCAGGGCAAGGCTGGGAGAAGCTGAGTGATTCTTTAAAGTGCAGGCAAGGGATTTGCTGAGCAACACACCTTGGGAAAGCGATGTAGTGTGGAAGTCCCAAGTGTTTTGGTGGTGGATCTGAGGTCAGACAGACCTGCCTTACGTCCTGCCTCTGCCCCACATCAGCTGTGTGACTTCGGGCAACTTGCTTCACCTCTCTGATCCCATGCCTGGTTCTGACAACTACAACTGTTATTGTTATTGTTTATATTATTATTACATTCTTCCAAACACTGCTGAGATGGTTCTATCCACAAAGGATCGTCCAACCCATGAGAAGGTGACATTCTGCAGAGGCAACCTGAGTGTGTCACTGGGTTTTTTAACTCACGGTTTGTAAAGAGAATCGTCTGTGCACACAGGTACTTGCTCTCATGCACACTGCTGCTGGCAAAGGATGGCTCGGCTCCCCAGCCTGAGTTCTCCATGAGTGCATGGGAGCCACCTGGGGCCTCAGTTCAGGAATCTGAAGGCCTGGCAGGGGAAGTGTGCTGGGCAGGCAACACAGCTGGTGGTGGCAGTACTCAAAGGGGACATTGGAATCTGTTGCTGCTGTTTCCCTCCTGCAGGAAGCACAGGTACAGGGTCACCAGGACCAGTCCTTCCTGATTCTGAACATGCCTATGCCAAGTCCCTGGAATATGTCAGCAGGGACACAGTCAGGTCGGGGCCACAATGTAGCCTTGGAGAAATCACGGTCACTGTCGCCGTCACTGCCCAAGGGGCGGGTTGCTGGAGGATTTTCCTCTTTCAAACCCAGTTCTGGGGCACCTGGGTGGCTCAGGCAGTTAAGCATCTACCTTCAGCTTGGGTCATAATCCTGGAGTCCTCGGATGGAGCCCTGCACTGGCCTCCCTGCTCAGTGGAGTCGGCTTCTCCCTCTGCTCCACCCCCCACCAGTGCTTGTTCTTTCTCTCTCTTTTGTTCTGCCCTCTCTCAAATAAATAAATAAATAAATAAATAATCTTTAAAAACTAATAATAATAAAAATAAAACCCAGTTCTGCAGCCTATGCCGCCAAAGGGAATGTTAACAATGGATAATGTGGGAGGACCGGGGCTGTGGCCACTGCAGCCGCCCTCCACCCCCTCAGGCTTTCCAAAACCAAAATGCCTCTAGTCTGATGTTTTTTTTACCTCAACCCACCCCCACTGGGGAAAAGAGCCAGTGGCATTTTTTCTTTTTTAATTCTTCCTCCAGCTTCCTATTTATAGCGTGTTGACAGGCGAGAGATGGTTTCCAGCAATAATTAGGGAACCCACACTGAGCTCCTAGCCTCAGGTGGACCCTATGGCTGTTAGGTGGCTCTGGGGGCCATCGGGATCCACTCACTGCCCCCAAAGGGAAGGCATTCCCAGCCACACCTGGACTAAGGTGCCCAGGGCTGAGGGGGATTAAAAAGCAGGTTAAAAGAGCATTTCCCCCTGAATTCAGGGGTCACAGGCCTCCCAGGGGGACACACCCTTGCTCCTTCTCTGTTCTCTCATGGAAAGATCATCAGATATTATTATTAGGGGGACCTTGGAAAGGCTGGGGCTAGCTAACAGTGAGTGGGGCTTGCATAGGGCTCTCCAGAGAAAGAAGAAAGTTCAGAGTGGGACCCCTGAATATATACCCAGGCCTAGATTTCAAGTCCCTTAGTTTTCTCAGGCCTCAGTTTCCTCAACTGTACAATGGAGTTAAGAGCCACACTCACTTTACTGGGCTACTGTGAAGACCATACAAGTACTTGACTGAGGTTTGGTGAGTTTGAATCTCCTCATAGGGGAGGTGCACGGCTCTGCAACAGTGTCCCAGCCCAAAGTCCATATTCTTGTTTTGCCAAATGCTAGAACTGCTCTATGAGCTTGTCCAGTGGCCTTGGCTGGGTGGTGGTGGTGGGGGGGATGCCATCTGTTGACCTGGGCCCAACAGAGAGCCAGGGGCCAGAGAGCCAGTTGATATAAATTTACCAAAGAGCCACCAGCTCCTTCAAAGGAGTGACCAGATATGTGTGCAAATACATGTGCTGAGTTTAGATTAGTTTGTCCCATAGGAGATGAAGCAGGGAAGGCTACCTGAAGGAGGAGGCATGTGAACCTGGCCCTGGAGGATGGGAACACTGCCAAGAAGTATAAATGAGGGGCCAGGGGCAAGTGCTTTCCAGCGAAGATCATTCAGCAAAATGGTAAAGATGGCAAAACTTAAAGCATTTAAAAGCCTAGCTAATTAAAAAAAAAAAAAAAAAAAAAAAAAAGCCTAGCTAATAGTACTAAAAAAAGGGGGGGTGGGGAAGAGAAAGCATGTGTTGTGTTTCTATTAGCCAGGAAGACATTCTCATAATGAATCCCCTCAAAAACTCTACGATATAAGTACTATTATTATCATTCTTATTTTATAGACAAAGGAACTGAGATTCAGAGAGGTTAATTCACTTGCCCAAGGTCACACAGGACATAAATGGCAGAATCAGGACTAACTTGGTCCAGTCTAATCCTAAACCCAAGTTTCTAGACCACCAAGCTATTGTGTGTTTTCAGGACTTTGCCAGGGGGTTGGGGGCACATGTGCCTTGGCTGAAGTGCAGAGGACAGCGGGCTGAAGGCTGTCAGGGGTGTGAGTCAATGGCTAAGGTTCGGCCATGTCTGGGCTCAGGAATCACATCTGTCAGATGAGAAGTTGGAGCCAGATGAGTGGAGACCAGTGTTTCACAGAAGAGAAGGAAGGGAG
Source organism: Canis aureus (assembly GCF_053574225.1). Taxonomy (NCBI): domain Eukaryota; kingdom Metazoa; phylum Chordata; class Mammalia; order Carnivora; family Canidae; genus Canis; species Canis aureus. The sequence continues at coordinate 22,796,074 of NC_135637.1, read as the reverse complement.
GGAGGGAAGGAAAGACTGTCAGGGAGGGGGCTACACTGGGCTGCCAACATTTTAATCTGCTACATCTGGCCCCCCCCAAAAAAACTAGTTCATGTCAAAATGAGTTTTTGGATGATATTAACACTCTCAAATAATGAGAAACACCATTTCCAAATAGAAGGCAGCCCTTTCTGAATAAACGGAGGAGGTTTGCTTTCTTTTCTTTCTCATTGGTCACAGGCGCACATGGGCTCGGGCAGTCTTTCTGTCGCTGGCTGGAAACTCCATTAGGGAGGGGGTTTGTGCCAATCACCTTCCATCTCTCCGGCACCTTGCCCAGTGCCTGGGACAGGGGAGAAGCTTGAAAAATATTTAATATGGTTGACCCTTGAACAACACAGGTTTAAATGTGTGGGTCCACTTATCAGCAGAATTTTTACAACAGAGTACTGGGAATGTCTTTTCTCTGCCTTATGATTTTCTTACAGTCTTTTCTCTAGCTTACTTTTTTAAAGATTTATTTATTCATATGATAGAGAGTACACACAAGCAGGGGGAAGGGCAAAGGAAGAGGGAGAGAGACAGAGAGAGAGTATCAAGTCGACCCCTCTGCTGAGCACAGTCTGCCGCAGGGCTGGATCCCAGGACCCTGAGATCATGACCCAAGCCAAAACCGAGTTAGATGCTTAACCAACTGAGCCACCCAGGTGCCCCTCTAATTTACTTTATTGTAAGAACTCAGTATTTATACATGCTGCTGAAGTGAGCCAAGAATACAGCATATAATAATACATGTAACATATAAATATGTGATAATCACTGTTGATGTTATCAGCAAGGCTTCTGGTCGACAGCAGGCTATTGGTAGTTAAGTTTTCAGGGAGTCAAGAGCTCTATGTGGATTTTTGACTACAGGAGGAGTCAGCAGCACCCCCTAGCCCCCATGCTGTTCAAGGGTCATTTGTAAAGGGATACAGGAAGAAGGCAGGAGGGCAGGGAGAAGACCAGGGCACACCTCTCTAGCCAGTGGAACCCTGTTTGGAAACCATTGTCTGGACCACACTAATGACGATTCCTCCCACTGAAGGGCTCCCAGTTTGAGAACCGGAGATGCTGGTAACTCTGCCTCTAAAGGGGGCACTCAGTTTCCAGGTAAGGCATGAGAACAGCTTGGATTTCACCCCCCTGGTCTACAGGGAGCCCCCACACACTGGGAGTGACAGGAAATATCCCGCTCCTCTCAGCCCAACACCCCACAGGCCAAGAGGGCAGCTGGTGCCGGCAGAGCTGGAATTCCGAGGGGATCATGTGCTCCCTGCAGTGAAAGAACCTGTTTCACGACCCCCTGCGGCCTCCCAAATCTTGCTTCTGGCTTGAGGAAGGCTCTGGGAAAGGATCAGATTCTGCTGCTTGTGGATAGGTTTGTGCACACTGCTCATTTTGTCCTTCCCACGTAACTGGATATTGGCGCCACCTCAGCCAGTACAGCGTTCTGACAAATTAGAAGATCCACCACTATGGATTCCCTGTTGCTAGGCGACCAGAGGCTTCAGCTACCATGCACACTCCCTTCCTCCCCCCCTCCCTGGGCTTGAGTGTGGAGTTGGGGTGTCTTGTAGATGTTAAAGGTCTTCCTGCAGAAATGCTAGATAGAGAAGCCTGCAGCTCATTAGTTCTGAATCTTGAACAAATCACCACCATTTTTGTGGTGTTTCACAGCTTATGAGGCGCTTCCTCGAGACTCACCCCACTGCATTCCTCTCGCCTATGAAGCAAGGACTCTCATTCCACCTCCCCCCTCCCGTGTAAAGCCTGGGGGCTGAGGCTTGAGGGGAGAAAGCTAGTACACAGTGGAGCCAAGGGTTCAAATGCATGTCTGCTGCCCTACAGACCTTGCACAGACCCCTGAATTCACGGTCTGAACAGAATTGCTGGAATTAAGGTCCAGAAGGCTGGAAAAAGAAACCTACTTTGATGAACCATCTCTTTAAATAAGATAAATATGGGGAGATGTGTAGCCCCCTGATCGGCTGTACTGGGCATCATGGGGAAAGCAGTGAGAAAAGGAATATGTCACCCCAAAAGCCCAGGCAGTCAGGGGTTCTCTTGATTATAGAAATTACACATTTTCCCTGTGAAATATGAACACGGCTCTAGATACAAAGATACGTATTAACAACAGTAAGTTATAAAGAGGAAAATAAAAACCACCCACAATCCCACCATCGAAAAGAATCACTGTTATTTTAAAATGTGGGTAAATTTATTCCCTGTCAGTTTTTAGATCGTTATTTTACAAAGCTGGGATCAGACTTCAGGGGTAGATTTGCCAGCGTGATTATCTGCTTAATGTCTGATTCTCCCCCACTAAGCTGTGTCTCATCTGTTTTATCATCTCACGGGGGGCGGAGGCACAGAGAAGTGATGGTCATGTAGAAAGTCACACAGCATGTTTTCAGGAAAAGCCTGAAGGAGAGCTCTATTTTTCCAATTCCCCGTTGCTCTCTCCCTCCCATATATATTTGACCAATGTCCTGACCAGGATCTGGACTGTTCATAACAACAAGGACCATTTTTGGAATGCATACCTCTAAGCAGGCACGATTTCTCAGCCAATTCCCTGCCCAAGAGCCTCTCATGGCTGCCCGTCACATGTAGAACAAATCTCAAAGTCCTCACTGTGTCTTGCTAGGCCTTCCTCACTACCTTCCACTCTCCACTTCTCCCCCCACCTCACCTACTGCTGGTGCAGAAAGACTCTCAGGTGCCCCCCTATCATCCCCACTTTGTGTGATCCCCTCCCCTTAAGTATGGACAGGTCCTGTGACTTACTTCTGACCAAAAGCCTACAGCAAAGGGCTGTAGCAAAGGATGCTACTCCTCTGATTATAGTATATAAGACTTGGACTTGGGGTGCCTGGGTGGCTCAGTGGTTGAGCATCTGCCTTTGGGTCAGGTCGTGATCCTGGGATCGAGTTCCACATCAGGCTCCCCATGGGAACCCTGCTTCTCCCTCTATGTCTCTGCCTCTCTGTGTGTGTCTCTCAGGAATAAAAAAAATAAAATTAAAAAAAAATAAAACAAAAGACTTGTTCTTGTTAGCTGCCTTGCTCTAGAGATTCCCTCTGCTGGCTTAATGAAGTCAGGGGCCACGCTGAGAAAGCCCATGTGGGCAGCCTTTAGCCGACAGCCAGGGGGCTTGTTCCCTCACTGCAAGGAACTGAATTCTGCCAAACAGCAATGGGAATGGAAGGAGATCTTTCCCCAGTTGAGCCTCCGGAGGAGAATGCACCCCAGCCCACACCACAATTACCATCTTCTGAGATCATAAGAAGAGAATATAACTAAGCTGTGCCTGGATTCCCTAACCTATAAAAATGATGAGAAAACAAATTTATATTGCTTGAACCCAACAGGTTTGTGGTGGTTTGTTGTACAGCAGTCGTGCTAACACAGTGCCCTTGCTCTGCTACTCAGCCTCCCCCGTCCCCCTCACCCACTGCCCCAGCCCCAGACCTCCATGGGGTGTCTTGAAGCAAGCCAAGCACTACACACCCCCAACTCAGGGCCTTTACAATGCTACTTCCAGTTCTGGAATGTTCTCCCTCCACACACCTGCATGGCTCCACCCCTCATTCAAGTCTCTGCTTGGATGTCCCCTCCTGGAAGAGGGCTTCCCTGACCATCTGTGTGAAGTACACATGCCCCCTATGCCTCTCCATCCCTCAACTCTGCTTTATTTGTCTTTGCAGCGCTTACAACCACTTGATAAATATCTTTTATTTTTTTATCGTGTCCCTTCTCCAACCCAGCAAGAAGGTAGGGCACATGAAGGCAGGCATCGTGTCTGTCTTGTCCTCTGACAGAGTGCCAGCACACAGTGGTTCCACGAGACTTGGTTCCACGAGAAGCATTAGCTGAAGACATGAATGGTCTCATTAAAGCCTTTGGCAACTGAACAAGTGATATGTTATTTTTCAAAGAGGAGACTAAGGCTCAGAGAGGCAAAGTGACTTCCTCAAGGTCACACAGCAAGTAGGTAGCAGCCTCAGGATCTAAGCCCGAGTCTGCTGAGTCCCCACCTACATGTCACACCTCCTCCTCTCCCACCTCCTAGGAGCCCCCAGCCTCCACCTCATAACCAGGGAGGCCTGTTTCTGATCAGGCTCCTCCTCTCGGGAGCAAGGCTGGCGGCTACAGCCTGCCAAGCTTCCATCTTCCTATAGTCCTCCCAAGTGAGCCACATCAAGGGGGCCTAGTCTCCCCCTCCTTATGATGTAATTGTCTCTCTGAGTACTCAAGGAAATGAGCATTCCTTTTATAAATATCTTCTGAGCAGCATTCCCTGAATCTCCAGCTGAGAAGAAATGAGCACAAATGCTCAGGAGGCCCCTTTAAGCCTATGCCTAGACTCCATATTAATTGTTTCTCCCCTGCTTCTCAGTTGGGGCTTGGGAGTTGGAAGGTACCGCTGGCTGGAGCTTCTCGTGCTTAAGCACCGAAGCTGGCATTCTTTTTCCCTCAAAGGGAAGAACGGGGCATGGAATTCCCAAGCCCCCAAAGACAGAACATTTTCCTGAGCAATCTAGCACCCTCCTGAGGTAGCCCCATAATCACAGACTGGTCTGATCCTGGCATGGGAGCGTCTGGTACACGGCCTGACTGGGGTAAAGCAGGACCCAAGGGTGAAGTCAGCAACACTTCAGTGACTTTGAGAAACACAGGGCTGGATTTCTTTAAAGAACTCTGGTATTTGAAAGTCTTTTTTCTGCTACAGGGATGACCGACAGATGAATAAGTGAATGGAAATATCAGAATTAGAAATTGTGCCATGCTCGAGAATGGGTATACAGTTGACTCAGGGCTCCTTGACAAATCCAAGAAACAAGAACAGAGTTAATCCAGAAGGATGGCTCCTACTATCTAGAAGGGAACAAAATGTGCCCGTGCCAAATTAGTTCTACAAATGAATCCATAAAGATCACGCGGAGACGGCGGCAGGCAGGCTGTACTAGAAGGCATACTGATTCACTGCCTCTCCCTGCAGAAAGTATGGTCGTGTGACTTGCCCTAGCCAGAGATGTGAGCTAGAGGTGACATCCCTTATTTCCAGGCAGAAACTTTAAGAAGCCGTGTATGGCTGGCCATGCTCTTTCCCTCTGCCGCATGGAGGGCCATGTCCTAGGCAAGCTGCTCCTTCAACCTGGGCCCTGCAGTGGCAATAACATGAAACACAGACAAAGCCAATGTCAGTGGACGTGCAGAGCACTCAAGAGAGAAACCTAGTTTTCTGCTTTAAACCCCTAGAGTTTTGGGGGCTGTCCATTACAGCAGCATAACCCAGCTCATCCTGACATACAGAGGCAAACCATTTTTTTAAATTAATTAATTAATTAATTTTTTAAAAAAGATTTTATTTATTTATTCATGAGAGATACACTGAACGAGAAAGAGAGAGAGAGAGAGAGAGAGAGAGGCAGAGACACAGGCAGAGGGAGAAGCAGGCTCCATGCAGGGAGCCTGACGTGGGACTCGATCCCAGGTCTCCAGGATCATGCCCCGGGCCAAAGGCAGGCGCTACACCACTGAGCCATCCAGGCTGCCCTATTTATTTATTTTTTATTGGAGTTCAATTTGAGGCAAACCATTTTTGAGACAAAGATGAGAAAAAGGGGGCAGCCCTGGTGGCGCAGTGGTTTGGCGCCGCCTGCAGCCCAGGGCGTGATCCTGGAGACCCGGGATCGAGTCCCGCATCGGGCTCCCTGCGTGGTGCCTGCTTCTCCCTCTGCCTGTGTCTCTGCCTCTCTCTCTCTCTAGCTGTGTCTCTATGAATAAATAAATAAAATCTTTAAAAAAAAAAGATGAGAAAAAGGAGCCATCGTGTATTGGACACCTGTTGTGGTGCAGCCATTCATGTGACATATTTAAGAGCAGGGACTTTTGAGGCAGACAGGCTCAGCTCTGCTGCTTTTAAGCTGAGACACTTAGGCATCAGTGGCTTAACCTCTCTGGGTCTCAGTCTTCCCTACTGGCAATCGTCTACCTGCTGGGAACTTCCCCAGCTATCCACAGGCCTTGGCAAGAGGACAAACTCTCCCAAGAAGGGTTCTGCAACTTTTACTTTGCTTTGAAAGGAAATCACTTGATGAGGGAATGACCACTAATAACAGTAATTAAGCAGGAGGAGGAAAAGAGACTTATAGAAGCTGGTAAACTAGGCCCATCTTGATTCCCCAGCGCATGGGCAATGTACCTATCCGTGGGTGATAGATAGGCTTGGAAAAAAGCAGGCAGACAGTGGTGTCCCTGCAAGACACAGAGGAGGTGAACCTCACATGACCTTGTTTGTACCTGCTTCTGTTAAGTTTAATCACTGGCTACTGCCCACTTTGCCAACCGAGGAAAACCAAGGTGAGTTATGACCATTCCCTGGTTCCCTGACACTTCCCTAAAGCCTCTGACCCTCTGCTCCCCAGAGAGACCCTACGGGCTCAGTAAAGTAGTAGGACGGAGAATTCTGGGTACGGGAATCTATGGGCTGTTGCTGCTATGGCTGCTGACATCCATGCCCTCCTGTCCCTGAATTTTAAAATACATAGTAACAATCTCATGTTGGAATCACAAACTGTCACTCTTTAGAAAAACAGCAAAGATGAAGGTAGAAAGTGGTAATGCAGCATTGCTCGTCCATGGCAGACCTCAATAATCAATTACAGAGCTGAGCCCCACAAGCCCTGAGAATCCGCAACCCGGGCAGCCCCAGCCAGTGTAGAGTTAGCAGGTGGGCAGGAGCCTCTTTGGTTCCCTGCTATAGGCTCCCCATCAGGTTATCTTTTATCAGAATCATGAGATTACAGAGCTGAGAGGTATTTAAGAGGCCATTCTGCCTTGCATCTAGAGTATCCAGCCTCTGCTTGCTTTCCTCCAGAGACAGGAGACTCACCATTCCACATTCCCTAATGTCTGCAGTTGGTCACATGAACTTGAATGTCTACAGCCTCAAGAATGTATCCCAGTGATGGGAGCTGTCTATTCTTCTACCAGGGAAGAGTTTGTATTTGTCTAAGTTCTGCCTTGGAAGACACACCAAACAGAGGTGCTTCATTCCCCTACTGCAGGGACAGTCTCTCAGAGAGGTCTGCAGGTCAGCCCGGAGCTTCATCTTCTCCAGGATAAACACTGAGGCATGTGATGCTCTAATCAGAATACACATGAAATGCTGGCACACAAAAGAAGCTCAGAAACCGGAGAGACTAACCCTTTGTGGTACAAATAGGGCAATGAGGCAAAAGCAGGGGCAGGGTTTTCTCTGGCCCCACACCAGGGTCCTGTCAGAGTCAGACTAAGTTCCAGGCTTCCTGACTCCTGGTCTAAGGCTGTTTCCATGATGCTAGGCTCTGGATTCACATTATCCCTTCTCCTCTGTGGGGACAGGATCAGAAATGCCACAATCCAGCTCAGTGTGGGGGAAAAAGCATGGGCTCTGAATCACCAGATCTGTGTTCAAACTGGTGATTACAGGCTGTGCAATTGGGGTAAGCTCCTTATGTCTCTGAGCCTTGATTTCTTCATCCAAAAAGAGAGGCATGCCCAAGAGAAAGAGAGAAAGGAGACAGAGGGAGGGAGGGAGAAAGGAGTATATAAAAAAAAGAATGAAATGGTAGATACATGTAATGGGCTCATACCATCTGGCACATAAACCCCAGAGTAGCAACATAAGAATATCTGCTCCTTCCCCTCTTCCTCCTCTAAATAGGGTCAGGGCAGTATCCAACTCAGAGCTCAAGTTAGCTGCAGAGTTTATAGCTCTGGGAAAGCACCATGGTCATGCTCATGGGCTTGAGTGCGAAGCCCTTGGTCAAATGCCGAGTCTGTGGCCTCCCGGCTGTGTGACCTTGAGTCGGTCATTTTACCTGCCTGAGCCTCAGTCCCCACCCCTGTGAAGTGGGATGATAATACCTATGTCACAGGATGCCTGTAAGGATTAGAAGCATCCAAGCACCGTGACGAACCCAGAACAGCGCCTGGACAGAGCCAGCACTCAATCAATGTCATTTGCCAATAGCATTGTTATGACTGTGGTCCGGCTCTGCCCAGGGAACCGGAAGGTGCAGGACCCAAGAGGACAGATCAGAGGGAAGCTCATATGGTCCGTTTTTGGAGCTGATGTCCACCAGACAGCCACGTGAGGGGCAGAGTCACCTTCTTTTGGTGGCTGCCATTTTAATGACATCTAAAAGGTCACCTTTCCCCCACTTAAGAGGCGTTAATTAGTCACACGTCTGGCTTTGATTCTTTAGACTTCAAGAGTGGGAAGGAAATTTCAAAAGTGTGAATGCAGAGGGAAAAACAAGCAGCTAGCACTACAAGAGGAAACACACAAAATCCATGCAATAAAGGACATTCCAACAAACAGCCCAAAGTGCCCAGGATCCCTCAAATCTTTGGGTATAAAGTATAAAGAAAATGGCAGAGGCTGGGGGCGGGAGTGGGGGTAGGGTGTCACAAATGTCTAACCGTCATGTTACGTTAACCCTTTGGCAAATCAGTAAATTTATCCAAGACTCACCTGTCATCCCTATAAAATTGGAATGTATATATGATAATTATGATAACCACCAATGTTTCCAGAGTGTTTGCTGTGAGATAGTCTTCTAAGTGCCCTCTGTGGTGTGCGTGTGTGTGTGTGTATGTATGTATGTGTGTGTGTGTATATATATATATATATTATGTATCCCCATCTTCCCTGAGAAGAAATTGCAACCTGGAGAGGTTAAGGAAAGTGCCAGCTCCAGGATACAGAGCAGACAAGTGGAGGATCTGGGATTCAAACTCGGGTCTGCCCAACTCCGAGCCCTGCGGCCATTCTGAGGTCGGGCCTTGCAGAGCTGCCAAGTACTCAGTGTGGCTCAGCTGCCTCCTTCATCCCAATTCAGCACAAGGACATTATCTGAGCTTTACTGCTCACCAACCTGGCTTAATGTGCTGGACAACAATAGAACTAACCAAACTGCCACTAGGTCTGCTGACGTGAGAGCCACTTCTATTTCTGGGGTCTCTGAGGGACAATTTCGTTTCGACAAATTGATAAAGAATGTGATGCTAAAAACAAAATGCCAGCGCTTTTAAAAGCAATAAAGAAAATCTTATGCAGTCTCACAGGATGCTAGAGGGGGTGGGGGAGGCAGATTTCAGGTCCCCCCCTTCCTCTCTCTCTCTCACACACACACACCACCACCACCACCACCACCACCACCACCACCACCATCACCAGGAGGGTGGGGGCTGGTGCAGAGATGGACCCCACCCTCCTCCAGTTCCTGAACTGCATGCCAGCCAAGCCTGTGGTAAACACAGGAATCCAGCTGCCAAGCCCTCTAGCACATTCATTAATTAAACTCTACGGATTCACTCTGTTCCCGGAAACCTCCACTCATTTCAGTAATGATCGAAGGCCAACTAGGCTCAGGCTGTAAAAACAGCATGCAAGGTACTCGGCCAGGTGGAGGATAGCAAAATAAATAAGTAAGTAAGTAAGTAAATGAATAAATAAAACCCAGGTCCAGCGGTGAGGGTTTCTAGATTCCAGACATGCCCTAAAGGGGCTGCAGGACCTTAGCCAAGTCATTTCTATCTCTGGGTTCAGCTTCTTCTCAAACAAAGAGGGGAGGGCTAGGCCAGGTGAAGCGTTCCTCTTCTGGAATTTCAAGGCCCTCTGGGGCCTGTCCCATCAGTGCCTGGATGGGAGTGATTCACGGATATATACATGTACCTTCCTCTCCACCCAAGAAAAATAGAGGAAGGAATGTACCATTGTTGCCTTCATAAAGGCAGTCTGGAAAATGACTAGTCCCTTAATGGCAACCAATGCATATAATTCTAGATGGGGACACAGAAACGAGTCGGTGCATTTTCCAAAGTGTGTTAATGCAGTAAATCAATCCGGGCTGAGCATGTTTGAACTCCGCAATCAACGCATACTACTGAATTCCTCCAATTTGGAGGCACATTCCCTGCCCCACCCCAAGATTTAGCATTTCTGAAAGTGGAGGTCTTTTTTTTTTTTTAAGATTTTATTTATTTATTCATGAGAGACACACAGAGAGAGGCAGAGAGATAGGCAGAGAGACAGGCAGAGGGAGAAGCAGGCACCCTGGGGGGAGCCCGATATGGTACTCGATCCCAGGACCCCAGGATCAGGACCTGAGCTAAAGGCAGATGATTGACCACTGAGCCACCCAGGCGCCCTCTGTAAGCGGATTTCTTAAAACTGGTGTGTCTATTCACCACCACGAGACTTCCCCATTCAGGTCAGTGAGCCGAAACTATAGCATTTCTCTCGACTGAGATCCCAGACATACAGGATGCCGATGATAGTCTCTGGGGGAGACTAATGTATATTTGCATGAATAAAAGGCTCAGAAAAGTCCTGCCTTAAAAACATTGTTTAACCACGTGGCTCTTACATGTACTGTCACTGGTATTCCTTATGCACGGAATGCTTATCGTGTTAAGTGTAGCAAAAAGGAATTCTGGGAACCTCTCAGGCCAGAAAAGTGAGAGGAGAAACAGTAACAGAAATCCTCTGTGGGGCAAGCTGGGAATGGCTGGTTGGACAGGTATCTTCTCCACCCTGCCCTGACATCCATGGAACACATCCGTGAATGTCCACTCTGACTCATGACCTCATAAGAGATACTTTTCAAGTTGGTCTTGTGGCCCTCCCAGCAGTTTCTTGAAACATCTTATAGATAGGAAAACCGAGGCTCCGAGAGGTATAGGAACTTGCCCCTGGTTGCCCAGGGGCCAAGTGGCAGACCTGAGATTTGATTCTGGGCCTGTCTTACCCTGAAGCCTGGATTCTTTAGGTTATGTTGCCTGACCCAGGAGTTCTCAGGCCCAGCAGCATCACCTGGGGAGGTTTGAGGACTCCACCTGCCAGGACAGCATCCCAGACCAATTATGTCAGACTTGTCCAGAGGTGGGGCCCAAGCACCTACACTTTCTGAGAACCTTAGTTCTCTAACAGTGGTTTGCAAATCGGGATGCTGAGAGCCTTACCAGATTGAAGGTTCGGGAAGCCACCTACATCCTGCTTACCAATTATGTGTCTTGTTAAATTGCATTGATTTAAAACAAATGGGAACCCAAGAGGGAGCAAGTGTATCTGGTTTGTTTTTGTGTTTTTTGAAAAGCTTGACTTAAATCAATTCTGGGAATAATGCGAACGTCGTTCATAACCATCTCCGCAACAGAAAGGACAGCCGCTGCCGCGATCATAATGGCTAACAGGTGTTCCTGAGACCCCAGGCACTGCACTAAAGCAGCTTTCTACCATCATTTTACCATAGAGCAACCCTATGAGGTGATGCCCCCGTCACCCCCTTTCAGAGAAGAAGAATCTGAGGAACTGAGGAGCAAGGTAACTTGCCCATAGCCATCCCACTGGGAGGTGGCATACTTAGGATTTGAACCTGGACCCAGTCTGCCTCACAACCCCAGGTGTGTCTGTGAGAGAAGGGATGGCGTCACCATGTTCTCAGAGAGCAGAGAGAAGACCGTGTCTCCACCAACCACAGGGCACTCCCTGAACCCGCCCCACATAACAAACAAAACAGGACACAGGCGACAGGCGGGCAGGCAGCCAGGGCCGAAGGTGGCCCCCAGTGCTGAATGGTTTTCTGGGATGACATCAGCCTGAGCGGGTACAAATGGCCCCTTCACCTGACCAGTCACACAGCCCGGGGGCGTGGAGGGTGACTTCATCACCACCTCTCCAGAGGGAATGAACAGCGCTGTGCTGCCTGCCAGGCCCCCAAGGGAGAGAAAAACAAACCAAGCTCCCCCCCCCCCCCAACACACACACACTCCTTTCCAGAAGCAAAGCTGCAGAAACCTGCTCGGGCCTGGGGGATCGGGCACTATCTGTGGGCTAACCTGTGTACCCTGGTTCCCTACATGAGCATCACAGGGGCTGGGCTGCAGGCAGGCCCCCTAGACAGCTCTCCAGAGTGGGACCATGGGGGAAGACTCAGGACTCGGAGTTAGCAGCCCAGGCTCAAAACCGCACCCGCCACTTTTGCTCATCTCCTCATCTCTGATGGAGGGCAATGGATGGTACCATAGTGCCTGTCTCCTGCTTTCCTTTGCCTTGCTTAGCTTTACAAAAATCTCTTAAAGCACAATCACATTAGTCCAGTATATTACAAAGAAGCAATGAGCATTTGGGGTGTGATGAGGAAGGTGTGGAGACTAGAGCCCTGCAACCAGCCCTCTCTTTCTGGTCCCCTAACCTCGTGAAAACCACTAGGAGAATGTGCTGAGGAAGCTTCTCCACCTCCCATATTCCACAGGTCTGGGACAATAGGTTCTGCTTCCCCAGGACAGGATAGGTTTGGAGGGCAGTGGGAGAAGGGCTCTCAACCCAGAGGCTGGGTGCCCTGTGCAGGTGCCAGGGAGGGCGTCAGCTGTGTCTGAGCTCTTGGGGAAGGCCCAGACACACAGGGAATCTTGCAGGCCACAACCCACACAGACGTTTGCGACTCCTCTACCCCAATATGACAAGAATTGATTTTTTTACCAATTTGCCTTTATGGGATCTTTTCAGCAAGCTGAACTGTTCCTAGTATGACAACTTTCTGCCCTCCTCTTTCATACATTTACAGGATAGCCAATCAAGTTAAGTATGATCATAAGCACAACAGGCATGAAGAGGTTTGAGATCAAACAAAATGGATTTCATCATCCACCTATTCATTCATTCATTCATCCATCCATCCATGCATCCATTCAAGAAGTATTTGTTAAGTGCCAGGAAAGGCAGACTGATGAGAAGGGGCATGAAATAATTTTGGGGGGAGAAGAAGGCGAGAATGTTCTAGATCTTGATAGAGGTATGAGTTACATGGGTACCTGAATCTGTCAAAACTCATCAAACTGTACAGCTGAGATATATGCACTTTGCTGTATGTAAATCACACCTCCAAAATATTTACTTAAAGTATTTTATGTATTTATTGATAATATTCTTATAACAATGAATATAATACTCATATCAATTCAAAGCACATTTATTAAGATTTTACTTATATATTTGAGAGAGAGAGAGAGCACACAAGGAGAGGGGCAGAGGGGTAGAGAGAGAAAGGGAGAGAATCCTAAGAGAATCCTACAACCCTAAGATCATGATCCGAAACCAAGAGTCCAATGCTTAACTGACTGAGCCACCCGGGCGCCCCAATACTAAGCACATTCAGAGTCAGCTATGCTCTGGGCAGGGTCCTCGGCACTTGATGCACCCTTCATGACAACCCTATGAAGTACTAATATGATCCCCCCCTAAAGATTACAACACAAGGCACAGAGTCATGGAGGAGGTTGCCTCTGTCACACAACTAGTAGGTTGCAAAGCTGGAATTTGAACAAACTCCCGAGTCTGTGCTTTATCTAACTAGCTGTGTCTGACTCTCAGCAAAACAGAGAGGGGCCGCTGTCCCCACGGCACTTAACGCTCTTGGGGGAGAGACATAACAACGCACCTCAGCACTTCAGCTCACAGGAGCAGAGTGCACAGAAGTAGACAGGAGAAGCCCCAGCCTCGGCGTGCAAGGATGCCACCACCAAGCATGTGCCTCCCTTCTACTCGACTCTTCCAGGTGATCGTGGGGGTACAGTAACTCCAGGCACGTGGGTGCACCCAGTACCGTGCCTGGTGCACAGCAGGTCCTTAACACAGGCTGGCTGAATAAACGAGCAGGGGGCAGAATCGAGATCAGCTAGGAAGAAACCTTTCTCTGGCAACACCTCCTATAGGTTCAGAAAGGATTCCGGATTAGCTCCAGGGAGGGCTGGATGACTCCGACCCCATGCAGGTGCCCAGAGTAACTGTGAGAATCCTGGGGTCTAGAGAGATGGCTTATGGAGGACAGAACACAGAGATGGGGCAGGGGCACCCCCAGAAAACCCAAGTGGCCCAGCATGTATTTATTAGGGGAGGTGAGAACAAAGATGGAATTTCCCTAGCTGGTCAGGACGAGGTCTGACCCTCAGGTCCCTGAGACCTGACCACTACAGCCCCAGTGACCCTGTGAGGAGGACACTTTGCTGTGGCACCGAGAACTCTGATTTACAGTCTAGAGCCTCTCTGCACCATGTTCCTAGCAAGAAAGCCCAGCTCCACAGAGCCCTGTAAGTTATTCACCCAGTGGATTCGGCTGGCGGCCACCCAGGAGTGTAGGGTCCGTTCCTGTGTCTGTCCCTGTGCTCATTCATCTGTCCATCTGCTATGTTCTGAGTAGCACTAATGCGCTAGGTGAGTGTCGGGCTTGGAGGACCAGAAAGGACAAACACTTCTCAGCACTGCCTTGTGGTCCAGCAAGAATTACTAGGAAAAATTTGGAAGAATTTGGCAGAGACACCTCTAGGATCAGAACGGGGGTGCTAATAATCCAGGCAGCCATGCATTTGTTCAAGTTGTTCAGCCATTCATTCATTCAAGTATGAGATGTCTGTTCAAGCGATTCCGCAGCATGACCTCCTATAATGGCATATGGTCCTTGAGGGCGGTGACCATCCCTGTCTCATTCCCTGCTGGATCTCTGGGCCTCCACGAGTGCCTGGCATACAGCGGGTGCTCATTAAATATTTGCTGCCTGAGTGAACTGCTTGAAGGAACTGTTTGTCCAAAGGGGGCACCCACACAACTATCCCCACCTGGGGCTCTTGCTACACAGGCAGATTCTAGGGCCTGCCTCAGACCCGTACGAGCCCCACCTGAGACTCTTCTCAGTGACCCAGCACCCAAGGCATCCACCGACATCTGACTTCAGTCCTCCCAGTGTTAGCCCCTTTCGGCACCGGAGGATAGACAACACTGCTCGAGGAAGACAAGGTCCTTGGCCAAAGCCCAAAACACAGGGAGTAGCAGCGGCAAGATTCGAACCCAGGCCTCCCATCTGTACCACCCCTACGTTTCCTCCATCCTCCCTTGCCCCCACCTTGGCCATCAGATCCGCCCAGGCAGCACAGATTCTTCCCCACAATTCAGCTCAGAGGAGGGATTACATTTTCCCACCGATGGCACAGAGTTGTTGAAAATCCACAGGGCTCCACATTATATGAAAGGCTTAGGGAACTCATGAAGCAGAGCTCTGACAGCCGGTTCCTTTTTCCAGCCCTCCCCCAAAAGGCCTCGTATTTATGCATGAGGAGAGGAAAAAAAATCTCCAGCGTAGGATATGAAAAACCTCCAACTGTTGTTCCCCCACTTATAGAGCAGAACGCCTCTGATTAACCCTTTGTAGCCACTTCCTTCCTAATTAGTGGTGGCTGTTAATGACCTCTCCCCTCAACCAATGCACCAAATATGCTTCCCTCATCAAGTAGCAACACAGGGGTGGGAGGGAGGGCTCAGAGTGGCGTGTCCTGCGAGGTGGGTGGGGACGCCAAGAGGAAGCAAAGGAGTCTGGGGGAGTGGGGCAGGGAGCCCCTGGCTCCATCTCTGTATGACAGGCCCACCTGCTCTTCTCCTTAAAATTCCACCAAAGCCTGTGCCACTGTCTTGTCATTCCAGGCAGAGGAACGGCTTGTGAAAAGGCCGGGAGGAGGTGACTGGAAAGGGAGACCGGGTACAGGGAAGCACAAGTGACCACTGACTATTACTGACAGGGCGCTCACTGCGTGCCAGGTGCTCTGCTAGGCGTTTTACACCTGTTACGAAGGAATTCTCGCTCTTGTAAGTAGGATGATTCCCTTTTTACAGACAGGGAAACTGAGGCTTAGGCAAAGTCACACAGCTAGCAGATGGAGAAGCAGGGATTTGAATCCAGGTTGATTCCACTAGGACGGCCTTAAAAGGCCACACAAAAACCTCCATCCACATATAGGGAAACTGAGGCCCGCAGTGGATGCTATGGAGAAGTTTGGCTCAAGGCTGCACAGTTTGGATATGTACTTTAATCTACTTTCTGAAAACTTCCCTAAGGTGGGAACTGTCTCTTGATCTTTAATGCCTCACACAGAGTTGTGCAAATAGCAGGAGCTTAGTAAATGTTTGTCCCTCAGCTCTGATGGATATCAAGGTTGAGAACCACATGGCACCTAAATACCCCAACTTTGAATTCAGAAACCCAAGTTCCAAGTCTGGATCTGTCACTGACTTGCTATGTGACTTTCTGTAGGTCTCTTTCCTTCTCTGTACCATGGTTTCCCTAACATGAAAAGTGTGGGATGGAATGATCTAGATGTTCTGACAATCAAAGTTCAGGAGCAGCTCTCAGAACAGGTACTTTATGCCAAAGTCCTGTCCCTTGGTGATCTGTTTACACTGCTTCCAGGGCTCATATAAAAACCTTTATGGACAATGAAACTCTGTTTTCCCATCATCCACCACAGCAGCTACCTTGGTACACTCTTTAAACTTAGCACCAGAGGTTCTAGAAACTTCTGGGTACTTCTTGCCAAGATGTCTGCAGAGGGTGGGGGAGGCAGGCAGCTGCCTCAACACAGCCCCACATCTATCCATCCCCTTCCCTAGAGCAGAAGACAATTACCAAGAAGAAAGAACAGACTTCCAGCCTCTAACTGAGGAATTATAGATGTTAAATTATAGGTGTGCCTAGGGAGGGGCCATTTCTAGAAATCAGGCTGCTGAGTGACAGGAATGTGGGCTGCTGGATAATTTCTGGCTTTGGCAGAAAGCAAATATTTGATGCAGAGCCTGACAACACAGGACTGGGAATTCAAGAGACTGTGAAAAGTATCTTCAAATGCTGGGGGATATGCCCCAGCACACCTCAACTCCCATGACAGGTCACAGCTAGCACGACAATAAAGCACTGACTGTGTGCGGAGTACTATGCAGGGGACCCAACAAACACGTCCTGTCATCCTCATAACACCTTTGTCAATAAACATGACTTGCTCCATTTTGTAGCCAAAGGAAAAATGCCTTATCAGAGATGAAAGACTGGCTCAAAATTACATCGGGAGTCAAAGGTTATTTTACCTAAAAGTTAGGCAATTCCAAAGTCCTACCAATGTCTTGACTTCTCTCACAGTCTGTTGGCTAAGGCCACCTGGTTATTTAGGCCTCGCAGAGACTTCAAGTCACATCTCTTGGTTCCCATGTTGGACTCTCACTATTCATACATCAGTGGTTTGCAATTGTGGGCAAATTTGCCCCCAACGGACATTTGGTAAAGTCTGGAGCACTGGTCAGAGGCGGAGGATGCTGCGCAACGTCCCACAATTCACAGGACAGCTCCCACCACAAAGAATGAGCCAGCCCCAAGGATCAATGTGGTCGTGATGTGAAACCCTGGTTTACATCATGGTGTCTCAGGAAAGGCACACCAGGTCCCTCTATCCATTGTCTTGATTGGGAGGGACAAGAAATGAGGCATCAGCAGACCTGGGCTGGAGTCCAGGTTGTAAACTGGGTGACCTTGGGCAAGTCTCATCCTCTCCCTGAGCCTCAGTTTTATCATCTGTAAAACAGGGCTGACAAAGATAACACCTGCTACATGGGGGTGCCGCGGGGGTGTGATAAGACAGTGGCTTTGTTCAGTGGCTGGCACGTAGGAAGTGCTCAAGATGTTACTCTGTAAAAGCCTTAATTTCCCCACCTGTGAAATGGGACAATAGTCTCTACCTTGGAGTGATGCTCGAGCTTTTTTCCTACAATGCTATTACACGGACGTCACATTTTCCCAGATGGCTTTGCTACAAGACCCTACCAGCCTGGAGAGGTAGCAACTGTACAGAGCTGCTAGACCAGCAGTGAACTTTGGGTGCACAAGAAATAAACATTTTGCGTTGCACTGCTGAGAGTTGGCTGTTCATTACCGCAGCATAACATGCCCTAACCTGACTAATATATCAAGATTATATGGAGTATAACAGTAGCTAATATTTATCACACTCTTTCTAGGTAATGGGCGCTGTGCTATGTGCTTCGCAAGGAAACAGAGGCTCACAGAAGTAAAATCACCTGTCTGAGGTCCCATAGCTAGTTAGTGGCAAAGCTGGGATTCAAACTCAAGCTCAGATCTGCCTGAAGGGAGAGCAAAGCTCTTAACTGGATTGACCTAATTCTACCTGCACCTTTTTTTTTTTCCTCAATCAGGAAAAAGTAGCCAAAGACAGCAAATCTATGTTTAAAAGCCAGAAGTAAAAATTGTTCACAAACGTTGCAATGTTTAACTCCTGGCAGTAACTTATGTTTTAGGATCCTCCTTTCTATAGAGTGGAGTGATCTGAAGTACTCCCCTGGCCTAGAAACTGATGCTGGAGAGAAGCCACTCTTGCATACCATGTTCCCAAATCGGTGTAGAGTTCACTGCTGGGTATGGCTCAGACTTTATGATGAATGTTTGATGAGTTAAATGTGGGTGATGAGCACTTAGGATCCAAGAAATGGATTCCATCCCATGCCAGGAGATTTACGCCAACTCCTAAAAGGGTGAATTGCTCAAAAAGCCTCTGGGACCCTAAACCCAGGCTGGCTGAGCAGCCTGTATTACGAGCAAGAACCACAGATGCAAGAAAAGCCTCCAGAGGGAACCCAAAAGCTTTCCTATTACAGACCTTAGGTCACTTGAGTTCTTCCTACTTCAATTTACTCATCTGTAAGAAGAAGGAGTAAGTAATACTCCCTAGCCACTCTCAGACTGTTGCTTGTGGTAGGTATAAAAGAGAAAAAACTGGTATTCATTATCTATCACTGCATAACAAATAGCCCCAAAATGTAGTGGCCTGAAATGATGACCGTTTGCTATCTCTTGGTATAAAAGAGAAGAAACTGGTATTCATTATCTATCACTGCATAACAAATAGCCCCAAAATATAGTGGCCTGAAATGACAACCATTTGCTATCTCTTGGTATCTAGAAGTCAGGTATCTAAGAGGGGCTGAGCTGAGTGGTCCTGTCTCATGGTGTCTCATGAGGTTGGATTTGAGCTGTTGGCTAGAGATGCAGCCTCAACCCGCAAGCTAAAGGATCCACTTCCAAGCTCACAGATGTGGTTGATGGAACCTCCTTGCCACATGGGCCTCACTACAGGGCTGCCCAAGCATCCTCAAGGCATGGCAGCTGGCTTGTCTCGGAGCGCATGCTCCAGGAAAGGGAAAGATTACACAAGGTGGCAGCTGCAGGGTCTTTGCAACTTGACTTCAGAAGTGACGCTGTGACTTTGGCTAGATTGTATCAGTCATGAAAGCCCAGCCAGTCTGGCGGCCGAGGCAACTTCACCATGGTCATCACCATCAGGAGGCAACAATCCATGGGGGCCACTCTGAGGCTACCTCTGTGTGTTTGAATGTGTCTTGCCAACTATTAAGCATTAATCAAATAACAATGATGATGATGATGACGATCTCATCTACTGAGATCCTCCTAAGCGCCAAGCACCGAGCTGTATCCCATGTGGCATCACCTCAGTATAACCTCCACCATGGCCATGGAGTGAAGCAATATCATTGTCCCCATCAGACAGAAGGCAAGGCATAGAAATGAAGTAGGCTGCCCCAAGTCTCTTAGCAACTGAGAGGCAAAGCCAGGATTCAAACCAACAGCTGCGTGCTGGAGCTAGCCTGCCCTGGCTGCCCAGAGACAACCACGAAATGTTCAGGAGTCAGTTGTGAGCTGGCTGGTTAACAGAGCCATTAAATTAAATAAACGCACAATTAGGGGGCCCTGGGTCACTCAGGTGGTGAAGCATCTCCCTTCAGCTCAGGTTGTGATCCCAAGGTCTCAGGATCGAGTCCCACATCAGACTCCCGGCTCAGCAGGGGGCCTGCTTCTCCCTTTCCCTCTGCCCCTCTTTCATTCTGGCTCTTTCTCAAGTAAATAAATTTAAAAATCTTTTTAAAAATTAATTAAATGAACACACAATGGAACAAATCCCATCAAAAGCAAGAGTAACAGATGTTAAAATCTTATCATTCCCTAATTACCACCTTTTACTATCACCTATGGCCCGGAGGTCACTGATGTATATATGGAGTCTACATAGTGCAAGCCTGGCATGGTGCACTGAACATCCTTTCCCAGCTCTGTGTGTGCTGACGGCTAGTCGGTAGCTTGCAACTGGCCGTGGTGGGAGTATTTACACCATGGGGATAGGCAGATGCTCCAAATCAGGGCTTTCCCCACAACAAAGACCCAGGTGTAAAGCATCTACCAGCCAACCACTATAACTAACTCCAGATGTCACTTCCTCTCCTAAGAAATTATCTTTTTTCAAAAGGATTTTATTTATTTATTTGACAGAGAATGAGATTGAGAGAGCACAAGCAGGCAGAGTGGCAGGCAGAGGGAGAGGGAGAAGCAGGCTCCCCAATGAGGAGGGAGCCTGATGTGGGGCTTGATCCCAGGACCTCAGGATCATGACCTGAGCTGAAGGCAGATACTTAACCAACTGAGCCACCCAGGTGCCCTCCTGAGGACTTATCTTTTTGACTCCTTGCTAAAGTCACCATTCTTCATGAAACCCCAAAATGTAACATTCCCTGTGATACGTATCAATCCAGATTTCCTTCCTGAAATGTTTGACTTCCTGATGAGGAAGTGAGGGGTGTTTGTCTGAACAAAACATCTGATATTTGAAAATGCTTAAAGAGAAAGAAAGGGAGAGTCACAGAGGGGGCCCCCGGGGCACAGAGACAGAAAGGGGCGTGTTTCAACCTCAGGGATGGCTCAGAAATCTGGACAACTGAGTGCAAACCAGACCCACCTCTGCAGTCACTCCTGATAGCCAAAAATGGGAAACGACCCACGAGTCCAACCAGAGGGGTTAATAAATCAGCATGCTGCATGGCCATGACAACGTTTTCTTTTTGTTTTTTCCTAAAGATAAATAAAACTGCTACATTTTTGAAAGGTCAGAAAGACAAGGAAGGTTGGCAATTTGGTTTGAGGGAGAGAAGAAAAAAGACAGGAAGGAAATGCATTTGAATGCCAAGAGTGGTTCTCACTGATGTTAGAATAATGGGTGGATTTTGTTTTCACTCAGTTTTTCTGTACTTTCCAAATAGGAGATGAGCACACCCCACTTTCTTAGTTGGGGGGAGGGTAGCGGAGATCAACATGACTTCACACAGGCAGAGCCTCGTGGAGCAGCCAAGCCCTTTGTCCTGTCCTGCGTATCTCTCCAGGTCTCTCCCAGAGGCCCCAGGTCTGGGCCCAGCCTTTGGACCCAGATGGATCCATGAAGGGGCCATTGTTCTCAGGGTGACATCATTCTATTGCCTGGAGGGTGAAAAGGAGCCCTGAGACTGGGTGCGGCCAGCCCAAGAGAAAGCGGCCAGGCCACTTCGCGCTGGCCTCTGGGGCTGCAGTGAGGTCTAACCCACCAGCTGCATGCCCTAAGGGGCAGCCTGAGAGCAGGGCACCTGACAGGGTTCTTGACATGCCCTGGCAGGCAGCACTTGGCATTGGCATTGGCAGTGGGAGATGGAGGAAGGGGTCACAGCAACTGGACCCTACTTCCCTAAAGGCCAGTCTAATAACAACCTGTATCTGGCACACAGTAGGTGCTCAGTAAGTGGTAGCTGCAGAGGTGAAGAAAGCCAGAGGAGTGCTCCAGGCAGAGGGCACCAGGAGGGCAAAGGCCCTGGGGTCCTGGAAAGAACCCCAGACCTCCCTGGGCAGGACTCCTGGTGTCTACTCCCAGAAGGTGTGTAGCTGGCCTCAGTTTACCTATCTCCATTATGGCGATGGTGCTGCAAGGTGAACACAAAAATAAAGGAGAGGATTTCAGGAAAGCAGACACAACATCAGCTCCTATACCAAGGTGAACCAGGCCAGCTCAAGACCCCAGCCCCTCACAGGCCTTGCCTTCTAGTGGAGCACACAGAACAGAATGTGACTTTGCTTGGAAAAAAAGATCTTTCCAGATATAATTAAGTTAAAGATATCAAGATGAGCCCCTGGATTATTTGGGGGACCCTAAAGTCAATGACAGGTGTCCTTATAATAGAGTTAAAGGTCACGTGAAGACAGAGGCAGGGATTGGAGTGACACAGCCACAGGCCGAGGAATGCTTGGAGCCCCGAGAAGCTGTGAGAGGCAGGAGGGGTCCTCCCACCGAGCCTAGGCAGGAGGTGTGGCTTGATCCCACCTGGACTGGGGGCTTCTGGCCTCCAGGACTTTGCGAGAGGATTCCCACTGTTTTCAGCCACCAGGTTTGTGGTCACTTATTTCAACAGCCTGAAGACACTAATACAAAGGAAACACTGATGAAATCGGAGCTTCTGAAGACGAGAGCCACGAACATCCCTTTCCTTTCAAAATCTCTGCCACTTGCTAAAAAAGGGTGTGCGTCTGTGTGTGTGTGTGTGTGTGTGTGTGTGTGTGTGTGTGTGTAGAGTGGGGAGATGCATGCAGGGCCCTGTTGAATATTTTAAGCATCCACTTCACTCCATAATTGACACAGAACCAAATACTCCCACTCAGCCTCTGGCTGGAGGACTGAACATGCAGCCAGACACCAGTGCTCACACCATGGATCCCCAGGGCAGGGTACAGCTGAGGGCCCCTCAAGGCAGACCCACGTTGCAGCACTGGAGTCCCAGCCTCACCCGCCTACTCCAGCTGTGTGACCCCAGGCCAGTGACTTGACCTCTCTGTGCTTCGGATTTCTCATCCATGAAATACGGGGCTATCCCACCATTTCCCTCAGGGACACGAGTTTCTGGCAAGTAGCAGGTGCATGATGGATGTCAGATCCTTGCCCTTCTCCCCCTGCCTCTGGTGATGGGGGACATACTCCAGGGACGGTGACAGTCCTACCCAAACCAAATTATATACTGACCAGTTCTCAACTGGGGAAGGGGGGTAGTTTTGCCCACAGGGGACACTGGGCAGTGTCCGCTGGGTTGTCCTGACTGGGAGAGTGCTGCTGGCACCTCCTGGGGTCAGGCCAGGGAGGATCCTACAATACATGGGACACCAGCGTCGTGCCCGCCAAAGAATGATCTGGCCCAAGACACCCGTGGTGGCGAGATTGAGAAACTCCGATAAATGGCAGTAGTTTGATGTTACGGACAGGTCTCTGTTATCTCAAGATCGTTTCCTCGCTTCCAGCACATGGATTATGTAGTCATGTGCTGACGTGTTTTACTTTCTGCCCCCTGGAAAGTACCTTTAAGGAGGCAGGAGTTGTGCCTGCCTCTTCACAGCCACCTCCCCAGCGCCAGCACCCTGGGACACGCTCGATCAATGCACATGGACCGAAACACAAGGGAATGAACATACACAAGTAATAACACACCTCGCGTTTAGTGCAGCACCTGGCACATGGGAAATGCTCACGGAAGGCCGGGCAGACTCTTATTCTCTTTCCTAAGGCGGCCACTCTGACCGGCTGGGCAGGTGGAACTTAGATCCCCAGAGTGTGTCCCACCCCAGCGCCCAGAGTGACCTGAGATGCACGCCTGTCTGCCAGGTGCTTAAGAGGTGCCAGGGTTCACCAGACACATTCCAGGTGAAAGCCCATTTTACAGATGAGGACGCGGAAGCTAAAAGAGGTGATTTAATGTGCCCAGGTCACTTGGCTAGCACATGGAGGACCTGAGACCTGATCTCAAGCCTGTCCCATTCCTGGGCCCTCTGGGTAGCAGTCCATGACCCTGGACACCCACCACTTCCCGCTTTTATTCCAGTCTCCGTCTCTGCGGCACTGCCATTGTTCCTGGGTTCTGGAATTTTCTGCCTGGACTCTACTTGGAGTCCATCTAGTCTGCTGGGCTTCGTTCTCAGGCTCACTGGGCTGCAGCACAAACGTGCCTCTTCCTGCCTTTGTCGCTCAGAGACAATGCATTTGTTTTTCCCTCTTTCCCCCTTTTATTCCTTGGACGGAGAGGCAAGCCATTAGCAAATTATTTCGTGGTTGGCTTTAGAAAACATTTCAGGGCACGCCTTTGAGGGTTACTTTATGCCTCTGGTAGATTCTTCTTTAGTGCTCTGAGTAAATACGAGCCTGAGGCAGGACTTGGAACAGAACGGACTTTTTTAGATAAATCACGTACAAGTTCAAGTTATAAAGACCAAATCCCGCTCCCCTCCCCACCCCCGTAACGGATGCGCCCCTGGTCCCCAAACTCTTAAGTAACTGTGGCTTTACACAGTTTCCTCCTATAAAACAAATATTTAAGTGAGGCCCCCAAGTAAAAAGGGCGTGTGCAGATTTTCCAGTTCACTGGGGATCTCTGAAGAAACGGCCGGAGAGAAAAGGTCTGGTTGTTGCAACGGCAGACTTTGAAGGCACACGTACCACACGCTAGGCACGGCTGCACGTGTCCCACATTTCCAGGCATGTCTGTGCCCGTATACAAAGAATAATGGGGAATGGAAACGTGCAGTGACCATAATCCCCATTCTGCAGATGAGGAAGCTGAGACTTCCTTTATCCCGCCGAGTCAGAACACCATGATATCCAACAGGGAGAAGGCATTTTTTTAAAGATTTTATTTATTTATTCATGAGAGACACACAGAGAGGCAGAGACACAGGCAGAGGGAGAAGCTCTGATCGAGCCTGATGCGGGACTCGATCCCAGGACCCGGGATCACAACCCGAGCCAAAGGCAGATGCTCAACCACTGAGCCACCCAGGAGTCCCAGGGAGAAGGCATTTGTACAAGTGCACGCATACTCTGTAGCCAGCACTGCTCCCGGCGCCTGTTTCAACCTCCACACGATGCCTTGGCTCACCCCATTTCACAGAAGAGGCAACTGAGGCCTCATCACGGGTCAAAAATCCCTCAACCAGGACATAGCAGAGTCTGATTCAAGCC
The DNA here is from genome assembly GCF_053574225.1 of Canis aureus. Classification (NCBI taxonomy): domain Eukaryota; kingdom Metazoa; phylum Chordata; class Mammalia; order Carnivora; family Canidae; genus Canis; species Canis aureus. The sequence goes on along the minus strand of NC_135637.1, from coordinate 22,771,300 downwards.
CTCAACCCTGATTGATGCCAGCTGGTGCTCACTGCTCAGTAGATGCCAAATGCTAAGTGGGCAGGAACCTGAAGCCCAGACTTATTCAGCGCACACTTATGCTGCTACAGGCGCTGTGACGCGATAGTGAGCAGAGGAGGCAAGGCCCCTGCACAGTCTAACGTCATTCATTCCTTCACCACGCTGGGGAGGCAGGCCACACGGCGGCTGACACATTACACAGGGCGACAAGGCTTGGCGGATGGGAGCCAGTGCCCAGGGCCAGCTGAGGGCCAGAGAGCTGAACGTTACCAAACCCCATGCCCTTAACTGCACTGACAGAGGGGACGAGAGAGAGATGCTCATAGAGACAGAGATAAAGAGGCGAGAGACATGCACAGAGACAGAGACAGATATAGAGACAGAGACAGAAAGAATGAATCAGAAGCTTTCTCTCCCTGGCCCAAGAAACCCCTTCCGGAGGTTGGGTTGGAGGAACTGTCTTATAAATTCAGGCCCCACTGATTTTTCCAGGCTATAAAGCAGCACAGACCCTCCAGAGAACATGTCACATTACTGAGACCCTGTGTGTTTGCATCTGACTGGTCTGCTTGCTGTGTGACCCTGGGAGAGTCACACACCACTCCGGGGATGCTGAGGCCCTGCACCTGTCAGGGCAGCTGTGAGCTTCCAGTGACTGCAAGAATGCAGAGGGCCGGCTCGAGCCTGGTGTACCCCATGGCTCTGTCCCTCAATGCTGCGTCCCACAATGATTATCAGTGCGTATCACCATCCTGGACCCAGAGAAGGAGCTGGCCTGACACTGTCAGTGGGGGGAGGCTCCTATGTGAAAGCACCAAGCCCTCTCTTTGAGTTCAATCCTGGTCAATGAGGTGGGCTTCCCTGAAGTTATCGGGGAGGCCTGGAGACAAAAAAGGAGGAGCTTAGCTGGAAAGAGCCTGGAGGAAGGGGTGGCTCAAAGCCTGGGATCCTGGCCCTGGTTTTGCCATTCACTCACTGTGCTTCCCCAGGAAGGTGTCTTTCCCTCTCTGGGCCCAGTCCCACCTCTCTAAATCATCAGTGAGTTCCTTGAGATGGATTCAATACCATCCCCTAGCAGGATGCAAGCTGAATTTTTAATTATTAGACTAAATATTAATTCCACCCCGGTCTCCTAAATCTCATCGAGCTTGCCCAAGTGAGAGACAACAGAGCCCCAGGACCCACACCAAGCTCCAGGTTCACAGGCCAGCAGGCGAACTCACCCACCACCTCGGGTCTCCTTGGATAACCAGAGACAACTTTGCAATTTCGCTTGACTGACAAGATAACAAAAGCCACAACTCAACGTGCAGATGACATGGACACTTGGCCATCCTGGGAGGGTCCGAGGAGATGAAGCAGGTGCCAACTAATCCTCTCTAAAAATAGGGGAGCACAAGCATTTGTGTCTGGGGCCAGAGTGTCGGCATTTCCAGATAAATCAACTGGCCTGGCAAGCCGGGCTTACGTGCCGGCCCCATCCTCACAGACGTGGAATATACTTCCTGACCGCTTCGGGAGATACAGTAACTCCACCATCAGGGGAATCACCACCACCGATGCCTCTTTCCCAGGCACAGGGATCAGGAAACGGCCAGCTTGATTGACAATGATTCTGGAAGAGGCAACTTCCCTGGTTGGATCTATGGGGGAGCCCCCCCCGCCCCCGCTACGGGGCAGCATTAAAGGGGAGGAGTTTTTACTGTTGCTTTTAATATTAAAAAAAAAAAAACGCAATAAGCTTACAAGGTCTGGTGGCTCCGAGTCCGTCTGCCTTTTCCTTAGGGAAGAAAATCTCTGTTGGCTGCGGGCAGAGAAGCGGCGGAAAGATTCCCGACTCCGGGAGGCGAGGTGTCGGAAGGAGGAGGTGCGCTTGAAGGGGGTCCGGCTGGCGGGCTCCCCACTTGTCCGCTCGTGGCCCACTGTGGTGGTCACTAAGTTGAGGGCCTCCTGGAAGGATCTCCTCACAGTGCCCATCCACTGGGTCATGTGGGTTTGGGCCACTGTGAGTTTGTCTCCCAGGTAATCCATGGGGCCGGAGGAGGGGAGGAAGGACGTGAGCGAGGGACAAAGCAATTGCAGTGCCAGGGTCTTCTCCCTCTTTCTACTTTCTGCTTCTGCAAGTTCTGGGCTTGCTTGGAGAGAAAGCAGCCCTCTTCAGCCAAAGCAGGAGTAAAGAACCATCGCGGAGCTGGCGGCCGGCCGCACCTGCGGGTCTCGCTGAGGATCCGGAGGCAGGTCAGGGTCGGGCTGGAAGTCCACCCACCCGAGTTGTAAAGTCAACACGCTGGGCGGTCCCAGCTCCAGCCCTGGCGGCGCTCGCAGGCTGCATCGGCTGTGACCGGGAGCTTGGGGAAATCTAGCAGCACTCACTCCAGGGTGTGACAGTTCCAGCGAGGTGGGGGAGGAAGAGGCGGTGGCCCTGGGCACCCCGGTGCGGTGCTCACCGTCCCTCAGGTAGGCGGCCCCGCCCGGGCGCACACGGGAAGGACCCGGAGGGCAGGCTGCTACCTGCCGCTGCCCCCAGCCGGACCCGGCTCACCTGACCCATGCCATGCAGGGTTTCCCTCCTGGGGACAGAGATTCTAAACCTGTCGGCCGGCAGGCAGCTAGCTCACTTCCGGAGGCAGCCACCAGGGCCCCCGGGTCCCCTGGCTCGGCAGCCCAGGATGACATCAGTCCCCGTCTTAGCGAGGGGCTTTGCTGCCCAGGAATGCAGGAGGGGCCTCGGAGAGGCGGCCGCCCAGGGAGCTGACGTCCGCCCCCATTTTTTTCTCCCCCAAGTCCCAACTCGCTCACCGGTCCCTCGGGGCTGACGGCGACTTCACGTGCCAACAGCCTACCCGCCCGGTGCCCTCACCGCGGGCTGCACGTGCGTGCGCACCCGTCGGGGATCTGGGAGCCCTGGGAAGGTTGGGACAGTTGGGAAACTGCCTCTAGGGTGACAAGCAGCATCTCGGGACCTCCTCGGCATCTCGGCTGTCAGTCTGTCTCCCTCTGGTGGCCTGTTTCTCCATCAGGTTTTCGGTTCCCTCCCCATGTCTCAATTACCACTTGTTTGTCTCTCAGCTTGTCTGTCTGTCTCTTTCTCTCTCTCTCTCCCTCCCTCCCTGGAAATCAACACCCAGCCAGGTGAACAGCCCCGAGGTCCCCCAAGGAAGGAACGGGCTGGGCCGTAAGTACTTGAGTGCGGGCGGGGTTGCCATGGCAACCCCGGGGCACAGCATCTGCCCCATCCTGGGCGGGGGGCTGGGCACAGGGAGCAATGGGAATGATTCATGGTTTATGCTGGGTCACATGAGCTCCTGGGTTTTAACCCTTGTGGAGCTAGACTATTCGGCACAGGGCGGGGGTTGGGGGGACAGGCGAGACAGCAGCCTCTGAGACAGGATGGGGTACTTGTCGGGCAGGGTCAGCAGCAGCTGGGCAGCAGAGGGGAGGCACACTTGTTGAAGGGGCCTTCTCCCCCCAGCAGGGATCCACGCCCCTGTTCTACCGCTGAGGAAATGCAGGTTCAGAGATCTAGATTCACTTGCCTCGGGTCACACAGCAAAGATACCACCCGGGCATGGATGGAGGCCGTTTTCTGGGTCTGACAGGGCACCTGGCCCAGAGCTAGAGTTCAGTAAATATTTATTGTTCAAAGGCTGAGTCCAAGACTGAAACCGTGATAGGCCTGACTGCATCCCAAATGCCTTCCCTCACCCACGTTACCTCAGTTTTGAACAAATATTTGCTCCCTAGTTGCTGATCAAAAGGCCTTGCTTGAGAAGGTTTTCCAGGAAGGCATTTCTGACAATGCGGCTGACCCAGATCTCTTTCTACTATAGATTTCCAGTCCTTGTGGCTGTTCATTCATTCGTTCACTCATTCACTCATTCACTTCAACATTCAGAGAGTGCCTACTATGGGCCAGGCTTTGGGTACAGAGACTAAGAATGGGGCCCTGCCACTGAGGGCTCACAGTCCGGCAGGCAGCTATGACGGTGGCTAATATTCACTGAGAGCAAAGCTGAGTCCCCAACGCCATTATAAGTGTTCATGGGAGTCAACTCATGAATATTCGTGTAAACCCATCTGACGGAGGAGGAAGCTGAGGCTCAGAAAGGTAAAATCACCTGCCAAGGTCATTCAGTGTGGTAGGAGCACCAAGATGGCCCCAATCCTCCTTGTCCCTGCTATTCGCACCGTGCTCTGGTCCCCTCAGAGTTGGGTCTCAGGGTCCAAGAAAATAAGGCAGGTATGACATGGTGTGATTTTCAAAGCTAGGTCATAAAAAGTATCACCGTTTCCACTTTGCTTTCTTAGAAGGTGCCAGCGGCAGCCAGCCACCGTGTTGTGAGGATGCACAAGCAGTCATATGGAGAGAACCACGTGGAGGGGATGCAAAACCCCCACCTACAGCCCGCACCAACTTGCCAGCAATGCGAGCAAACCACTTTGGAAGTAGATTCCACATTCCCTGTAAACCGTCAGAGGGCTGCAGCCTTTGACTACGCTTTAGTGAAGGTCCCTGAGCCGGAGCCACCCCATTCCACTGCTCCCAAATTCCTGTCTCACAGAAATCACAGTAGATACAAATGCCCAGAGGCAGGGCAGTGTCTGGCTCATCAGGAAACCAAGGTTTGGTGCAGAATGAGAGGGGAAAGGAGAGGCTGATGAGGGGTTTTTGCAGCAGCCTGCAGGTCCTATACATTAGGAAGCATTATCCCATCATGGAGACGAGGAAACATGCATTGGGCACCAGATTCCACCTCCATGTGTGTCTGTGGCCCCGCCTACCACCCACTGGACTCTCCAGGGTCCCAAGACTTCTGGTCCCCAAAGTTCATCCATTTCCTCACGTGGATTGACCATGGCCAGCCTCCTGCAGCAGGCAGGCCACTTCATGGCTCTGCTCCCTCACCCAGCAGATGAAGAACTCCAAGGGTGGGGGCAGACATGAGAAACAGTTGAGCCCTCCCCACCTCACTCCAGGAAAGCCACACCAGAAATACATAAAGAGTTGGGAAGGGACACAGCTTTTTAACAGACCATCTGGACACAGAGGTGGGGGATCTGGGAAACTTCAGGAGGCAATAATGCTAAATCAAAGCAGTACACAAATCACCTAAAAATGAGAATACCCAGTGCTGCCGAGGTTGTGATGAACGGGACACTTTTACCCACAGTGGACGGAAATGGAAATTGGTATATAATTCTAAAGGGAACTTAATGCCCAAGATCAAAGTCTTAAAAACAATGACCTGCCAGGTAGTGACCTACATGCAGAAACATGCTGATGTCTATAACTTACTTTGATATGGAGCAAAAAATAAAAAACAAAGATGTACTAAGGAATGGATGGATGGATAGATTTTTATAAAGTAAATTTAGCAAAATGTCAGCAATTATAGAATGTAGCTGGTGATTATGTGTGAATCCCTTGTAAAATTTTTCTGAATGTTTGAAAATTATGATAAAAAGATTCGGGTAGGAGGATGTGCCTGCCTTCTGACCCTGTAGTTCACGATCCAATTCTATGCCCAGAAACCTGTCTTTGGGAACGAGAAGGATCTATAAGAACATTGTGCTACGAGGATTTTTATCACAGTCATATTTGAGGCTTATATTTGTGAAAAATTAGTAGGAGTCTAAGTAGGAGCCCAAAAAGGGACTTTGTTCAGTGCTATGCTGAGCCACACTGATGTGAGGGCAAGAAAGGAAAAAATTCAGTAATACTGATCCTGTCTTTATTTGTAATGTTAATGGTTTGCTCATCATGGATTTTTACGTTAATTTTTACTTTTTAAAAATACCACATGGGGCTCCTGGGTGGCTCAGTGGTTGAGCATCTGCCTTTGGCTCAGGGCGTGATCCTGGGGTCCTGAGATCAAGTTCCGCATCAGGCTCCCCATAGGGAGCCTGCTTCTTCCTCTGTCTATGTCTCTGCCTCTCTATGTCTCTCATGAATAAATAAAATTTTTCACACAGCAGGAGGTGCTCGGATGGTTCAGTCGGTTACACATACAACTCTTGATTTTGGCTTAGGTCATGATCTTGGGGTAGTGGGATCAAGCCCTGAGCTGCGCTCTGCACTCTGTGTGAAGTCTGCTTCTCTCTCTCCCTCTGCTCTTTCCCTGCTTTCTCTCTCTCTCTCTCAAAAAAATAAATAAAAAATCTTTTAAAAAACCCCATATTAAAACATTATTTACCTTGATTACTGATTTTTTGGGGGTGCCTCTTTAAATTTTGCACTATAGGCATAAATTTTACACTACAGGTCCCAGCCCTGGATTTGCTAAAACAATACAGTATCACAGTGAACTGGGGACCTGCCTCTAGCTCTTATCAGCTGTGTGACGCTGAGTAAGTTACTTAACCTCTCTGATTTTCAGAGATGAAGTCATGAAACTCATCACTGCTGTTGACCCCGCTGGTACCACTTCCTGTGTGCTGGGCATTGTGTTACCTCATTGCATTACATCATCTGCTCCCCCCAGCAATGATATAGTTTGTACCATGACTGTTACCACCATTGTATAGATGGAAAAACTGAAGCACAGGAAGTTCAGTGACCAGCCCAAGGGCACACGGCTATTAAGTGGTGGACTTTGCTACCCCCAGCCTCACACCTTTGACTAAGTAGAGGATGTCCAATCAGTCTAGATGAAGGATAGGCATCCAGACAAACAGAGGAAAGCAAGTAGCAGGCAGGACTCCACAGTTCTACCTCCTTCCAGAAGGGAAGGGTGGTAAGGAAGTGAGCTGAACAGCCAGATTGCCTGCCTGCTCCCTCTTCACTCCCTTTAGGTACAGTGTGGTCTGAAAGTGTGACTATAAAAAGCGTCGCTCCCTGAAAACTAGGACAGCACAAGCACTTTCCCCCCAGAGGGCTCTTTCTGCAAACTCTTCTATTCTCTCCAGGAAACTCCTGGGACGTTGCTGGGCATCAAAAAGGAAAGAAAGCCATCTCCTTACATAAGTAATCCCCAAAATGCTGCAGATGCTGCTAAGATCCAGAAAATGAATGGGAATTTGATTCACAGTGTGAGGTGGGACCCAGAGATCACCAGTTCCAGACAAGCACGTGCAGATCCCAGGATGAGAATGTCAGTCACTCATTCATTCAACAAACACTCCCTGTGACATTGTGACATTGTGTGTGAGCTCTGTGGGGGCCCAGACGAGGACTGATAGTCCCTGGGGAGCTCAGGGTAGCTTCCTCTTCTCAGTCATTAAGGGAGTGGGAGGGTATTCCAATGGACCTCCTCAGAGTTAAAGCTCCATTTTCTCCCAAGAATCTGATACAAACATGCACACTCTGGAGAATTTCTCAGGTAGAAGAAAAGGCCAGAAAAGAAATGAACAATTGCAACACAAGTACCAAGCGCTGTGATGGCCAAGTGAGTAACATGCTGTGGGACTATTAGAGGGCTCCCAGACCAAACCCAGAAAGTGGAGTGTTGAGAAAACAAGAGCAAAGAGAAAATGATCATATACAAGGATCTACAATTGGAAGAGGGGTATCTACGTGGGGTTCTGAAGGATGAATAGGAGTCTACCTAGAAGGGCGAAATGCAGACCCACATATGCAAAGGCCAGGGAGTGTGACCATATTCAGTCTTGCTCTTGCACTTGCTGTAGCCCTGCCTAAAGCTGTCTTCTCTATCCTTCGATCTCCACCCACCTCCAGACCAGCTTCAGCAACTTCTGCCTTTTCCATAGCAGCCCTAGGAAGTCTTGCTTACATGGCCCTCTTCACAGCCTGCTTCCCCAAACACGGCACATACCTGGCCTAGGAGTACGCTAACGTCACACTGCTGTGGGCAGTGATGCAGCAGAAATTGCAGCAACCATTAGTTGAGGATTTGCTATGTGCCGGGAACGAGTTACCCACACATCTCATGTAACTCCCACAACTACCTTATAGGGTGTGTAGTGATATTAATTGTTCCCATTTTGCAAAGAAGGACAGTGAGATTTAAAGAGCTGAAGGGACTTGCTCAAGATCACTGAACTGGCAAGTGGGGCTCTGGAACCTGAACCCAGGCATGTCTGATTCTAAAGCCCTCCCTAGCATGGAAGATAGTCTCTACCCATACCTCTAGGACCCCTTAAAATGTCCAATTCTTCCCCCAGCCCCGTGGCATGAGGGTGGTGACTATGCCACATGCTTCTCTGGGTTGTCGCCTCACCTCCTGGGGTCAAGAAACATGTGCAGAAGGACTGGTCTGCTTGTACATCAACCAGTTTCCTTTCTCACCAACCGGTTTGCAGAATAATTCCCGGGACCACGTGTGGGAAGGGGTGACCCGAGGACCCAGTTTAAAATCTGTTCTGTCTCGCCTTCAGATGAAGCAACGCTGTCAGAGAGGCAGCCGATGGCTCGGGGTCTCCCTCCAAGGCTGAGCTCCTTCAGCTCAGAGTCATGGCTTCCTTATGGCAAAGAGAAGGTCATAAAGCCTGCCCATTCCAAAGGCTGTGGCAACAAACTGAGATCGTCCTTGCCCAGAGCAGAGAAGACAATGGCAGCCACAAGGGGGGGTATTTATTCTATTAGAGTTGACATCATCCCATCATCCAGGTGAAGCAGGGGCTCATAGAGGGTTGGAACTGGAATGGCCAGCAGAGACAGATGCAGGCCAACCTTTTCATCTCACCCCAGAAACAGGCCGAGGTGGAGGGCTGTGTCTCAGACCCCACAGTAAATCTGTGGCAGGTACCCTCTGATTTCCCAGAGGAGACCCAGAGTCTTGGATTTCGGCAGGACCCAGCCTTCTCTCTATCCCAGCCATATTGGACAAACTGCTGTCCTGGGCTACACCATGTCATCCCTCATTCAGCTCTTTGCAGATGCTGTTCCCACTGTCTAGGACACCATTCTATCCATTCCTCACCTGCTCAGCTTAGGTACACCCTCCTCCAAGAAGCCTTCCTTGATTTTGTCATGTTCATGGAAGCCACCTTTGGGGTCCCACCTGGCCATCTTACCCCCCACCCCCAGCCCACATCATTAACATGCTGCACTGGAACCCGATTTACCCATCAGTTTCCCCTCTGAGCCCATGGGCAGCAGGAACATGACACATGCACCCTTGATTCGTAGCATGCATTGCTCAGCAGGTATGAGACAGGTCTACCGTGTGAAATGAAGGAACCACTGAGGTTTGAACCCAAGTCATACAACTCCTAGCATCCCCCTCACTAGGCTTGTTTCCAAGGCAACAGGGAAAAGAATTCTGATATGAAAAAAAAAAAAAAACACAAAAAACAACAAACCCAGAAATGGCTTGATCTTCCAAGTCAACCCCAGATTATTTATAAACCAGGCCCGAGACTATTTCCTGTGTTCATTCACCACATTCTTAGTCAAATAGCCATTTTAATCACCTAAGATGCCCTTAATTAAACTTGGAAGGGGAGGAAAAAAAAATCACCTGGAAAGGAGATCTTTCTAGAAACAGCCAGGGTCTCATCACCTTTCCTCATCAGGCCCCACTCTGAGCTCAAGTGGAAAGTAGCGCTCTCCACGCCAGAGGGTGCACTGTGCAGCCCTGCCTGGCGCAGCAAGGCCAGTCTGTAATTACAGCCCCTCTGCCAAGAGCGGGCATCTAATAAAGCTGCATGCCCTGGCCTCCTCTAAAATGTAAACCAGGGCCTAATTCACCGGGCCGGGCTGCCCATGGGGCCCCTGACCTGCAGCCACCCTCTCCTCGGGGCATCCAGCAAAGAAGGGAGTGCCTGGCTCTGGTCTTTGTCTGGTTGCCTCGCCTGGGGTTGGACGATACATTTCTTTCCACCATAGCAGCTGAATTTCCACATTTTGGGATCTGTTAGCAAAAGAGAGCCAAGATGTTCTTGGGGGACAACAAATTAGAGCTGGGAGGGGGGATACATGAGGCCTGTCCCCTAAGAAATGTATCTCCAAACTGTGAGCTTTTATTTGGAGGCTGCAGCAAGTATAATAACAAATCACAGTAGTTCTCATTAGCCAGGGGCCTACTGTGCACCCTGTCACTGCCTTGGCCGATATCAGGAGGGCTGTAAAGATCACCGTATGGACCGGGGACACAGACTCCAAAAGACAAAGTCACTAGCCCATGTCACACGGCTGGTGCGTGGAGAGCCGTGACTCAGACCTGGGTCTGGCTAAGCCCGCAGCCTGGGCTCTTCTCCACCCGGCAGCCCCACCCTGGGGAGCACCCCTGTGTGTGTCAGATTGAGGCAGGCTTGTGGGGTGCATGAAACATGGTCAGGGGAGGAAAGGCCCTACCCTGTGTTCTTCCTCCTTGCTCTCTGCTGCACTTCCTCAGGCCTGGGTCAGCCACAAACTCCAAGGAAAGCCTGATGGTGATGAGCACAAGGTTCCCCAAGATGGCCTCAGGTACCCCGTCCTGCCCTCAGCTCCAACAAGAGCCCAGCTGCATCCTCAGCTCCAGGGACCAGCAACACCCGGTGGCCTCCAAGGGCTTCTTGCATCCCACCTGCTCGGAGCATGCCCTGGGCCAGCAGACCCAGGCTTGAGGCCCACCAGGTCTGCCCTCAGTTGCTGCGAGTCTTCAGGCAGGGATCCCCTCCTCTCTGGGTCTTGATTCCCCAAGAAGACTATACTAGAAGATCATGGGTTAGTCCAGCTCAAAACCCCGGGCCACCCCCTCTCAAAGGCAACCTGACCTGGCCTTGAGAGACCAGCAGATCTGGGTTCAAATACCATGTGGCCATCTCTTGCCTGAGCGGCCACATCTCACAAACAGAATCATGACACCTGCATCCCTGTAAAGTGCAAGTGGTGCACACCAAGTAGGCCCCCAGCCAAGGTAGGCGGGAAGGCGTCAGGGTCCCACAGGGGATGCCCGTGGCTGGGGAGCTCACGTTTTGAAAACAAACTTATGAAGAAGAATGGCCTCCCAGAGGCCAAATCAACATCTGCTCACACACTGCGCAGACGTGGCTGGTACTCCCTAAGCACGGACGGTGTGCCAGGCCCTACGCATCTATGTCATCCCCACAGACACAGTGGAGGGCGGGGCTCCCAAGACGGACTCCTCACTGAGTGACACTGGGCAAGTGGCTTGCCTTCTCTGAGCGCATCCTTCTTTGTCTTTAAAATGGGATACAACAGCCCCCTGTTTCCCCAGGGATGCTGAAGGTACACGATCTGTGATCTGTGTTCTTCCCACCTCTTGGGAGTACAACCACCGCTCCCATCTTAGAGAGGACCCCAAGACAGAGTGAACAGAGGCCGAAGGCTGCACAGCAATTCAGTGCCAAAGTCTGGCTTGGAAGCCTGTGCTCCAAGCTGCCCTCTCCGAAGCTGTGGCTCAGTGGGCGCTCGGGGGCCTGTGCCGCTGTCCTCCCATGCCAGCCCCCATCACTGCCACCCCTCAGTTTGCCAGCCCCCTGGCCCTCATCAGCCCTCCTCCCATCGTAGAGGTGCTGTGAGTAGCATCCCTGCTTGCCTCCACACGGGAGCGGCTTCCTCCCAACCCCGCCGGAGGTCCATTCTCCAGTGCCCTGCGTCTCCGCACGCACGCTGTGCCACCCACGCTGTTCCAGGAGCAACGCTGTGCCAGGCAAGGAGGCCGGGCGGAGGGGCAGCCGGGTTGCCTGGGCAGCCTGATAGAGGTACGTCACCCCATAGGAGTGGGCACAAGGCACGTCCTAGCAGCCTCTGAGTCCTGGACCTCGGGCTAGCCCTGACTCAAAGGCTTCCAGAGCCCCGTCTCACTAGGGCAATCAAGGGGAGACCCCCCAGCTCCTGGTTACGTCCTGGCCACTCCTCTTACCAGGATGCTTCTAGTTCCTGAGTCTTAGCTCCTCAGAGACTATGCCCCTGACCTCCCAACACAAAGGGGCTGCCCACAGCCGACCCTCTCTATCACTGTCCTTTCTCTTCTGTGTTAACACCTACCACCCGCTGGCATTCTCCTGATCATTTCTTACTATCTCTCTAAGGAAGGCTCTTGAGAACGGAAACCCTGGATGTCTTATCTTATTCTCTCTGCTATTGCCCCTGCAGCTAGCACCCTGGAGGTGCCCAGTGTTGGATGGATGGATAGATGGATGGATGGATGGAAGGATGGATGGATGGATGGATGGATGGATGGATGGATGGATGGATGGATGAAGTGAAGCAGGGAGAGGAAGGAAGAATTTCTACTGTATTTCTACTGTAATCTCATCCCTTCCTCTCCTCCTTTCTGGCCAATTCCTACCCATCTTTAAAGACATCGCAATGATGTCCCCACCTCCAGGAAGCCTCTCCTGCCATCCTCTGCACTCAGTTCAGCACCTCCTCTGGGCTCCCCAACTCCTGGGCTACCCCCATCACTGCATTCTCTTAGGTGCCATACTAGAAGGGCCAATTTCCACATCCTCTGCCCACCGGCTGCAGACACTGTGAAGGTCAGGGCTGTGTCTATTCCATCCTGAATCTCCAGGGCCCATCCTGAGGCCAGGACAGAGTAAGGAGCTCAGCATTGCAGCCTCAGCTTATCGCGCCCCAACCACACCGCAAGCACAAGCTGAGCGCTTTGAATCAGATAGTTCATGGACTCCTCAGCATCACCTTGTAAGGAGGCGGGACCATCTTGTTCCTATTTTACAGACAAGGGCAGTAAGGCTCAGAGAAGGCAAGGTCTTTGGCCAGGCTCACACAGCAAGGGCGCTGTGTGGCTACTATGCCACACTGTCCTCCAGCCTGGGCCTCCCACGAAGCAGGGGGACAGGGAGGTGAGGGGAGGAGATGGCGTCAGCTCCACGGCAGGAAGACACTTACTGAGTACCTACCACTCATGAGATGCTTTACACACACCCTCATTCAGCCCTCGCCATCCCTCAAAGGAGGCACCACTCTCCCCAAATCTCAGAGGAAGAAACTGAGGCCAAGGGCACACAGGGTGTACCCAGCTCAACTCACTCAAGACAACTGGGCACCAGAAAGCTAATCAAAGAATGGAGCCAGAAAAATATAGCCGTGAACAGCATTCTTCCTTCCTGGCCAAGCCCTGAAGGCTTGCTCATTGAATGAATGGCTGCTCATTTCCCAAACCCTAGCCAACGGGACGTAGGGGGAAGCTGGCTGGCTGGATCACAGGGAGCAGTCTTCTTCCCAATGCACCCCCTCTTTGTTGGCTGGATGTTGTCACCTCTCCTTTGGATGGCTGGAGCCATGGCAGCCATGCTGGGTCCATGAGGGGATGAGATGCTGAGGAGAGAGTAGGAAGGTAGAAAGAACCTGTTTGATCCACTAATCTAGAATGTGGGAAAGGGCCACATAGCAAATATTCTAGATTTTGGAGGCCACACGTGGTCTCTGTTACATTTTGGCAGGGGGCGCGGGGACAGAGGAGAATTTTTTGCAACTTTTTTTTCCCAATCTTTTAAAAATTTAAGATTATAAACTTGAAATTGTAAAATTAAAAATTTAAAACTTGGGACTCCTGGGTGGCTCAGCAGTTAAGCATCTGCCTTTGGCCCAGGGTATGTTCCCGGGGTCCTGGGATCGGGTCCCCCATTGGGCTCCTTGCAGGGAGCCTGCCTCTCCCTCTGCCTGTGTCTCTGCCTCTCTCTCTGCGTCTCTTATGAATAAATAAATAAAATCTTTTAAAAAAATTTTAAACTCATTCTTAGCTCTACATTTGCCGCAGCTTGCACTACATCCTCCTTGACCATAATGTAAACTATGTGAAGAGACATGTGTCCTTATTGTTTGGCCCATCTTTGTGAGGTCTCTTGTTACTTTCGGCATCCTCAAAAGCATCCTCACTGATCCAGTGACGGTGGTGCACCAAACATTGGTGAGAGTGGGGGGCATCCAAAATTCTCAGGGAGTTTGAAGCAAAATGGCGTGACTACTTCGGAAAACTGTTTCTTAAACAGTTTCTTAAAAAGTGTAACAGACACATGGCATGGGATCCAGCCATTCCACCTCTAGGTACTTACCCAAGAGAAATGAAGGCACGCGTCCATACAGAGACTTGTGCACGAATGTTCACAGCAGCTTTGTGCATTAGAGCCTCAAACTAGAATCAGCCCAAATGTCTACTAACAGGTGAACAGATACACAAATGGGCACATCAGCAATAAGAAGGGATGAGCTATCCACATCCGCTACAGCATGGATGAATCTCAAAATAATTAATGCAAAACGCGAGAGACTCAGATGAGGAGGAGGGTGCTCCCAGTATGTGATTCCTTTTATATAAAATCCTAGGGGCTCCTGGGTGGCTCAGTCGATTAAGCAACTGCCTTTGGCCCAGCTCATGATCTGGAGTCCTAGGATGAAGCCCTGAATCAGGCTCCCTGCTCAGCAGAGGGTCTGCTTCTCCTTCTCCCTCTGCTCCTCTCACCAACTCATGCTTGCACTCTCTCTCAAATAAATAAATATTTTTTAATTAATTAAAATAAAATAAAATCCTAGAAAATGCAAACTAATTGATAGTGACCAAGATCAGAAGAGTAGTTGCTTCAGGGCAGGGAGGGAGGGAGGGACAGGAGAGGACAGGAGGGAGCTCTCGGGGGTGATGGATGTGTTTGTGATTTTACTTGGGGTGGTGGTTCCTTGGGAATATACATGTCAAAACTCCTTGAATTGTACACTTTAAATATGTGTAAGTCATTACAGCAATTATAGCTCAATAAAGCTATCCAAAGCAACTGTCCATGGTGGCTCTTAGAACAAGCAGAACTCTGAGGGTCAGGGACATGGGGTGGGTCAGCGTTGGCCAAGTGGGGCCAGCAGAAAACCAGGTGGGGAGGGAAAGCCTGGGAAACCAGAGGCCCCAGCAGACCTTGTGTGTCTTGCGTGAAGGATGAGAACAGTTCTTTTAGCTCCATAGAGTAGGTGAGGACAGGTGAGACATGGCCCCAGCATGTTGTGAATTTGGTCCCCAGGGTCCCCAGACACAGCTCTTGGAGATAGACTGTGGACAGGTGGCCTTAACCGCTGCCCAGATTCGAGGACCCAATGGGGGCCGTGCCAAGCACCCATGAGTTCTTGGGATTCCTAGGCATGGGTGCTGGTATATGGGATTAGGCTCACCACGGTTCTTCTGGTCTGATTAGACCGTGGCCACTCACCGTCACTCCTTGGGAGCTCTAGACCCTGCACTCATTCCAGAGAGAACAGGAAAGCCAGGTTTAGTTCTCTAACTGCCACCTGCACCAGGTAGGGGACAAGTCTGGTCTGTGGCTCTCAGCCCTCCTTCTGATCCCAGGGGCGGTCTGATCCACAGCAGGTGAGGCAGTAACCTTGGCCTTCCTCCCTCAGGAGTGGTGCTTTCAAGGGAACTTTCTGTCCTGGCCAGAGAAGGCACGCCTGCAGACAAGGGGGAGGAGGCTCAGGCTCACCAGAGTGTAGGTCCAGCGAAATGATAACGGACCGGGGAAGGGACGGACCCGGAAAAGGAGAGGAAACATGGTTGTATCAACTGGATGTGGAGGGACAGGTTAGGGGCAGATTCACACGTCATTGACTTTACTTACAGGTCCCCTAATGTTCTTTTAGAGAGACACATACACAGTACAATTTTTTAGTTTTAGTGTTTTGCTCCTGGATGCTGGGATGTGAGTTCAGGGCAGAGACTGGACCACATGGAGCCCCCTCTTTTCTAAGACCCACACGTATGGCTTCTCAGAGAATCTCCAAAACCACACTTTCAGATGGCAATACCTCTGCCATGTTGCAGAGGCAGGAAACCGAGGCTCAGAGGCGTTCAGTGTCATGCCCAAGGTCACTCAGCAGGAAGCGGCAAAGGAACCTGGGTCTGTCCGGTTTGCAGGCTGATGCCCTTTTGTATATGTTTCTTGGAGTGAGCCTTTATCAAAATCTCGAACATCCCCATGCAAAACTGGCACATCACGGCTGTCTTGTTTATTTCCACGGCCTTCCCAGCCCCTGGGACCCCCCACCCCCAACCACACACACACACACACACACACACACACACACACACACAAAGTAGCTGCAGAAGGAATGGGTGGATCTAGCAGGGGGCCGGGCCCTTCGGGTCTAACCCACTCATCTGCTCCACAGAACCACCCCACCAAGGGTCCGCATGTGCCAGCACCAGGCCCCTCCAGAAAGCTCAGAGCTCTAGGCAGAACCGCCTCCCCCATGTTTAAATAGGATGGTTCTGTTCCTGAAAGGAGTGTTACAATGTACATTGACCAGAATTTATTTATTTTAAAGATTTTATTTATTTATTCATGAGAGACACACAGAGAGGCAAAGACACAGGCAGAGGGAGAAGCGGGCTCCATGCAGGGAGCCCGATGTGGGACTCAATCCTGGAACCCCGGGATCACTCAACCACTGAGCCACCCAGATGCCCCAACTAACCAGAATTTAAATAAAAACTCAACACAAACAAAAAATAATAATAAAAATATTATTAGATTTAATTGATTAATTAAACTAGTTCCATCCCTCATCCCACCAGGAAAGGTCCTATTCGTTCTGACAAAACTCCTTTCCCAAGAGGGTCTGAGTTGGCCATTTGCTTATAACAAAGGAGCTGCCACCTTGCCTCCCAAGTGGGGTCCTACAGTGCCCCAACATGGAAACTACTCAGGGCGAGGCAGGAGCTGATAAAGTCTCTGTTGGAAGCAGGACTGAGCGAGGACAGCGGGGTGGGTGGGGGTGGCGGGGGCCAGAGTGTCGGGGAAGATCCCAGTGCCACCCTGTTCTTACCTAAACAAGTTATTTTCGGCACATAATAATAACTACCATACTACCTTCCGTTCCCTCTGCCAAGTGTTCTCATTTCCAAATGGACTTAATGAGATCCTTTAGAGGAAGGACCTCTCTGAGCAATTGAAAATGTGTGCAGTAATGAGATGCCAGCAGCGAGTGTCACTTAATGGAAACCAAGTGAACAGAAACAGGTCAGTGGAGGGGGGAGCCATCACTTGCGTGCCTACCATGTGGGCTGAGCACAGCCTCCACCATCCGCCCACTGAGGTCCCGTCTCCACTTGAAAGATAAGAAATGTGGACCTCAGATTTGACTGCCAACCTGGAAAGCACAGCCCAGAGTGCCTGGGTACAAAATCTGGCCTGCCTACCAAAAAGCTGTGTGACCTTGGGCAAGTTGTTGAACCTCTTTGAGCCTCAATCTCCTGGTCTGTACACAGAGATGATTAATAGTAACTACTTCATTTTTTTTAAAAAAGGTTTTATTTATTTATTTATTTATTTATTTATTTATTTATTTATTCACAAGAGACATATGGAGAGAGAAAGAGACATAGACAGAGGGAGAAAAAGGCTCCCTGCAGGGAGCCTGATGCAGGACTCAATCCTGGGATCCTGGAATCACCACCTGAGCCGAAGGTAGACGCTCAACCACTGAGCCACCCAAGTGCTCAGTAGTAACCGCTTCAGAGGGCTTTTGTGAGGAAGAAGTGAGACGCTGCCTGGGCATCGCTCAGCACGTAGTAAGCGCTCAGAGACTCTTCCAAGAGCTGGATTTGAACCAGGCACCTTCCTGCTTCCGAAGCTTAGTCACTTCACTTTCCGTCCTTCACCCCCAAGTCTCCCTTCCTTTGCCCCTCTGCACTCAGCAGTGACTTCACCTCTCACTACACTGCAAGAAATCAAAGCAGTCGGAGGAGAAAGAACTCACCCTCTCTTACCCCCCCATCCAGGACCCCCACCTGCTTCCCCCTCCTACTGCCAGAATGACTGGGGTGCATGCAGCCCAGGCCAGCCCTCCTCTTGTGCACCAAGGCACCACCTCTCACCAACTCCAGGAGATCAGCCCCGCATCCAACTGTCCCTTGTCCCCCTGCGGCCCCCAGGGCCCCCCTCTGCTGGGCCAGCTCCACTGGGAAAGCCTCAACATCACCCATCTTTAAAAGCCAGATGGAGGGACGCCTGGGTGGCTCAGCAGTGGAGCATATGCCTTCGGCTCAGGTCCTGATTCTGGGGTCCTGGGATCGAGTCCCACATCAGGCTCCCTGCATGGAGCCTGCTTCTCCCTCTGCCTATGTCTCTGCCTCTCTGTGTCTTTCATGAATAAATAAATAAAATCTTAAAAAGAAAAAAAAAAGCCAGATGGAACTTCTTCAGTCCCATCCCCCTCTCTGCTTGGAAAACTAATGACATCTGAAATGTACAGCAGAACAGAACTCCTGATGCCCGGCCCCAGATCTGCTCCCTCCTCACTCCTGCCTCTTGTCTGTTGCAGCAAAAAGTGCCACCACCCACCCCACTGTCTTGGCCAGGAGCCCGGAACATTCCTCAGTTTCTCTTCTTTCCTCACCACCCGCTCCTCAAAACTACAGCCTGAACCAGATCACTTCTTCCCCACCCCTCCATCCTGCCTCAGCACCAGAGCCAAGCCCCTGTCGCCCCTGGCCTCCCCGCTCTATCTCCTGCCCTTCTAGGTAGGGCACCCCCACACACACAACAGCCTGGATGAGTTATACAATCCTCCGTGTCATCATGTTAGCCCCCACTGAGAGTGTTCCCTCAAGCTCCCCACGGCAATCAGAAAAACCTCCAAATTCTCCACTCTGGCCCTCAAGACCCTCATCTGCTTCCCTCACTTGCTCATTAGTAGGCCAGCATATTGGCCTTACCATTGGTCTCAACCCCTCCAGCCCAGTTCCCGCCTCAGGGCCTTTGCATGTGCTGCTCCCCTGGCCCGAAACTCTCCTCCCCCAGATCCCCACATGATGGCTCCTTCTTTCGGATCCCTGCACAAATACCATGCCCTCCTAGAGCCCTTTCCAGTATCTGTTCCACTATTCTGTGTGATTGTCTTCAGGCATTTATTGGTATTTGCCATTCGTATATACCCACTGTCTCTCCCACTAGAACACACGCTCTGCTAGGGCAGGGACCGTGCTTTTCTTATTCCACAGTAATGCTCAGGGCCGAGAGCAGTATCTAGCACAGAGGAGATGGAGCCTGATGGACACGGGCCTGGGAGGTGCCTGACAAATACTTGCGGGCTAAAGCACGTCAGCCGGCAGACACTCAGTAGCAGGATCCACCTCTCAACCCCTCACTGTACAAAATGCACTTCAAAGCCAAAATTCTGTAACCGAGATACAGCGGTTGAAGGTCTACTGGAGACCACACGTAAGAACACAATCCACTGTATTACCCAGTAGCCATGGCAACTGAAATCTTCAAGTACACTTCTCTCTCGCTTTAACTTTTTATGCAGAGATTTCTAAAGGAAATGTTCAGATTCCTTTCTCTGGTGACATTCCACAGAATACGCATCCTCATTTGGCTCCCAGAGGAAAAAAAAATGCAAAATGTCGGATTCCTACGAGATAAACTGGTTTGCAAAGAAAGACGATTTTCATTTTTCTAAAATGAGTCTAATTCTGAGCGCAGAAACCAAATCCTAGCAATAAGGATTACTAGAAGCAGACAAGAGCTGTGTTTGTAATCAGGCACTTTAACCTTCAGGAGTTCACTTAGTCATTCAATAAATATTCACCGAACGCCTACTGTGTGCCAGGTGCGGTGCTGGACTCTGGGGATGCAGCAACTGGATGAGACAGAGGAACATCTTCCTGCCCTCGTGGTCGCTGCGGTCCAAAGGGACAGCCATCCAGTGGAAGAGCATTCCCAGCAAGGAAGGGCAGCAAGTGACAGGGTAGAGGAGAAAGGAGCGAACTGTGGGATCATGTACATCTACGATTTGTTGGCTGTGTGACCCTGGGCAAGTTGCCTTGCCTCTCTGAGCCGGGGATAAAATGGTAGGAACAATATTCTTTGATGGGGGTGCTTCACGGGCCCAGTGAGAGGACAGACAAAATGCCTTGCGTGGTGTCTGGTATACAGCAAGCACTCAGTAACTAGCAATCCCCTTTACCTTACAGAGGAAGAGGAGCCAGCCCCTGGCTGTGTCTCCCATAGGGGCTTGGGAAAGGTTCTCGGGGCGTGAGGTTTTCCCAACGGAATGCCCGTGCTCTAGGGAACAGAGGGACTCTGGAAGACATCCGAGCTTCCACTTTTAGAGCAAACGTGCAGAGGAAGGTAGGGGGAGAGGACACAAGGGTTAGCCACCAGCTGACTTAGTCACCCCGCTACCTGGGTGCCCACCTGGGCGGCCAGAGGCCTGGGAACCGTCCAGGTGCTGAGCCAGGCTGCACAAGCCAAAAATCAAGAGCAGGGGGGATCTTGAAGAGAACCTGCTACTGTGGGCTTCTCGCCAAACTAGCCGTGTGCTTGGTGAGGCTGCGCAGGACCTTGAAGACTTGAGGAGAAGCACCAAGATCTCTCGGCTGAGAAGGCATTGGTTGCTGAGGGCTCCTGAGCTCGAGAGGCCTGGAGGGTTCCCTGAGTACCAAGAACGGGAGGAGGCCACTGGGCCAGAACCCTCGGAAAGAGCCGCCTGCACTCCCTGGATTCTCATAGCTGGAGAGAAACTCTGACCAGTGATCTGACCCTGGAGCATCAGGTGGGGTGCAGGCATGAGGGCTCAGACCGCACTCATGTTTGAGGGCCGGCCACGCTGTTCTCAGCTTCCAGCCCGAGTCCACACACACACACACACACACACACACACACGCACACACGTTCCTTCTGTGCAAACACCTCCCCAGCCCCCTCTCTCCTGGCCCACTTAGAAAATCTCTATTCAAACCTTCAGATGACCCAGCGGGTCCTGCACAAGGCTGGGCACTTGTCCTGCAGACACAACACGCCCAGGGCACCAAGACGCCCACATAAGCACATTCACTGCAGCCTCGCTTACGGGGCGTAAAACTCGAAATGACCCACGTGTCCAACCAGAGGGGACCTGGTTCGCTAAATGACGATGAGAAGACAAATCTAGACCCATCAGACAGAATGAGAGGCCTACTGTGCTCATAGAGAAAGAGCTCGTGTTTACGGGAGAAGGAAATACCACGGTATAAAACACTACCCATAGCAGAGCAAGACCTGATTTGTTTTAAAGACGTGTGTGTGTACATGTGGGAGGATATACAGAAACGTGCACAGGTGCAGGTACAGTCTTCCGTGTGCAGAGCACATCTCTGAAAGGAGACGTCCTGAAAACGGTCACCAGGTTTTGGGGAGCAACAGCAGGCTGGAAGTGACAGGGAGCAATTTTCCTTTAGAATGTAATTTTGCTCTGCTAGAAATGCTCACCGTGCGTGCGTGCGTGCGTGTGTATCACTTTCTCGATTAAAAAAACACGACTTCTTTTTTAATGTTTGGACATCACCTGTCTTAAGACTTTTCTCCCCCTACCTAATCTTGCTTGGGTGCGTGGAGGCATTCCAGGTATGGCCTGACTGCCATTTAGGAGGGTGTCCCCCCCCCAACACCTCGAAGGCAGGGAATGTGGGGGCCGTGCCTCTGCGCCCCCTCTGCGAGCCTGGCACCTCGTGGGCTTGAAGAACGAACAACACTGTCAACCCTCGTTTACCCACTCTCATCTCAACAGATTTCCATGTTTACCAAGTTACTGTTTATTAAGCACTGACTACTCGATGCGAGCCAATCTACACCTGGGGTCTCGCTGAATTGAGTCAGTAACCCTCGAGCCTGGCCGGCTGTCACAGATGCTGTCAGTACCACCCACCCAGGTCCCCTGGACTGGCAGGGACACCCACCCCCCTGGTTCTGGGGTGCCGACGGCCACAACAACAG
This sequence comes from Canis aureus, assembly GCF_053574225.1. Taxonomy (NCBI): domain Eukaryota; kingdom Metazoa; phylum Chordata; class Mammalia; order Carnivora; family Canidae; genus Canis; species Canis aureus. The sequence goes on along the minus strand of NC_135637.1, from coordinate 22,749,673 downwards.
ACCTTGGCTAATGGAGGAAGAGCCGCCCAGCTGCCCTAAGGTGGGCCCCGTCTGGAGGTGCTGTTCACCCTCCCAGACTCCTCCAGGGGTCCCGGCCGACTCTCAACCCGTCCATCACTAACTCCTGTGCATGTGAATCCCTGTCTCAGGCTCTGCTGGTCGAGAACCCAGCCTGAGGCACTGCCTCCCGATCTCAACTGGGGCAGGCAGTTCTCTAAACTCAGTTGCTGGGAATCTGCTGAAATCCTATCTCTGCGAGTGCGCCGCCTTGGCACACGGGAGTTTAAAAAAGCAAGAGACATGGAGCCAAGTGGGAATAGGATCCTGGATTTTTAAAATTTTTTAAAGGTTTATTTCACACTTAAAGTCAAGAAGGCAGATTTGAACCCTGGTCTCACAGACCCCAAAGCCCCAAAGCCTTGACTGTTCTGTGCTTGATGCTATTGGGCGGTTACCTTGCCCGGCCGTGTCAGAACAAGGTGATCTGCAGGGGCTGGCTCTGTGGTGTAGAACATTCTCCTGGGCTGCCCTTGCCGGGTGCAGCACGAGAATAGAAACTGCTAACACGGGCAGGAAGAGGGGCCTCAGGGAGGTACTGATCCACGGCCAGACGGTGCCGGGGCCCAGAGGGGTGCCTTGGCCCCACTCACAGCCAGCCCGGCATGAAGAAAAGAGGGAAGCAGCTCTCGGGCAGGCTTTCGGGGACTTCCTGTCCACCTGTACAGACTGGAACAACAGGAAAAGTCTGCAGTAGGGCCCGTGGGGCAGGGCAGGGGCCAAATCGAGACGGACGAGGTCCACTCCGCCAGCCTTCCCTTCTCAGCCCTTCTTGGGGACAGGAACTCCTACAAAGGTCAGGGCAGCCCATGAAGCATCTACTAAGCACCTGCTGTATGCTTGGCCCTGTACTAAAACCGGCATAAAGACATGGACAAGATACAGAACTTACCTCCCCTACAAAGTTTCATTTATTCACTCATGCAGTCAGTTAAACATGCATTTATTGAGCACCTATGGTGCACCATGCCTTTATTGAGCACCTACTGTATACACGCCTAGGAACTGGGGAGTTTCGCTTTTCATTCATTCACTCATTCTGCTGAACATTCATCAACAGCGTGAATGGGTGTCAAGTGCTGCATTGTGTGACAAGAACACAAATACGGGGCACAGTCACTGCTCTCAGGCTCATCCACCCATTCATTTCTTCATTTGTGCAATACAGTGAGCCCTTATTGAGCGACTGCTATGTGTCAGGGGATGTGGGTAGGAGACAACCTTTGCCCTCGACCAGCCAGCTGTTCTTCACTCCTTCATCCCTGATGGGTTCAGCTCACCAAACAAATACCGGTACCTACTGGATGTTAGACCCTGGAAGGCCCATGAATGAGCCCCAAGGCTGGCCCTGGAGGAAACAGAGAACCCAGTGCTCACACAGGGGTGAGTAAGGGCTTGGTTCCTCCATGGGGCCCACAAGGCCCCACTTGACCATTTCTCAAAAGGTCCAAGAGAGCCAGGCAGCTGGGAAATGTGCAGAGCGCCCTCCTCACAGGGGAGAGGGGGCTATGTGGTCGGGGTTGGGGGAGAACTCAGCACACAGGGAGAGAAACTGCTCAAGATGAGCACCAAAGGCAAGAATGGGTGAGTGGGGAATAGATGAATCAGACACCTAAGTGAGAATTTTCAAGAACTCAAGGAATATTCTAAGTTTAGAGAAGGAAGGGAAAAAGAAACAAGTCAGCCCACAACTTCCGACAGTGGCAAGTCTGCCACCAAACTGCCAACAGCCTTGTTGATTTCCCTGGGTGCCCCCACCCTCACAGGCCAAATGTGTCAGGAAACAACAGGCGTTGACTCCACTCCCTCCTGGGGCTGTGGGAAGGATCCCACAGGTTTATCTGCAGGCACATAGTAAGTGCTCAATAAATGACACCTAGTCACGTTTTCCTTCACTTACAGTTGTGGTGGCTTTGAAACACAGCTGGCAAGTCATTTGGCACTCGTCCCATTGAAAGGTGGGGTCCAGGGGCACCTGGGTGGCTCAGTGGTTGAGCGGCCAGGGCATGATCCTGGGTCCTGGGATCGAGTCTCGCATCGTGCTCCCTGCATGGAGCCTGCTTCTCCCTTCGCCTGTGTCTCTGCCTGTCTCTCTCTCTCTCTCTCTCTCTCTGTCTCATGAATAAATAAATAAAATCTTTAAAAAAAAAAAGAAAGGTGGGGTCCACCTCCCCTCTCCCTGAATCTACAGGGAAGGTTGAGCACTTCGATCCACAGAGAATAGCAGAGGTGACACTGTCCATCATGAAGGGTGACATGGCAGCTGCCTCGTGGGCCCCAACACCCACTCGGGGCGCCCTGCGCCACCACGCTGTGGGAAAGCCTGGGTTGCAGTGGCCGCGTTTAGGTGCCCACTCAGCGGTCCCACAGAAGACTAGCTCCCGAGTCATCACGGGCCCCAGGGCAGGGAGGTGAGAAGCTTCCCGAGGATTCCAGCCCACAGCCATTCAGGGCTCCCAGCTGATCCTCAAGTATCACAGAGCAGCTGTCCCCACTGAGCCCTGCTCGATTTCCCGACCCACCGAATACTTATGCCTAATAAATAGTGGTTGGTTCTCACCCCCATGTTTTGGATTGGTTCCTCAAGACAGCTGATACCTGCCTATCGGAGTCCCTGCCCCGAGGACCTTGCACAGTCTGAGAGGATCCACTAAACCAGGAAGAGTGGGACAGCTTTGCAAACTGTAGAGCTCTGTGCACCCAGGAGCACCCCCCACCCCATCACCACCCACACCAGCATCAGCACTCCAGACGGGCGAGGGCTCTGCTGCTGTCCCGAGCCCACCTGATTTGCTGCCCTGTAACCAAGCCTGCGCCCTCCCCCATAGCCCGGGAGACTCTGCCGGAGGTGACTGGGGCTGGCCTGAACTCATGGGGCAGGTCAGCGCTTTGTTTCCAAGAAGGGACTTAGGTCATCCCTCTGGGAGGAATGAACTGGAAGACAAAGGCTGCTTTCAGGGGCCCAGGCTGCTCTGGGCAAACACAGGCGGTCAGGGGCAGAGCAGCGGGCAGGCCCCCCACCCCCCACTCCTCGCCCTGGGAAGGTGGCCAAGAGGCCACCACGCCGGGGCAGCACCGGGTCTGCAGAGGGCCTTCCCTCCCTGGCTGCGGCTTTTGCAACTTCACCACTTCCCGACTGTGGGGGACCCAACCCCAGCCCCCCCACTGAGAGCCACCTGTGCTCTTCCGCAGGCCACTTCACCGCTCTGAGACTCAGTCTCCACATCTGCGAAATGGGGATGATGACAGCATTTCCCTCCCAGGACTGCCCTGAGGACACAACGAGGCGGTGCAAACCGCTCTGCCTGCTGCCTGGCCGCCGGGCCAGAACTGCATATGTTTCCCCCCAATTTGTACGCAGAAGCCCTTGCTAGTCCCAGGACCTCAGAGCGTGATGGTGTTTGGACTCAGGGCTTTTAAAGAGGGGGTTAGGTTAAAATGAAGCCACTTAGGGTGGGCCCCGATCCAACCTGACTGGTATCCTCCGAAGAGATTAGGACACACAGAGATGCCAGGGCGGAGAAAGTGAAGACCACGCGAGGACCCAGGAAGAAGGCAGCCCCTTCGCAAGCAGAGGCTGCTGGGGAATCCCGATTCCAGAGCCCTGTCGACGCCCGGATCATGGGCTCCTAGCCTCCAGAACTGAGAGGAAACACACTCCTGCTGTTTAAGCTACCTGGGCTGTGCTATTTTGATATGGGGTTCCCCTGAACACACACACTGGGGTTCCGTGCACCCAGGAGCACCCCCACCCCGTCACCACCCACACCAGCAGCAGCACTCGGCGGAGGGCTCTGCTGCTGTCCCGAGCCCACCTGGTTTGCTGCCCTGTAACCAGCCCTGCCCCTCCCCCGTAGCCCGGGAGACTTCCCACAGGAAGAGGTAAACAAACATCTCCTGTTACTCTATTATACATTTATATTACAACTATAAAATAATAGTATGTTAACATGAATGTGCTTATGTTTCTTTAAAAATTTGCTTAAAATTTTTATTTATTTATTCACAAGAGACAGAGAGAAAGGCAGAGACACAGGCAGAGAGAGAAGCAGGCTCCCCGCAGGGAGCCCGATGGGGGACTCGATCCCAGGATCCTGGGATCACGACCTGAGCCAAAGGCAGATGCTTAACCACTGAGCCACCCAGGCGTCCCAAATGTGCTTCTGTTCTATAACTACATGTTTAATACAAAATATTAATACTATAACGTGAAACAGAATACATCTGCAAACAGTTCCCCCCCCCGCCCTCACAGTTTCTGCATAAAATAATGGGTTTTCTTAAAAAGAAAGCATGATTTTTTTTTTAAACAAGATGTTTTCTGAAACTAATAATTTGGACCAAATTTCTTGACAACCTTCTTATGCTTACGTTACTTCCCCCTTGAAGAAATATTTATGTTGTGTCCTTCAGACTCCAAATACACCCTCAAACGTCCCGCCTCTTCCAGAACTGCCAGGCCTCTGCACCTGTGCCGGTCCTGCTGCCCGAATGGCCTTCCCCTCTGGTCCTACTCAGGCTTTAAGACCCAGCTCCGGGCCTGTTGCATAGCAAGTCGGCTTCGAGTCAGGCCAATGATGGCATTTCAGAGGTGAAGGTGGTGGCCCAGAGAGAGGCAGTAACTGGTGCCAGGTCACACAGCTGGGCCAACACCCCAGGATCCTGGCTCCCAGGCTGCCTCCCATGCACCAGTTCTGCCTCAAGCACAGAAACGGTTTATTCATTCAGCTTTTAAGTCCCAAATCCAAGTTTCTTTGCAGCACTGGAAAAGCCCTCTGCCCACCAGTGACAAAAGTTGGTGGCAAAACAGACCTGCATCAAGTTTTTCACTCCTCCATTACGAATGGGCTGAAGCCAGATTTGCTACAAACAAAACAAAACAAAACAAAAAACAAAAAACAAAAAACCTTGCAGGTGCAACATCTCTCCAAGAACCAACATCCTAGGATTCAGCAAAACTTACCCAAACCCCCCTGGATCATTTACACTCTACACCATACTCCCTTCCCCATACTGGACCCAAATCACCAGGGGCCAGGGGCTGGCCCGGCTCATCAACTTATGGCAATAGCTTCTATGACTCCTCAGGCTGCAGTAGACCGCGGGGTGCAGAGAGTGACCAGAGGCTCCAGGTGAAAAAGCCCTGCCCCAGAAACCGGGTTCTGATGTTCGACCCTCGGACAAGTCAGGTTTCCCTCAGCGTCCGCATCTGTAACATGGAGATAATCCAGGCACCTGCCTCGCTGAAAAGGGTTATACACCCTCAGGTGTGTAAAGGGTACAGCCTTGCACTGGAAAGGCCACTGCTGGGACACCCGGGTGGCTCTGTGGTGGAGCATCTGCCTTTGGCTCAGGTCGTGATCCTGGGGTCCTGGGATTGAGTCCCGGAGCCTGATTCTCCCCCTGCCTGCGTCTCTGCTTCTCTCTGTGTGTCTCTCATGAATAAATAAATAAAATCTTTTTAAAAAAATTTTAAAAAATAAAATAAAAAGGCCACGACTGCTCAAGGCGATTTGTTAAGACAGGAACGCCCTCTAGCGTCTCAATCTGGAAGTCGCCCTCCGCTGGCGCAGCTGGTTAACTTCCTGCACCTAGCAGGTTCCGTGGTGGGAAGAAATGTAAAAAAAAGGTGCACGCTCCCCTCTGTTTAGTGCCTACTGTGTGCCAAGTGCTCTCCCTACTGGTCCCCGCAATGAGATGCTTACATAATCTCCATCGAGAAAGGGGGGTTTCTCATCCCCAGAAAGAAAACTGAGGCTCAGGGACAGAAGCCACTTGCTCAAGGTCACACAGCAGGAAAGGCTGGATTTAAACCCAGGTCTGTCTGACCCCAAAGCTCCCTTCTTCACTGAACTCCTAGAATCGGGAGATTGTGCACAGTAAAAAAAAAAAAAACTCTAAGGAGAATCCGGTCCTATACTTCATTATACTAATAGAGAAACTGAGGCCCAGAGAGGGCAGGGAATGGCTTTGGGGTCACACAGCAATCACACTTGGGACTCCTGGCCCCCAGAAGTGTTTTGCCCACATGTCCCACCTCCCCCCAGAGTTTCTACTCTGCATTTATCATTCCTTTTGGACGTCAGAGAATTGGCATGTCCCTTCCTGGAGCCCTGGAATGTCTGAAACTCAGCAACGGCTCCTTTGGGACAGCCAGGGCTGCCAGCCTGAAAGCCCTCCATCCGAGAGCAGGGTTCATTTCAGCCGGTCAGCATGAAGCTCCCAAGGGACAGGAGGGTAGTTGAGGCCCACCAAGGACCCAAGAGGGGCCCTGCAAGCCTGAGGAGCCGCCAGCATCAAAGGGTCCTATTTCCATTTAACGCTGAGGATCCTGCAGACTCACGGGGGATGGTGGTCCTGCCTGGAGGGGCCCCCTCTTACAAAGTCTCTGTTCAAATGTCACTTTCTCAGGGTGCCCCTCCACTGGCCCCACACATCAAGTCCTCCCGAGCTTTCTTACTTGCTTACTTCCTTCTTCCCACAGCACACTGTACCCCTGACATGCTATCCATGTTCTTGGGTGTCATGCCCATTGTTCATTGCCTGAACCCACTAGAATGTTAATCCCTGAGGCAGGGATCTTTGCCCATCTTGTTCACTGATGTATCCCAGGCACTTAGATCGGGCCTAGCACATGGGTTTAACTGAACTGAATCAAGGGCCTATTAGTCTATACTGGCATCAGTTGCAAACACTCATTCAAGACCTACTATGGGCTGGCTTCGTTTGCATTACCTCATTGAGTCCTTGGGACATCCCACAAGGGACATGCCATCATCATCATTCCTACTCTACGGATGGCAAAACTGACTCTCTGAGAGGTTAAGTCCCACACTCCACTAGTAAGCAGCTCAGCAGGGATCAGAAACCAGAAGAGCCTAACTCCAAGACCCTGTTCTCTGCTCTGCAACTTGGCTTCATGCTCATGGCTCCAGTCAGATGCAAACCTCTCGTGAGGCAGGCTATGGCCCAAGCGCCAGGCCCAACTCAAACAGCACAAAAATAGCCAGTTCTTCTATTTCAGCCACAAACACTGAAAGCCAAACCAAGCCTTCAGGCATTCTGAAGGTGCCAAGATCTAAGATTCAGAAGCTAGTCATAAAAACAACAGGAGCAATGGTGATTGCTGACAGGCTTGTGCCGAGTGCCAGGCACCACATTCAAGATCATGGCCAGCTCATCCTCATGGCATCTCTGACCCCCTGGGTCAGTCGGGTGGTCCATCAGCAACCAGTAGGTGACAGAAGCTGTACCAGGGGCTGGGTACTCAGCAGTGAACAGGACGGTGGCCCTTCTGCCTGAGGGAGCATGTGCGGTACCTGAGTACATCAGCTTCGATGTCAGACTTCCCAAGTTCAGATCCCAGCTCTGCCCCTTACAGGCTTTTTAGTATCAGGCGGGTCCACTCAACCTCTGGGAATTTGTTTTCTCAGATGTGAAATAACCATAACACCAACCTCCTGGGGTTGTCATGAGGATCATCACAATGCCACCTGTGGGTGAGCCTGGAGGTTAAAGACCCGGACACGTATACACCCTTGTCTCCTGGAGGCGGTGACAGGCTGAGTAGTGCAATCAACAAGTAGCAAGGAAGCCCGAGAAAAGAACAGCCAGTCTAACCACATTTAGACATTTGGACATTTTTCCATTTAAAAAAACAAATCTGGTCATGGAGTCAAGCATGGGGAGATGAAGCTTACCAACCAACCACAGAGGGAAACAAAGTGGTTTCCCCCATCATTCCATGCAGACCGAGCCATTGAACCACCCACCCTGGCAGGGAGGAAGAGGCAGGCGCAACCAGCAACACAGGGTACCGACCCTGATCTCGGACTGCATGCCACGTGGCATCTTCCAGAAGAAGCTGCCGGAAGTGACCTTGTGGTAACCTCCTTAGCTGTGAGTGACACAGAGGAGAGGTAGGTGGCCAGCCACAAGTCAGCCTCCCAGGCTCACCAGGCCCAGGAAAGTCTGCATGTGTTGGGGGGAGGGGGCAGTGCAGGGTGTCTCTGCCATTATATCAGAGGTGTCTCCACCCTCCAAAAAAAGAACATCTGAAAACAGAGCACCCGTTCAAAGTCCAGCCTTGTGCCAAGGATACCAATGCTCCTTATCTCGGTGAATCCTCAGCACAGCCCTGCAAGGTGGGCTGAGCTACCTTGGGAAACTGAGGCCCAGAGCAGTAATGGGACTTGCCTCCGGCATGGCCCAATGCAACATTCTTCTCTCATCTTCCACCTTGCAAAGCTTGGTGGATAAAGAGCTTTCCTGTAGGCTGGCAAGTCACCTCAATCCTGTGGGCCTCAGTTTCACCATCTGAGAAATCAGAAGAATGAGCTCCAGGAAGTAGCTGAAGTGACATACAAGGGAGACCTGGGCTCAGTCAGATTCAGGCTCTGACAATTCCTAGCTGGGGAACCTTGCATGAGCTCCTAAACCTCTCTGGGCCCCAGTTTCCCTAGCTGCAAAACAAGGGTGATCGTGAAATCTATCCAGGGGGTTCTCATGAGGATGGGATGAGACATCCTTGGAAGGCACTAAGCCCAGGATATTATAAGTGTTCGGTAGGCACAGTGCTGGGGCTGGTGGCCGTTATTAATTATCATTGGTAATTATTATTATTATTATTATTATTATTATTGCACCCACTGCCACTACTGTTGTCAATGACAACCTCAAGCAACCAGTCTGATGCCAATGCCCCCAAAAGGCCACCAGCCTTGGGACTGTTTGGCTGGGTTATCCCAGGAGATTAAGTAACTCAAAACAGTCATGGCAGCTCAGCTGCCAGCTACAGTTACTAATGATGTGAAATAGAAACAGTCTCCATCCACTGCGTCACAGCTGATGCTGGCTGATGAAGGGGCCTGACCATGGGGGTGGGCTGTTCCTCCCCCAAGAAAGAACGGCAGGTATGTGGCTGGCGGACTCGGGCCACTGACAGGAAGCCACCGACATCCCACCCACAAATGACAAGTCTGCAGAAACCTAGAGCAGCCCATGCTTGGTCCCTAAGAGGCTGACTTACAAAATAACCTGAAAAGTAGATAAAGATTTAAGGCTGAGAGTGCACTTGTCGTGATGAGCGCAGGGTGATGCCCAGAAGTGCCGAATCACCTGGAACTGATACCACACTGTATGTCAACTAGCTGGCATTTAAATAAAACTTGAAAAAACTGAATTTTTTTTTTTGGTTGAAATGTGTTTTACTTGTGCTGTCCACACTGGACACTGCATAGAACAGGTGTCAGCCCCCGGAGAGCACCCCCGCCTCCCCCACACAAAGGAGGAAAGGGAATGAATATTCAAAGCCGGGGAAGGGAGATGAGAGCTGTGTACAAGACCTCGGACTAGTCGGAGGAGGTGAGAAGGGCTCCCCCACTTCTTTCACTCACAAACTCAAGCGGGGGGGGGGCAGAAAAAAAACTGATTTAAAGCTGAGAACGACCAAGTGATGCACAAGGCGAGTGCCTGGGAGCGCATCCTGTCCACCTATGGGAGAAGACCTAATACATCGAGGCTGGTGACAAGCACCAATACTAAGCAGCCATTAAACATCATGTCTACAAAGTGTTTTTAAGGGATGTGGCCAAGTGTTCGTGTTATCAGTGGGCACGTCCAAAGATGTGGACAGCCAGTACTCAGTGGACCAACCCGTAGTCCCCCCTGCCCCACTGTGGGTGAAATTCTTTTTTTTTTAAGATTTTATTTATTTATTCATGAGAGAGACACAGGGAGAGAGAGGGCGGGGGGGGGGTGGGCAGAGACACAGGCAGAGGGAGAAGCAGGCTCCATGCAGAAGCCTGATGTGGGACTCAATCCCAGGACCCCAGGATCATGCCCTGAGCCAAAGGCAGGCGCTAAACCACTGAGCCACCCAGGGATCCCCTATGGGCAAAATATAAGCAGGGTTTCCTCACTCTGTGATGGGGTTTGGGGGGTGGGCGGCCAGCCCATGCATGCCAGGATGGTTGTCAGCAGCATCCCTGGCCTCTACCCACCAGATGCCAGTAGCATTCCCCCCCTCCCCTGGGTTGTGACAGTCAAAGAATGCCATCAGGTATTGTCAAGTGTTCCTTGAAGGTCAAAATTGCCCCTGGATGGGAACTACTGAAGGAAAGTTAGTTAATCATTTCTCTAAGAGTATTGCACCAAGAGGTGCCTGGAGGGCTCAGTCAGTTAAGCGTGTGCCTTCAGCTCAGGTCATGATCTCAGGGTCCTGGGATTGAGCCCTGCGACAGGTTCTGTGCTCAGCAAGGCGTTGGCTTGAAGATTGTCTCTCCCTTTCTTCCTCCCCTTGCACTCTCTCTAAAATAACAAATAAAACCTTTTTTTTAAAAAAAAAAAAAACATAGGATAATGGGACAATGAATGAGAAGGAGTAGGAATCTGTAGCAGAGGTAGGGAGAGACATCCTCCCCCCTGCCCACCACCACTCCGGGCCCTGTGCAATAGGCAGTGGTCAGCTGGTCATCCTCAGTCCGACAGTAGGTTTCCAGGACAGAGGAAGAGGTAACATTTGCTGAGGAGCAGTTTCTAGGCTTCAGAAATAAGCTAGAGGTTTCACAGGAATGTCCCAACAAAGCAAATGAGGAAGATGGCATGTCCCCACTTCACAGATGAGGAAGCTGAGGTCCGGTGAGGTGAAGCAGCCTGCGCAATGCTATGGGGCTCTGTTACAATCCAGATCTGAAGCCTGAGGATTTTCCATGTTCCCAATCTTTCTCAGAAGCTCAACAAGCAAGAGCTTCTAGCTTAAATTTCCAGAGAGAGGGCTAATCCCGTTATACGTGCACCAGGCTGTCTTCAGCAAAGCAGAAGATGGAGAGATTGCAGGTAAGTGCAAAGCCAGCAGTGAGAACACACGGTACCTCCATATTGCACTACCTGGCCACCCGCAGGAGGCAGGTGACCGACTGGAAATCTCTGGGCTTCACACCTCAGAAGACCTTCTAAACCACCTCACCCCATACCCCTGCATGGTTCTGATGGGTATACTAAGGCTTGTAGAAGCAGAGACTCGCCCAAGGTGACACAGAGAGATGGGGGCAAAGCCAGGTAGGGAGCTGTGTCTCTGTCCACCTGATGCTGACAGCATCCCATCTCCCGCCAGCCAGGGTGAGCTCACACTGGTTCCTGGGACGGGTCTTGAGCGTGCCAGTGGCTCTGGCCCTCTGTCCCGCCCACCCCAGCCCTCTGCACAGGCTGTGCCCTCTGCCGGCACACCTTCCCCCTGCCCTACCCTAGCGTCACCTGCCAGCTCCGGCATATCGCCCAGCACAGCCTCCCGGGAAGCTGAGACCGAGTCGTCTGGGAAGCTGAGGCCGAGTCGTCCACAGCTCTGTGTGCCACCTCCCCCTAACACACATGTGGCCTTTGTCCCAATTTCTTATGCACGGCCTGTGTCCCCCCAAGGTTCTCATTCACCCCTGCACACTGAGTATCTGATCCTAGTTCCCAACTGCTGCTGGGAAGTGTGTGTTAAGTGCCTGCTGATGTGGCCAGCTCCCACACGGAGCTCCAAGTTCCCAGGGATGATGGGTCGTATCTTGGTCATCTCTGTGTTTCTGATTCTGACACCAATTCCCACATGTTTGTTTGTTTGTTTTCCCCCAACACCCACAAGCAGTTCTCTGACACCAGCTGGGTGTCCTACAATTTCAACTCAATTCTGACACTGTCAGCCTGGAGGCAGCAGCAGATCCCATGGGCTAAGGGCGCGGTCCCGCAAGCTTGCCCCCTCATTTCAGATGCCAATCGCAAGTCTCAGCTGTCACCTGTGCTTTCGACCAACCTGCAGCCTGCTACGGTTCAGATCAGGCTGGGGGTGCGGTGGGGGCGGGGTTCCCACCACCTCCTCCTTGAGTTTGATTAATTTGCTAGAGCAGCTCACAGGACTTGGAAATATCTTACTTACCAGTTCATTATAAAAGGGTGGAACTAGTGAACAGTCGGATGGAAGAGATGCACAAGGCAGGGTTTGGGGAGAGGGTGTGGAACCCCCAGGTCCTTGGAGCAAGCTCATACCTCTCTACGAATCTCCATGTGTCCACCAACCCAGAAGCCCCTGCTGTCCTTTTGGGTTGTTGTGTGTTTATTTGTTTGTGTTTTGAGACTTCATTACGATTGTGTTTTGAGATTCATTACGCAGGCACGATTGATTAAACCATTGGCCATTGGGATTCATTCAACTTCCAACCCCCTCCCTGGGGGTCATGGGTGGGACTGAAAGTCCCAATCATCCCCCACCCCCGAAATCTGGCAATTCCCCCAATTACCCTGGCAACCAGCCCCCATCCTTAGGTGGGGTCCAAAAAGTCAGCTCATTACCATAATATCAAGACACTTTTATTGCTCCTTATCACTTAGAAAATTCCAGAGTTTTAGGAACTTGGTGCCAGAGACGGGAAGGAAGACCAAATATGCATTTCTTACCATAAACCACATTATTGCAGCCTCTCTCACAGCAAAGCCAGAGCCTGACACACACCTGGACACAATAAGGTCATCAAGAGCCGGCGGATGAGAGAAATCAAAGACCCAAATAAATGATCACAGGTGACTTGTTTTCTACCTTCATTTATATGCTTTTCAGGATTTTCCAAATTTTCTACCGTGTCTCCATGTTATTTTTATAATTTAAAAAAGCTAAGAAACGTCAATAAATGTCGCCTTGCATTTAAAATGTGACAATATTCAAACATCAGGGATCACAGGATGCGGACTGGGAGGGTCTCCTGTTTTTCAGCTGCTCCCTGGGGCGCTGGGGAGGGAGCACAGACGCTGGGGGAGAGACCAGGATAGAACAGTGTTTCCTAAAGTTGTATTTTTAGGAGCTCCGGAAAATTCCCTGGGTGAGAAGGCATCTGAAATATTTGCAAACGTTCAGTGGGGGGATAAATAAAATTTCCCAAGTCTTTGCCTTCTGGGCGTCCTCAACCCGGTGGAAAAATGTTCTGGAAAACTCCAAGCCCCATTCAGGACAGTTGTCCGCCAAGCCCCTCTGTTCAGGGAGCCCTGATGAATGTCACCTAACCCACCATCGCCTCCCGCCCACCCCATAGTTTCATAGATGAGGAAAGAGAGGCCCAGAGAGGGCAAGCAACTTCCCGGGACACGCAAAACACATCAGTCTCAGAATGAGAACAAGATCTGAAAAAGCACTCTGTACCCCACAAAGCGCTTCCTTGTGCGTGGGTTCCCAGACTGGCATTTCACCAGGAGAAGTTGTGGGTTTTTTTTTTCTCTGTTATAAAAGAGGCGAGAACGCAATGCAAGGATCCTAACTTCTTTTGCTAAGTTCATTGAAAGGGAAATGAAATCTATTCTTTTCATCTCCTAAAAGACAGGATGTTTTCACACACAAAGGCAAGAGGGATATAATTTCAGAATAGAGACTCGCCCTTTAAATCAAAGAAATGTCACTTTCAGAAAACCTCACTAGAGGGTGGCCCTGTTTTTCTTGTTTTTCTCGAGGACTGGGAAAACTTGTGACCGGCTCCCGGGAAGCAGTGATCGCTACAGTCTGGACTCTGCTCTTCTCTCTTTGCTCTGCCTCTCAAACCAAACGGCCCCCCCTTTCCCCAACACTCCCTCCACCTTGAAACCACCACCGTTTCTCAAGAAAACAGAGACGCTGCTTGCCAGACAGAACCCAAAAGCCAACTTGGCATGAGGCAAAGAAAAAGAAAGTACAAGTCCAGGCGGCCACACTCACCCAGAGGTACCGTAGGAGCTTCAGCAAGCTGGGGCAGTAATAATACTCCATTTCAGGTGCCCTGGGGTTCTGCTGCCGGCACTGTGCACACTTCCAGCTTTTCTCTGGATGGGGAAGGCTCTTCCCGCTTGGCTGCTCACGCCGGAGTCAAGTTCAAGGCGGTATGAATCATTCAGAGGCCGGCTGGCAGCCAGGGGACCAGCCAGACGCCCTGCTAATGGCCACGGTCACCTCTGGGGTGGGGATGTCACTGCTCAGGTCCCGTGAGCCTTGCCTGGAACATCTCAGAAGGCTGGTCCAGGGGGGCGGGTCCGGGGGCGGCTCCTCCCAAACCCAGCTGAGTTGTCAGGACCCTTGGGCTCTCCCCACCTCCGGATGCTCTGGGCATGGAGGGTGTCTCAGCGGTGTGGCAGGAAGAGCCCGTCAGTGAGTGTGTGCATGCACTTCTGTGTATGTGTGTGGGTCTCAGTGTGTGAACGTGTGAGTACAAGCGTGTGTGGTTCCTCCCCTGACCACACACTGAGAGGGAGCTCCCCCATCCAACTCCTCACAACTGAAGGGAAACAAATCAACTCAGATGGATCCCATCAGTTCGCACAGCCCCTCCTGGCTCCGATCAAGTTCCTTCTGGCTCAGCTAAGTGTCTAGCCCTGGAAGGAGGGTCTGGTTGTCCCCATTTTGCAGAGGGGAAAAACTGCAGCCCAGAGAAGGCTGGGGACTTGGTCACAGTTACACAGCAAGTTGGAAACTGAGCCAAATCTGGAACCTGGGGCTCCCCAAGACAAGTTCTGGGTTCTGTCCACGCCTGCAGGTGGTGGGGCTGCTGAAGAAGGGAGAGACAGGCTCCCAGAGTCACCACCACCTGCCAGCTGCATGATGGAGGGACTGGGAGAAGCATCCATTCTCAGAGATTAAGAATGCAAATTACACCTACATCTAAGGACAGCCCCCCTCCCCCCCCAGGTGACCTTTCTTGGATGTTTCCATCGAAAGAGACTGATCTTGGCAAGTCCCTGTACCTCCCTGAGCCTCGGTTAACCTTTCTGTAAAATGGGATGGATTATCTCTGCATTTCAGGGTTTTGCAAATTCAGTGAAGTATAATAATACTGAAATATAATACTGAATATAAATAATACTGAAATATCCAGTTTCATTCCCGCGGCACTTCCATGGGGGAGGCGTTATCATCTCCACCAGTCAGATGAGTAAAGAGAGACTCCAAGAGGCAAAGGGAGTTGCGGCAGGTGAGTGGCTACCAAGGCCCAGGGCCTCTTGCTCAAGACCACCTCCCGGCTTAGGTCCGCACCAGAGACCAGGGCACAGGGAGCGAGCCACCCCAGAGCCAGAGCCACGCCTGAGGCAGGCCTGCTCCCTCCCTCCAGGAAGAGGGAGGGTTCTCGGCAGAGGGGTTGGCTCAGAGCCGGGCTCCCACCCTCCAGACCCCTGGGCCCATCTGCACTGCACACCAGCCCCACAAGCCGCTGCCGGGCTGAGCAGCTGACAGGAAACCCACTTGAACACCACGGGGAGAGCTGAGCTCAGCAGCAGAGGAAACCATGGGGTGAACTTCAAAGCTCTTCAAAGGCAGGCCTATGGCTTCATCACTTCTTGGCACCCCACATCCAGCAGGCAATGGGTCCCAGCTGCTCACTGCCCACCTGACGGTTGGGGGCTGGGCCCAGCTGAGGATCCAGCTGAAGGTACAGCCAGTGTCCCCATTCACTGCCTGACCGGCTGACGGTGCAGCCAGAAAGCCGGGCCCTGCCAGCTGACTACTGCCTGATGGTAGAGTCAGAGGGTCGGTCCAGCTGATGGCACAGCCAGAGAGCCGAGTCCTGAAGGCACAAGCAGAGGATGCGGCCTCACTCGCTGGCTAATGGTCCAGTGGGGGACTGGCCCCCGCTGGCTGGCTGTGTGGCCAGGGTGTGTGTAGTGTGCTGGCTGAACAACGGTAACGCCTGAGTAACAGAAGCGCAGGATGGGTGCCCTGGCCGACTAACTATCCCCCACCGCCGTGCCTCCGTGAGTGGAGGCTGCTGAGGGCCAGCTCTTCACACCAGGTCTCCCACCAGCCTGACAAGGAAGAGGATCCAGAGAGGAGTGGGGGGCAAAGGGGAGGGGAATGACAGAGACGGGAGAGGGGGCACATGGTCCCCAAGCACAAAGCCTCACTGGTGAAGAAGAGCCCGGATGGAGAGGCACCGGCAGGGAAAGGGAGGAACCCAAAGAAAGTCGGAGAAGGCGAGGAGACAGATGGCGGGAGAGACAGGGACAAAGAGAACAGAGCACAGTTGGGGAGAGAGCAGGGCAGGGGTGGGGATGGAGACAGGGTGGGAAGAATAAACAAAGAAGGGAAAATATCAGACTCGGCAAGTCCAAGATGCACACGGAGCAGACCCAAGACCAGGGAGGTGGGGGTGGGCAGGCACAAAAGCTGGAATCCCCCAAATCCCAGCTGGCCCAGCCCGGGGATGGTCACAGTCACAGTCACCAGGGCATGCCCCCAAGAGCAGCACCCCCCACTCCAGGCCAGAAATAATGTCTACTTAGTCTGGGTCAGTCCCTAGTATGGGACCTGTCTCCACCTGGCAGGGGTGCGACCTGCATGCAGGTGACAAAGGCACCCCCGCTGCCCACACACATACCTTGAGCTCCCATCTCTCCCACTGAAGGCCCCTGCCTGCCTTTCACCACCAGACTCCTCTCTGGCCCCTCCCCTACCCAGCGAGCCACGCACCCACGGGGCCTTTGCTCAGGCCGTTCCTCAGTCTTCCTCCCTGCAGCGGGTTGAATGGTGGACCCCAAAAGATATGCCCACCCAGAACCTGTCAATGTGACCTTCTTTAGGAACAGGGCTTTGCAGATGTAATCAAGTTAAAGATCTTGGGATGAGGTCATCCTGGATGACCCAGGTAAGCCCTTAAATCTAATTAGTATCCCTGTAAGAAACAGAAGATGCAACCACACGGAAGAGACACAGACTGGGGCCAGGTAGCCACAAGACATAGAGGGCCTGGAGCCACCAAAAGCTGGAGGAGGCCAGGAGGGAGCCTCCCTTATAATCTTTGGAGGGAGCCTGGCCGGGCAGACGCCTTGATTTCAGATTTCTGGCCTCCAGAGCTTCAAAAGAGAGAGTATGTATTGTTTTTGAGGCACCAAGGATGTGGTGGCTCCTTACAGCAGTCCTAGAAAGTGAAGACACCCCTCTCCTCTTCGCCTGGTTCTCTCCTGCTCCAGCTGAGCTCTCTACCCTCAGATTAACCATCCGGCCCCTCTGGATGCAGGGGTCCCAGAGCGCCTCTTTCAGCAGAACCTGCTGCTTCTCTCTGCCTCTCCTTCAATCCCTCAAGCCCAAGGGCCCTCCCTGGGCCACCTGTCTCCCCATGAACCAGTGTAACACCTGGCCACAGCGGGTCCTGGTGCAACTCTTTTTCTTTTTTTTTAAGGTTTTATTTATTTGAGAGAGAGAGAGAGAGAGAGAGCATAAACAGGGGAGGGGCAGAGGGAGAGGGAGAAGCAGGCTCCCCACTGAGCAAGGAGCCTGGTGCAGGACTCGATCCCAGGACCCCAGGATCATGACCTGAACCAAAGGCAGACGCTTAACCGACTGAGCCACCCAGGTGTCCTCTGGGGCAATCTTCTTAATGTCATTCATTCATTCAAACAGAGACTGAATGTATAACTATGTAGCCCTCCTGAGAGATCAGAGCTTAGCAGAAACCTCCCCAAAGAGATGGGAGGTCGCGAAAATTGCCATCCGCATTTGCGAAGGGAGATGAAAACTGGCCGCCCCCCAGGCATGATTTTGTTTGGGTGTTGGGTGATTTTGGTGGAGGGAGGAACACAGACACGCTAGGTTGTTGTATTTGAATACAGGTGCCAGCATGTAAGCCTCGGAAGAAGTGCGTGTAGCGATGCAGATCTCCAGCTCCTCTAGAAATATGGGACCACCTAGCCCATCGGCCTGCATTCCCACGGGGACAAAGCAGAACTGCATGGTGCGGCCTGGGGACCAGATCCACCACATTCCTCCTGGTCCCCACAACCCAGGTGTGGACCATGTCCCGGCCCTGACACACCCCTCAACTGACCACCCTGAAGGAACACTGCCCGCTCATCCCTCACACGCTCCCTCTGCACCTACTGTGTCCAGGCCTGTGCCACTGGCACGGCCCCCACCTGAGACACCAGAGGGGCCTGCTTGCCCCCCAAGCCTGCTGCTGTCCATGCAGTGTGCCTCACTTCTTGGCTCGGCCTTCAATGCCCTTAGCCATACAGCCTCCATGTACTGTCCCAGCCAAACCCATTCCTGAAGTATGGGGGGACCCTCCGCCTCCCAGCCTTTGCTCAGACAGGGTCTACGCTCAGAAATGCCGTTTCCATCTGGGGAAATCTGACCATCTTTCGAGCCCAAGGCAAACAAACGGCATGTTTCCAGGAAGCCCTCCACGGAAGCATGACTCACTGAGCCCCCTCTCTGAGTATGTTAGGGTGCTCAGTGTGATGAGAGCCTGTCTCCTCCACGAGGCTGTGTGCTCTCCACAGGCAGGGCCTGGCACACAGCCCAGCACTTAGCAGGTGCTCTGTAACCATATCCCAAAGGGCTGAATATTCCCACTTCTCCCAGAGCTTAGCCTCGCTGACAAGGAAATGACGCTTGCATCTGTGTACCCATCACCCACCGAGGGCAGACCTACTGTGTGCACAGCACCCTGTCCGCCACCGAAAGGGATCCGCGGAAGCCATACACATGGCCCTGTCCTCCAGAAGCTGACAGCCTCCTACAGACTCAGGGCACAGACAGAGCAGGAGGCTGTCGGAGGGGGAAATGGAGAGCCAGGGAGGGGACAGCAGGTCTCAGAGAGGCAGCCCGGGGGCTGGGGAACAAGTCTGGGCTCAAGTCCTCATCCCAGTGCTAGCTAGCTGCGTGATACTGGGCTGGCTAAGCCCTGTGTGCCCCGGCTCCCTAGCGTAAATTGGAGGGGGGATGCCGGTGCCTGCCCCA
The DNA here is from genome assembly GCF_053574225.1 of Canis aureus. Taxonomy (NCBI): domain Eukaryota; kingdom Metazoa; phylum Chordata; class Mammalia; order Carnivora; family Canidae; genus Canis; species Canis aureus. Next base: position 22,730,892 of record NC_135637.1, on the reverse strand, counting down.
CAGGGACACTGGGGAGAGGAAACAAGTAATCTGTGGAACCTGCTCAGAGCCGGGGGTGGGGGGCTCTCAGGCTGTGATTGGATAGTGGCACTCTGCCTTCAGCACCCTGGCTAGCAGGGAACAAGCAGGAGCCCAAGCTGGGGGTCACCCCGCCAACTTGGGGGGGTTATCTGCCCTCTTCCCCAAAAGGCACCTCTGAGCCCATCCGGCCAGGGCAGAGCCAACCCACAGGGCGTCACCATCTGCAGGATGTTGGAAATCACTGAACATGCACAACTGGGAGGCGGTGGGGGGAGGGAGGTGGAAAATAGGACATTCTTCACCCCTTCGCGAGTGCCCAGCCTGACTGGCTGTTGCCTGGCAGGCCCCAGAGGGCTCCGTCCACCTGCGGAGGGGCAGTGAGGGTGGGGGAGGCAGGGAAGAGGCCGTGGACCAGAAGGAGCCAGCCCAACACAAAGGACGGAAGCGCAGCGATGCCTGCTGCAGCCTGGCTGCACCCAAGCCCCCTGCTCAGCACAGCACAGCGCTGTGTGAGTCCACTCCCAGGACCCAGGACATGTCCAAAAAAGGCAACGCTACAGGGACCCAGAGTGGGTCCTGGTTGCCAGGGGCTGGGGAGGGCAGGGGGCATGGAGACTGACTGCTAACCGGTAGGGGCTTTCTCGGGGGAGATGAAAATGCCCTGGAGCTGGCTGTACACTTTCATAAATCCACTAAAAATTATTAAACTGTAGAGTTCAAATGAGTGCCTTTCAGGACATGCAGAATACATTCCAACACGCTTTTGGAGAAGAAGGAGAAAAAAGAGGAGGGGAGGCGTGGGCAGGTGTGCCCCAGCAGCCCCCAGACCCCAGCTGGAGAGCTCCCTCCCCACTGAATCCTGCAGCTCTGCTTGAGCACCTGCAAGGAGAAGGGGTGCGGAGCTGTCTAGAGCAGGGCTCTGCACTCAGACAAGCCTGGGTTCAGACCCCGACTCCGATCTTGCCCACGGCATCACCCTGGACGGCCTGCTTCTCCTCCCTGTGCCTCAGTTTCTTCAGGCATAAGACGAGGCTGATGATAATGTCTCCCCTCCCAGGGCTGTTATGAGGGTGGGGTGAGGTAGTGTCACAAAAGCCCCCAGCAGAGGGCCAGTGCTCCGGCATGGAACGTCTTGAGGATGAACCGTGGAGCAGTGGGGACATTGAGTAAGGCCATGTGAGGCATGGTCCTTGCCTCCAGGGAGCTTATGATCTATGGGGAGAGAAGCACTACAGCAGCACCAGAGGCTAGAGGGCCTGGAGTTCACAGGAAAGGATGCAACCCTGGGGGGCTTCTTAGAGGAAGTGGCATGGAACCAAGTCTTGGAATTTGACCGAATGTTCCCCTTCTCAAGAGACCCCATGTTCAAGCAGAAGATTCCGCATCTCTAGAGATGCTTCTGCATAAATCAGAAATGCCATCTCTATCTTCACAGGGCTCTCACGATGGGCTACCTCCACATCCCTCAGATACACACATATGCTACACTCCTTTGGGAAATAAAATAAAAACAGAATTCCTTTTTTTCCCCAAAAACTAATTTCTTCAGAAGGGAAACGTCATGGGTAAAGGTAAATGGGGCAGCCAGGGGCTGTGCGAGCTGCAGGAGACTGTCCTCACTGCAGCCCAGGAGCCTTGATGCAAGGCTGGTGAAATAAAAACCGACAAGCGACTTAAGAGAGCACGGAACAGAGTGACACGTGTACCAAAATCAGTGGCATGTGTTAAAAGAAAACCTAAGTGGTTGCGGAAGGCGTGGCGTTTTCAGAGTGAAGGTTCTAGTGCAGAAGGGGTTAAAAACTAAAAATAAAAGGAAAGGTTGGAACTAGCTCAGCTCCATTTCGTCCTCTAGTGGTCATTTTTGAGCACTGCACAAGGAAAATGGTGCCTTTCTTTTCTTTCTTTTTTTTTCCTTTTTCTAAATGGTGCCTTTTTTAAATGTCAGGAGGATAGCCAGGAACAAGGAACAGGGACAGGGACGCGAGGAGGAGGGACAAAACAGTGCAACTGCAGCTAGAAAGCCCTCTAGAGGACACTCAGGTCATTTTGGATGCCCCCAGAGTTGGACAGGCCTGCACTGAGTCCCACCTGCACCTGCCCACTGTATGTGCCTGAGCCAAGCTGCTTCCCTTCCTCCAGCCTCACCTTCCCCATGAGTTAGGGCAATGATTCAGCCAGGTGATGGGTGTGAAACAAGCTGCTGATGCCTGGTGTGTTAAGGGAAGGCGGCTGGGTGTGGCCTGACCCACCCACTTGCCCTCACCAGCACTGAATTTTTTTTTTTTTAATTTTTTGCTTCAACATATAAAATTGGTGATATTTCACATCAAAATCAAGACCACTGGGACGCCTGGGTGGCTTAGCAGTTGAGCATCTGCTCAACCCAGGGCATGATCCTGGGGTCCTGGGATCGAGTCCCACATCAGGCTCCCCGCATGGAGCCCGCTTCTCCCTCTGCCTGTGTCTCTGCCTCTCTCTCTCTCTCTGTATGTCTCATGAGTAAATAAATAAAATCTTTTAAAAAAAATCAAGACCACTGGCTTTGCTTGAAACATTGGACAGGCAGGGACAGGCTGGAGTATGAAACAGCACGTGTCCCTTCTTCTGGGTTTGTCACTAATTCCCCATCTCTGTCCAGCCTGCCTTCTGGCTGCAGCTCCTGAGGCAGAATCCAGAGGCAACGTGCCTATAAATCTGGTTTAAGAAGCCCTGGGATGACCCTGGTGCACGAATCTGAGCCAGGCATTCAGGAATCGCCAGATCTCCGGGGCAGGTGGAGTGGGGCTTGGTCCTGGGAACTCTGCCCCTGCCACTGAATTCTCCATTTTTCCCTCTGAGCCCCGGAGTGCCCAGTGATGAGGGGCTGTCCTGAGAGCACAGGGGTGCCCCCCACCCCCATCCCGGGAACGATGTGGCAGGGACAAGTCACCACTGTACCACAGGCTGTCCAGCCCAGCTCAGCATGGGCGCTCTGTCTGGTTGCCCCTCCTGCCTCTCCCTACCCGGCAGACTCCTACTCGCTCATCAACACCCAGCTTGGGTTGTACCTTGAGCCTTTCTGGCCCCACCCCCACAACCAAGCCTGGGGGCACTGATCACCCACTCCTTCCTGGGGTCAGCTGGTTGGGTGCCTATCTGCCTCCCATAGGGGGCTCTTGACTCTTGCCCTCACTCACTCCTTCAGCAAACATGGACTAAGCATCGGTTTTGCACAATGTGGAGCTCCCTCAAGGAATCAAGAACCCTGCAATGCTGCTCCTTGTTGGAAAACAAATATACAGTAAGTGCAGGGAGACGCTGAAATCAAACCCGACAATGGGTTGATAAAGTGGCAGGAGTGTTCACAGGAGCCAAAAAGTGGAAACCAACCAACGAATGGATAACGGAAATGTGGTCTATCCAGACAGTGGCATACGATTCAGCCAGAAACAAGAATGGAGTTCAGACCCATCACACTACAGCATGGATGGACCTTGGACACTGCGTGAAAGAAGCCAGACGCAACAGGACAAATGCCGGGCCGCCTGAGTGGCTCAGTGGTTGAGCATCTGCCTTTCACTCAGGTCGTGATCCCGGGGTCCTGGGATCAAGTCCCACATCGGGCTCCCTGCATGGAGCCTGCTTCTCCCTCACCTATGTCTCTGCCTGTGTCTCTCATGAATAAATAAATAAAATATTTAAGAAAAAAAAGGGACAGATACCATGTGAATCCCTTTAGCTGAGGTTCCTAGGACAGGTGAATTCATAGACCGAAAACAGAATGGTGTTTGCATACAGCTGGGGGAGGGGAGACAGAGGATGGGGGGCCGCAGCTAAAGGGTTCAGCTTTGGGCAGCCTGGGTGGCTCAGCGGTTTAGCGCTGCCTTCAGTCAGGGCGTGATCCCGGAGACCCAGGATCGAGTCCCACGTCGGGCTCCCTGCATGGAGCCTGCTTCTCCCTCTGCCTGTGTCTCTGCCTCTCTCTCTCTTTGTGTGTGTCTCTATGAATAAATAAATAAAATGTCTAAAAAAAATAAAGGGTTCAGCTACCTTTTGGGAGTAAGGACAGGGTTCTAAGGATGACTGTCATGCTGGTCACACAAATCCGTGAACATACCAAAACCCACTGAACAGTATATTTTCGAAGAGCAAACGACATGATGTGTGAATCATATTTCAATAAAGGTTTATATTAAAAAGAATGAGTCAAGTTCAAGTAAAATATTAGCTAAATATTAGTCCGGTCGATTCATGGTACTCAAGGTGATAGGAGAATGACTAGAGCTTGGGAAATATCCAATTCAGGTGAGATCTGCCAAGCACGGGCTCCATGTGGGTTCAAGTCCCAGCTCCACTACCTCCTAACTGAGTGATGCAGGCAAGTGACTTCACCTCTCCGGGTCTCAGCTTTGTCATCTGGAAGATGGGAGCACCTATTGGGGTGCCTGGGTGGCTCAGTTGTTAAGCATCTGCCTTTGGCTCGGGTCATGATCCTTCAGTTCCAGGATCGAGTCTCAACCTCTAGCTCCTTAGCTCCCTACTTGGTGGGGAGTCTGCTTCTCTTTCTTTCTCTCTCAAATAAATAAATAAAATCTAAAAAAAAAAAAAAAAAAAAGTCTCACCTTGTGGAGTCACCATGAGAATGAACTGAGCGCAGTGCCTGGCACATCAAGGGGGTTGGATAAATGGAAGCATTATCGAGGGGACTGATGATTGATTGCTAAGGGGAGCTTGATTTCTTGGGGGTAATGAAAATATCTTCAAATTGGCTGATGGATGCATGACTTTGGGAGTATACTTAAAGCCACAGAATTGTACACTGAAAAAAATGATAGGGTACAAGACGAAACACACTCTTACCCCATGATCTAGCAATTGCACTCATTGGTATTTACCCAAAGGAGCTAAAAACTTAGGTCCATATAAAAACCTGCCCACGGATGTTTATCCCAGCTTTATTCACAATTGTCAAAACGTGGGAGCAACCAAGATGTCCCTCTGCAGGTGAGTGAGTAAATAAACTGTGGTCCCTCTAGACAATGGATTATTATTCAAGGCTAAAAAAGAAATGAGCCATTGAGCCATGCAAAGACGTGGATTTTTTTTAAATTATACTTATTTATTCATGAGACACACAGAGAGAGAGGCAGAGACACAGGCAGAGGGAGAAGCAGGCTCCCTGTGTGGAGCCTGATGTGGGACCCATCCCAGGACCCTGGGATCATGCCCTGAGCCAAAGGCAGACGCTCAACCACTGAGCCATCCAGGAGCCCCTAAGACATGGATGAACCTCTAATGCATACTGCTAAGTAAAAGAAACCCGTCTGAAGAGGCCACACACTGTATAGTTCCCACTATAGCACATTCTGGAAAAGGCAAAGCTACAGAGACTGTAAATGGATCAGTGTAGTCAGTGGTTGGTTGCGGGGAGGGGGATGAACAGGAAGAGCAGAGGATTTTCAAGGGGGTGAAATTCCTTTGCACGACACCATAACGATGGATATCTAGCCTATTATCCCCCATTTGCCCAAACCCACAGACCGGACACCCTAATGTAAATCATGGACTGGGGGTGATGATGATGTGTCATTGGAGGTTCATCCACTATACCAACTGTCCCACTCAGGTGCAGAATGCTGAATGCAGAAGGCTATGGCTGTGCCACGGCAGGGGGTATACAGGATATATCTATGAGGACTCTTAAACTGCTCTAAAATAATAAAATCTTTAAAACATGGGGCCGCTGGAGTATGTGGGTGGCTCAGAGTTCAATGTCTGCCTTTGGCTCAGGGTGTGATCCCGGGGTTCCGGGATCAAGTCCCGCATTGGGCTCCCTGTGAGGAGCCTGCTTCTCTCTCTGCTGATGTCTCTCCCTCTCTCTTTGTCTCTCATGAATAAATAAATGAAATCTTAAAAAAAAATGGGGCCCTGGGTGGCTCAGTTGCTTCAAGTGTCTGACTCTTGGTTTCGGCTCAGGTCATGATCTCAGGGTTGTGAGCTCAAGCCCCACGTAGGGCTCTGTGCTGGGTGGGGAGTCTGTTTAAGATTCTCTCTCTCTCTCTCTCTCTCTCTCTCTCTCTCTCTCTCTCTCTCTCTCCCCCTGCCTCTCCCCTGCGCAGCCTCTCCTGCGTGCACATATTCTCTAAATAAATAAATAAATATTTTTTAAAACATGGGTACTTCCTCCTTCCTTTCTTTCTTCCTTCCTTCATTCATTCCACACATACATGTTGTGTGCCTACTATGCCCTAGGCACTGCACTCAGAGTTCCCTGCCTCTCAGAGCCTCCATTCTGATGGGAGAGGCAGACACTGGGCAATGAGGAGATACTACATGTGACAAGGGATGCGTTGGGAGAGAATAGTGCGGGCCAGGGATCCTTCTATACACATGGCACCAGGGAAGGCCAGGCTGAGAGGTATCATTTGAGCTGAGAGATGAACTGAGAAGAGGAAAGTGAAGAGGGAATATGGAGAACAAACAGCATGTGCCAAGGCCCTGGGGCAGAACCACATGTCATGTATGTTAAGGGAACATTCTGAAGGTCAGAGTGTCTTGAGTGGAGTAAGCATAGGACATGTCCTAGGAGAGAAGGTCAGGCCACACACAGTCCTGTAAACTGTCATATGGATGCTGGATCGGATCCTGAGTGCAGATGGGATTTTATCCTCCAAGAAAAGGTGTGAATCTGACTTCTCTCTAGAGCACAGTAGGTGCTCAGCAAACATTTCTAGAATGAATTAGAAAGCCTGCCGAGGTCCTCGACTACTAACTCCTGCTTGGCAACCGACAGCTTTCCATCGTCTGCCTTACGTGCTCATGGCAGCCTGTGTGGGGCACAGAGCTGACTTCTCTTATTCATTTCACAGATGAGGAAAGTGAGCCTCAGAGAGCTGGCTGTCCAAAGCCACGGACTGGCAGCAGAAAGAGATCAGATTAGGATCTGGGTCTAGCGGGGTGTATTCCTGTTTGAGGGAGTGTGTCCAAGTCCATGTATGCAAATGCAGCTGTGTGCACCCTGGAAGGAGTGGATCCAGCAATGTCGCCAGAGCAGGGTGGCTTTCTGGTGAGTCTCAGTGGGTTGTGACAGGTGAAACAAGCACTCGTGACTACTAGCAGGGGAAAACGCTTGCGTTTGTTATTTATATTCTCAAACACAATGAGAGTCAAGTCCAGATTAGCCTGCTCCGGATTAGCATCGTTCTCACCCAGGGAAGGGATTAACATCATTCTCACAGGTGACGGTGTTTGTTTCGACATACTTTCTCAGGGAGGAGAAACAAAAGGACTACGAAGATCCTTGTCACCCCGCTGGGCCTCTGTTTCCTCTCCCAGGAGAGAAATGCAAGGGGTTAATACACAGAAAAGGTTTAACTCCCTCCTGGACCAGGATCCCCCGGAGAGGCGGCCCCAGCGCCCGCAGTCCTGCGCAGTTCCACCAGGGGGCGCACCGGGTTGCCCGTCGGGCCCCAATAGGGAGGTTTCTGCAAGGAGAACAGGAGTCCCACCGTTCATCAGCCTCCTGTGGACACCTGGCTGGGGGCCCGCCGACGTCTTGGTCCCCGGGAACACCAGTGGCACAACTGAAACAAAATCCAGCTCCACTTTCCATATAGGGAGCCTGCCCCCCCAAAGACCCACCCGTCTCCTCAGCTCCAAGGGATAAATCCACAGGCCAGGGATCAATCCAGATGTTGTAGTTTCCTCACTGTATGCTTGGCTCAGTCACATCCCCTCTCTGTGCCTCAGGCTCAGCATCTCTAAAATGGGCATGTTCCTAGTACCTCAGGATGTAGAGAGGTTGCTTCGGCAAAAAGCACCAGGAAATGACAATCAGCAAGCCACAGAAGGCCTCAAGCCTTATCTACAATATGGAAACAATGAATATCCATCTCTTGAGGTTTGTGAGGATTAAATGGGACAGTGGAATAATGCTATCCAGTGAATAATCTTAGCACGATGACTCTCAAGCAGATACTCGATATATACTATGCAGTCATAGTAATAACAGCAAAGTAATAACTTAAAAAGTGACACCTACTACTGTTCATAGTACCCTACACACATTAATTCATCTAACCTCACTGCATTTCTTTTTCTTTTTATGTTTTCTTTTTTTTTTTTTTTTTTAAGAGAGGCAGAGTATATGAGCAGAGGGAGGGACAGAGAGAGAGAATCCCAGGCAAGCTCCATGCTGAGCACAGAGCCCAATGCAGGGCTCAATCTCACAACCCTGAGATCATGATCCGAGCCAAAATCAAGAGTCAGACACCCAACCAACTGAGCCACCCAGGTGCCCCTAACTTCACTGCATTTCTAATAAGTATGTTCCTTTATTACCCCTATTTTACAGATGGGGATACTGAGGCAGAGATGTTAACCTCTCAAGGTCACATAGCTGCTAAGTAACAGAGTTGAGATTCAAACCCAGGCCATCTGGCTTAAGATATGTGCTCTTTTTTATATGCATATCACATGTCAATTTTACAAATTATTTTCCAGGCAACAAAAGAAAAGCATAAATTAGTCTTCATCAAAACTAAAAAATGCTCGTGCATCAAAGAACATTATCAAGAAAGTGAAAAAACAACCCGCAGATGGGAGAAAATACTTGTAAACCATACAGCCGATAAGGGATTAGTATCCAAAATATATAAGGAACTCCTACAGCCAACTCAACAGCAACCAAAAAGAACAACCCAATTCCAAAATAGCCAAAGGATCCAAACAAACATTTCTCCATAGAAGATACAAGTACATGAAAAGATGCTCACTATCACTAGCCATTATGGAAATGTAAATCAAAATCACAGTGAGATACCACTCCATATCGTTAGGATGGCTGTTATCAAAAACAAAAACCACAAGATGCAAAACAGCAAGTGTTAGTGAGGGTGGGGAGAAATTAGCACACTCGTGCATTACTGGTGAGGACGTACAAGGACTAGTGCAGTTCTGTGGAAAACAGTTTAGCACTTCTTCAGAGAGTTAAAGACAGAACTGCCTTACAATACAGCAATTGCCCTCCTGGGCAGATGCACCCAAAGGGACTCAAAGCTGGGACTCAAACAGATACTTGCACACCCATGTTCACAGCAGCATTACTCACAACAGCCGAGAGGTGGAAACAACCCAATGGCCCATCAACAGAGATGGCTAAACAAAATGTGGACTATAGATACAATGGAATATTATTCTACTTTGAAACGTAAGAAAATTCAGACAGCTGCTACAACAGGGATGAACCCTGAAGACATTGCACGAAGTGAAATAAGCCAGACACAAAAGGGCAAATAGTGTATGGCTCCCTTTATCTGGAGTATCCAGAATAGGCAAACTCACAGAGATATGAAGTAGAACAGAGGGCGCCAGGGGGAGGAGGCGGGATGGGGGGTTAGGGTTCACTGGGGACAGAGTTTCTGTTGGAGGTGATGAGAAAGTTCTGGAAACGGATAGTGGTTATGGCTGCGCAACACCGTGAATGTATCTAATGAAATTAATAACATATGTAAAAAATGGCTAAAATGATAAATTTTGTTAAATATATTTAAGCATAAAAAAGTTTGGGTTTTTTTTTTTTTTTAAATGGTCTTGCTCAGATGGCTGCAACAGGTTCCTACCTGGTCTCCTAGCTTCGAGCACATCCTCTCCAACCCCCCCAAAATGTCCACTAGGGGCCGCTCGAAGCCTCATCTTCGGCCCTGCGTTAGTAACTGCTCTCTTTCTGCTCCACTTGGCCTCTGGCCCGCCTATCACCAAGCACCTTATTCTGATCCCGATGGGCCTTCTCATCCCTGGCCTGGCCGGCCTTCTCCTGCCTCATCTTCACCGCTCTCCAGGTAACCCTTCCTTGTAGCTCCTGGAAAGCCCCATGTTCTCCTATGCCTCTCCTATGCACATGCTATTCCCTAACCTGACTGCCTTCTTGGCTAATTCTTTCTTCCATTGAGTCCGGCTCTGACATTCTTCTGAATTCCTCCAGATGGTATGAAACTTCCCTCCTCTGTTCTTACCAAAGGAGCCTGAGCTTACTCAAAACCAACATCTTTACAGTGGTCATCATCAAGGCAGTATGACCTGACCCCTGCCAACTCCAGCACTCCTTACTGTCCACTCCAGCACCAATGCCATCATCATCATTAGTAGTAGTATTACTAAACACAACAAGCCCCAGGACCTTTGCACTTGCTCTTCCCTCTGCCTGATACTTTCTCTCTGATTCTTCCACATGGCTGTGTTCCCTCTTCAAGTCTCAGCTCAAATTTCACCTCCTCTGAGAAGCCCTTCCTAATCCCTATTAATAATGAAATAGCCTCCAATCACCCTCTCCCCCAGCCACTTTTGAATCCCAACACCCTATTTATTTTCTTCATAGCACTTGGTACCATCTAAAAGGCTTTCTCTTTTGAGTCTGGTTCTTTGCTTAATGTCTATCTACTCACACTAAAGTATGAGCTCCAGGAGGACAGGAACCGCTTACATCTTGTTCACTGCTCTACTTGAAGAACTAAGAATGGTGCATGACACATAGTAGGTGCTTAATAAATATCTGCTGAATGAATGAATGGGTGAATAAATGAATGACTAGTATTTATCATCCTGGGTTATTTAATTACTTGTTTATAGTCTATGAAAGGGAGCAATTTGATGACAGAAATTAACTTATTCATCTTTATATCCTTAGAGCTTTGTATATATAAACAACTGGATAGAGGATGGATGGATGGGTAGGTGTATAGATGAGTAGGTATATAGATGAGTAGGTAGATGGATGGATGGATGGATGGATGGATGGATGGATGGATGGATGAATGGGTGGATGGATAGATGGATGGATGGATGGATGGATAATGGATGGATGGATGGATGGATGGATGGATGGAAAGCAGACAGTTGGGTGAGTGATAGCTAGGTAAATATATGAATGCAAAATACCTCCAATACAAAATCTCAGGCATAATTGAGCACTTGCATTTGAGACCTAGGAATCTAAAACCTTCTGGTCTGGTTGGTTTTCTGGAACTCTAATCAGCTGAGACATAACTTACTCAGCCTTCTCAAGCCCTTTCAACCTAGCAGTGACAGACAAGAAATAATTAACAAATGGAATTAGCCACAAGTCAGGATTCCTGAGCCTCCTAAGAGCACAGGGCATCAGGGAGTTTCTCACCACTCAGGCCCCACACTCACACTTCTAAAGCTGGCATATCATCCTGACTGGCCCAGGCGGGAAGGGTGACTCCAGCCTCTGAACCAGTTACCACCCATCCTGTCTCTTCTGCCTCAGCCTTTCTTCCCTTCCCTGAGCCCTACTCCCCAGCAGAATGGAGACCTTGGAGGACAGAATTGTGCCTTCCCATCCCAGAGGCCCAATGCCCAGCATACATCCCACATCATGGCATGGAGACACTGGGCAGATTTTCTCTCTTATCTTGAATCCTGGTTTGGAGGCCAAGGCTTCCTGGACAAGGACCTGAGAATCCCCCCCACCTCTTTTTTTTTCAGACTAAACAACGCTGTTTGTTGAAAGATCAATGGCCATATCCAACTTGGCCACCTTCCATGATGGAGGCCAGAAGTCTTGAGCATTGACTATTCCAGACTCTCTTGCTGCTAACAGTGACCATGTGACCTAGTTCCTACCCATGGCATGTAAGTGAAAGTCTTCTGGAGGGCACTCTGGGGAAAGCTCTTACTTTCTTGTAGACTGTGAGCATGGCCCTTCTGGCTTCCCACTTCTTCTTGCCAGACAGTGGATTTAATTCTTGGAAAAGTGGCAGCCATCTTGGGACCATGAGGCACAAAGCATGAGGGAAAGCCCAAGAGACTCTCAGAGATGCTGAGCTAAGCCAACAGCTGCCCACCTCTGAACATTTTGCTGTGTGTGATCAATTAGCCCTTTTAATTAAGCCAGTGAGCCACGTTCCTGAGATATTCAATTCAAATGACAGTAACACAGGCCCAACATCAAACATGGGAATGTCAAGCAACACATTATAGGGGGAAGAGTCCATATCCTGGACAAATAAAAAACCATAAAACCTTTATTCACAGCTTGTTCTTAAAGCACGATCTTTGATGAGTTATTTCTAGCAGTTTATATATGCTCTTTCATTTTGCTTTTTTCCCTTCCCGCTTGAATGTCTAGTCAACCGAATGAAATGCCAAGACAGTTATCTAACCAAGACCAACAGTGTATCCACTGGGGGCCACTGCACAAATCCCCTCTTATTTCAAGTTTACTGCATTCACAAGTCTTGGCATCAGGATCCCAAATGGTTTTTCCCTCTATTCTCCAATCATAAGCAAGTAAATCGGGTTCAAGTGCTTTCAAACCTTCAGTACTGCTCATGCAGATCCCTGTACTAAGATGGCGGCATGATGGCAGAGCTGCCAGGAGGTGGTGCCACCCTTCAAAAACAAATATCACAGTTTCCTCAGCAAGAAGTTTAGGAAACACCTGAACTGTGCATTAAAACACACACACCGGGGGTGCCCAGCAATGACGCATCAACGTTCATAAGACTCCAGGGCTTTGGATTACATTCACTGCATTGAACAGTTTCACGCCCTTGAACCTTTGCCCAAGCTATTCCCTCCACAGGGGCAAAACCAGCTCTTCCCAGACCACACCCATCTGACAAACACCTGTTCATCCTTCAAGACTTCAAACTTTAAACAACTGTCCCTCCTCTGTGAGAGGCTTTGAACCTTTAACAAATTAAATGAAAGATTGCTGGTAAAGCACATGACACAGTGCCTGGCACACAGTAAGCGCTCAAATGAATAGGAGCTCTTAGAACCCACTGCAATTCTTTATCTACCCCCTCATTTATCTATCTTATTTATAACGTAGCCCAATGCCAGCACAGCACCAAGGACATGCAGATAAATATTTGCCCAAAGAAAGACGGAGGACCTCCCCAACACTCCACCTCAGCCAAACTGGTCTATTCAGTGATTCCCCAAACATGCCTCTTACCATCACCCCACCCCCATACCTTTTCATATGCTCTTCCTCCTTCCTGAGTACCCTTCCTCTCCTCTGCCTCCACCTAACTAGGCCCTCTGAGACCATCTTCAGGGACCTGTGGACTGTAACCCCAGGGGGGCTGGGAGGATCTCCAGGACCACCCCCCCCCCCCCGCTCTGCTGGCACACAGTGGGCCCATAAGAGATTGACCCCAGCCCTAAATGAGCCAGCAAATGCTGGCCAAGGGTTTGGAGATTTGGGAGAACATTCTCAAGGTTAGCAGAGGCCTGCCACCTGCCCAGTTACAGGGAACCCCCAACAGCTGGTGAATCTGTACCTGTGGTCATGGGAGGGGCCTCTGTGGCAACCTGCGACCTAAGGCCACAGTCCAGAACTGAGTCACTGTGCTTTATGATCCCTGTGTGAGTGCAGACCAAAGGCTCACTTTATGGGGAGAGGAGGGTGTGCCCATCCACAGATAGGTGAGGGGCAAGGCCCAGCACAGGGCTCAGAGTTGCCACAAGGACCCAAAGTCTACTAACATGGGGGAGAGGTGGTGGGGAGGGGAAAGCAGGGAGCACTGGCCAGGGAGTCAGAAAGGTGGTCTGCAGTCCCAGCCCTGTCCCGATTGCTACTGAACTCTCCTTGGACCAAGACAACTCCCCTTGCTCGGCCCTAGAAAAACTTCTAAGATCGGAGGCGCGGGCAGCCCAGGTGGCTCAGAGTTTGAGCATCTGCCTTCAGCCCAGGGCCTGATCCTGGAGACCCACGATCGAGTCCCACGTCGGGCTCCCTGCATGGAGCCTGCTTCTCCCTCTGCCTGTGTCTCTGCCTCTCTCTCTCTGTGTCTCTCATGAATAAATAAATGAAATCTTTAAAAAAAAAAAAAAAAAAAAGATCAGAGGCACTTCCCTGTTCTACCGAGCAGCTCTGAAGAGAACACAGAAGAAAAAGAAATCAACAGCAAATAATCAACGCCAATACAGTAACAGCAGGTAACATTTATCAGGCTGTGACCCTTCACCTGGCATTGTGCTAGGTACTCTATAAACATCGTCCTGTCCCAGCTTCAACCTGGGAGAGGTCCTTCATGGCTTCTGAGCCTCAGTTTATCCGTCTGTAAAATGGAGATAAGACTAGTTTCCACACCATGCAGTAAGCATCGTAAGCTATTGGGCATTATTATTACTATGATTCCTAGGATTTTACAGAGGAGAAAAGAGAGACCCCGAGTGGTCAACTCACTTGCTCACTGCCTCTATCCAGTGCCAGGGCCACACTGGCCTGACCCCTGCTCAGGGTCTGACCAGACTATGGGCCAGCCAGGTGTGGGCAGGACTATGCAAATCAGCAGGGCATCAGTCCTGGCAAGGCCCAGGCACCCCTCAGAGGGCGGCGGTGGCAGAAAGCGGGCGGCTAACTTTGGAGGCCAAACAAATAACACATTCTCACCCCCAGGCCCGAGGTTGTCTTGCTTCACTGTGAGCTGACGTGCTGAGCGCCGTAGAGCTGGAGAGGGGCCAGCCGGGCTGGCAGCCAGCCAAAGACACAGTCCCGTGGCAGAAAGGGCCCAGGTCCAAGGCTGGAAGCAGATGAGGCCGTGTTTCCATTCCAGCTTCCCTGCTGTGCAAACTGTGTGGCCTTGGGCAAGTGGCTTAACCTCTCTGAGCCTCAGCTTCCTCCTCTACAACATAGGATTCATACTCCCTAACACAAGGAGTGGAGCAGGGATGGACAAGTCCTGAGACACAGCCTCAAAAGACGGAGCTGAGTCTGCACCTAAGCCAGCAGCACAAAAGTCATTATCAAGAGTGACAGGAACAGCAGATGATGTTTTATGGGAGAACCCCTCAAGCACGTCAGGAAGCACACTGTGCAGGCCTGACCAGCTTACTGAGGAGGAGGGGCGACCAGCAGGGCCAAGAGCTCAGGACCCCAGTCCTTACCTGAAGGGTCCCTGTGACTGAGTCAGGCCTTCTCTCTAGGCCTTGAAGAGGAGGAAGGGGGAGACAAGAGGATATGCTCTCACGGCAGCCCCACATCCACTGATGCTTTCCTCTTCTGAGTGCTGAGCAAGGTCATTTCCTGCTCACAGAAGTGCTCTTGAGGCCAGACAGGACCAGCCTCATTTTGCAGGAGAAAAAATAGAGGTTCACTGAGGTCCATCAGATCAGTTGCCCACAGTCACACAGTGGCAGAGCCGGAATTGGAAGCCACTGCTCAGCCTCCAGAGCCCAAGGCTGAGGTCCCCGGAATGAGGCATTTGGAGCCAGAGGCATTTGGAGCCATCGGAATGTGAGCTGGACACCACCACCTCCTGGTGGCCACTCCCTGGAATTGCAGGTGTGAGTCTTCAAAGCAGGGAAATGAGGTCTGAGGGCCCCCTCACCCTTCCCACCTGTATCAGAGAAGAGGAGCTCAAGCAGACAGCAATGGGGCAGGGACCTCGGGCAGCCACAAGGAGAGAGCCAAGGTGAGCCACCTGGGGATCCAGGGACAAAGGCTCCTCAATGACAGACAGTGGGCCACCAGGGGGATGCCAGCAAGCAGAGACTATAAAAAGACAGGCCTTCAATGCTTTTCTCTCTACAACCTCTGTCTTCACATACACACACAAAAGGTCAAGTACAATCAGATAAATTGAGTCGGTGCCACCGGAGAGGCAATGAGAAAAGAGTAAGGAAGAAATTGGTGGAAGGGAATGTTTAACAAAAAAACAGGCAGGTTTCAAATGTGTGTACATCTGCAGCTGGGATCTGAGCACCCGAGGAGGCTTTCCGGGGCTGCTCAGAAAAAGGTTATGAGGTCTGTATTCCTGCTCTGGCTCTGCGGCCCCCAGCCTTGCTGTCAGCCCTGCAAGCCCTGGTATAGATGTTCCCCCATCAAGAACCCTGCCAGGGTATCTTCTTCACCCCGTGTTGCAGAGAAGCAAACTGAGTTTCAGGAAAGTGAAGTTTCTTGCCCATGACCAAAAGGCCAGAAGGGATAAAACCTAGGATTTAAATACTAGAGGATCCCATGTCTCCAAAAGAGACCAGGCACAAATACCCTTGACATGCATGGACCTTGTGATCCAGATGACCTCATGAGTAGAACTGGGGTTGCCTCATTAAAGAAACCCCTATTGTAGATGCTGCACATGGGGTCTGGGGCCCTAACGGGACTTCCTGAGCAAGTGTAGAACTCAGCCGATTTCCAAATATCATGGAACATCAGTCAACAAAGATAGATAGATAGATAGATAGATAGATAGATAGATAGATAGATAGATAGAAAGAAAGAAAGAAAGAAAGAAAGAAAGAAAGAAAGAAAGAAAAATGGAAAAGAAAATCCCAGGAAATGGGAGGTGGCAATGTCTGGGGAGATGCCCCAGCATCCTGCTGCGTCACTGACCCACTTCCTTTCATAAGTGAGGAAATGGACTCAGAGAGGGCAAGTGCTGCCCCAAAAAAGCACAGCTCAGTGGGAGCCAAAGAGAGATTCAAAAACAAGGATAGGGCAGCCCAGGTGGCTCAGTGGTTGAGCATCTGCCTTCAGCCCAGGGTCTGATCTTGGAGTCCTGGGATCGAGTCCCACATCGGGCTCCCTGCATGGAGCCTGCTTCTCCCTCTGCCTGTGTCTCTGCCTCTCTCTCTCTCTCTCTCTCTCAAGAATAAATAAATGAAATATTTTTTTTAAAAAAGGATAATAATAATAGTAATGGTAACAATAACACTCATTGAAGCATTTGCTGTGTACCTAGGACCATGCTGAACACTTGCTGCATTATCTTCTCTGAGCCCCACAGCAGCCCTGTGATGTACATGCTTTCATTATCCCCATTTCACAGATGAAGAGACTGAGGCCAAACTCCTGTCTGCACACAAAGCTAGGATCTGAGCCCTGGTGATCTGGCTCCAGGACACGCTTAGTTAAATTAACTCATCGGCGCAAAAGAAACAGAAATCAAGATCCTGTTTTCTAGGCAAAGAAACCAAAGCACAAAGAAGTAAGTTGCTAAAAGAGACTGCGAAGAGCGGTATTGGGATTCGAACCCAGAACTTTCAGAGCCCACGGCATGTTCTCTTATTTGTTCTACACCAGGCAGCTAGGGTTACCACTCTGCATTGGGCTGGAAACCCGAGAGGAGAGAAGGCTTCCTGGCAGAGCCACCAAACACCCTCTACATCGAAAACCGCTAGCCAGCCAGTCCAGCAACACCAGCTCCCTGGACAGGCACCTGTCCCACTTCGGCCCCCTCAGGCTCCTGGGCCAGCCTCGACGGTCCATAGGACCACATTCCCAGTAAGGTCTGATGCCCAGCACCCCTGCACAAGTTCCAGTCGGGCCATGCCAGCACCACTCACCACAAAGGGCCCGCTCCTCTTGTCCTTGCAGAAACTGTGGCTTCTCCGGGTGCCCGAGGCTACAGGGGACACCTGCCAGAGTGGCTGCTCCTTGTCCTGCAGGGCATCCTCCTTCTCCAGGTCCTGAGCCAGCACCTGAGGCACAGAACACAAGCAAAGGACTTTACTGGGGCTTTCCATTTACAGGAAGAACATGTCACAGCGAGAGAGTCCATTCCTAAAATGGACTAAAATGTACCTAAAAGCGCAAAAAGAAAACTAAAGCGCCAGAAACCCCACCCCACGACAGTCTACCTTAATGACGGGAGGTGGTAAGTGGGGTCTGGGTTCAGCCCAGCCTCAGACACTAAATAACTGTGTGGCCTTAGGTTAGTGCCTTAGCCTCTCTGCATCTGGACCATGTGGGAAAAGACTCCTAATAACAGCAGTCAGCTTCTAGGCTTTGGGGAGAACCCAGTGAGGAGCAGTGTATGGAAAGTGTGTGACATCATGCTGTCACCAGAGAGCGATGCGCACAGGTCCTGGGCACCTGGCTTCAGGCTCATCTCCCCCATGCCCGGTAGGTAAGTAGGGAGTCCTCCATAAATGTCAGCCAGCCTCATTACTGCCACTAGTAACTTTTGGTGACTTCCCCCAAACACACATACACAGAAGCACAGATACAGGGAGAAATGATGTATGAACGGGCAGTACTAGATAAACCTAGTCTGAATCAGGCAGGGTTTTCTTCCAGCCAGTTATATATAGGGGATAGATTCACAGGCCAGTAAATATGGGACTCCAGAATTTGTGGTTCACGTGTTTCACACTTTTCCTGCACAAATGGGAAAAAAAAAAAAGGCCCAGAGAGGGAAGGGGAAGGCATCTCCTTAAGAACACACAGCATGAGTAAAGAGAAAGGCTGGATTCTGGATCCCTTGCCTCACAGACTTTTTTTTTTTTTTTTTTTTTTTGATACCTTATGAGACATCAAGTCCTCCCTGGCTGTTCTTTCTTAGCCTCCATGCATCACAGAGGGACTTCTACTCATCCAGGGCCAGCCCCAGAGCCTTCTCCTTTCCTGTTCCATCACTCCCTCAGGGATCTCTCATAACATCACCTGGCTTTACATAAATCCCATCTGCGCACAGGCAACTCCCAATTTTGTCTGTGTCAGGACCCCTGACTCGCAGGGCCCCACTGCTCACTCCACATCTCCCTGTACTGCTCACACTCATCACAGGCCTCTCCATTCCTTCCCCCAAAAACTGTTCCCCCACCCTGCCCATCACCCAGCTGTGCCAGCCAAGACCCTCAGGTTGGCCTCTGTCCTTTGGCTTCTCCCAATCTCATCAACAAAGCTGAGACTCTGCCTTCGAAACATGCTGCAAACCTCACAGCATAAACCAAAATCAACTCAAAATAGATCAAAGGCCTTAAGGCCAGAGCGAAGGCTAGAAAACTCTCAGAAGAAAATATAGGTGTAAATGTTCATGACCCTGGATTAGGAAGCAGTTTCTCTGATATGGCATCAAAAGCACAAGTGACCAGAGAAAAATAAATTGGAGTTCATCAAAATGAAAAACTTCTTTGCTTCAAAGGATACCACTGAGAAAGCAAAAAACACAACTCACAGAATGGGAGGAAATTTCTGCAAATTCTATGTCTGCTAAGGCACTTGTGTCCAGAATATACAAAGAGTAATTACAACTCAATAATAAAAAAGAACAATAACCCAGTTAAGAATAGGCAAAGGATCTGAACAAAGAAGGAACACACATGGTCAAACAGGCACATGAAAAGATGTGCCATGGAAAACACAAGTCAAAACCACAATGAGAGACCTTCATACACAGTAGGATGGCTAGAATCAAAAGGACAGATGAGCATTGGCAAGGATGTACGGAAATCAGCCCTCATGCACTGCTGGTGGAATGGAATGTACAATGGTGCAATTGCCTTGGAAATCAGTGGCTCCCTTATACTCTGTGCCCCCTCTTCCGAACCATGCCAACTGGCACCCTTCCAGCATCCATAGGACTGGCTCATTCCCACCACAGCCAACACTCAAGTGGTATTTTTCAGGTCCCTCCCCAGGTGACCTTCCCCTGACCATCCTCTTAGAGTCAGCTCCCTATCACCTCTTCTTTTATCTCCCCGGAACTTAGTACTCTCGCTCACTTAAGGTTTGTCCCCCTAGACTGAAGCCATCTGCTGGAACATCCTGTGATTATGGAGATGTTCTCTATCTGGACTATACAATACAGTTGCCATGAGCCACCCCTGACTTTTGAGCACTTGAATGTGGCTACCAGGACTGAGGTACTGAACTTTTTTTTAAAAGATATTATTTAATTATTCATAACAGACACACAGAGAGAGGCAGAGACATAGGAAGAGGGAGAAGCAGGCTTCCTGTGGGGAACCTGACGCAGGACTCAATCCCAGGACCCTGGGATTATACCCTGAGCCAAAGGCAGATGCTCAACCACTAAGTCACCCAGAACTTTTAATCTTATTTAACTTTAACTAATTTACATTGAAAGAACCACATGTGGTTGCCTTATTGCATGGCACATCCTGATACAGTGGGCTGGTACCTCCCAGCAGCCCCGGGGCCTAGAACAGGGCCTGGCACTGGGTTAGCCCATTTATTAAATGTAGTAAATGAACAGAGGTCTGGAGGTTCCCTCAAACCTCTTTCACATCAGGCCCTGGGCCAGGGGCTTGACCACACATTACTTCACCATAAATCTACAACAAGCCATGACGTAGACAGAACTCACATTCCAGATGAAGAAATTGAGGCTCACAGAGGTCTGGCAAGATGCTCAAGATCACACAGCTAATAAGTCACAAAGCTAGGGCCCGATCCTAGGTCTGCCCAATAGGCAGTCCAGCGCGGCTCCCGAGGAGAAATTGAATCGTAAGTGTACAAATGGTTCACCTTCCTAGTAAAGAACTCCAACAACTCTATGAGAAAAGGACCAAGGACCATGTTCCAAAAGAACAGTGGGCAAAACATAAGCAAGCAGGGGGTGGGAAGGAAAAACAAAAAGCCTCACTTGTCACTCAGGTGACAAGATGAGGGGCACTCGTCTGGAGCATCACATCCAGAAGTCTGGTAATGCACCTGGCTGCTCAGGCCGAGGGGAGACGGGTCCCTGTCACTGCCGGCGAGGATTTAACCAGGTGCGGCCCCCGGCGCAGGGCACTCTGGTGTGACCCCTGCAAAATTACAACCACGCTCCCTTTAGACTCTCGCCATTCTAAGTACACAGGCAAACCCTGCCCGAGTGCAAAATGACATCTGAATGTGGTCTGTCATTAGCACAAGATCAGGAATATTCACCCCTCTCTAACCATACAGCAGTCAAAACGGATGAGGAATCTGAAAGCTCTCAGACTCACAACATATAGGAAAAAAAGGCAAGTGCCAAATCTAACAAAGGTGGGCCCCACCCCAGGGATTCCAACCAACTGGTCAGGGTGAGACCCTGCAGGGCTCTCTTTTTTGGGTTGCCTGGATTACTCCCACATGCAACCAAAGTTTCAACCCCCTGCAGAGGATGCTCTCTTTGATGGAAAAGAGAGGCAAGAATAAGAATGTGTGTTCCTATTTGCTTGTATTTTCAGAAAGAAACTCTATGCATTTGGGCCAGAAAAGAAGCTAAGTGGTCACAGGATGGGAGGAATGCCGATGATGGCAAGGGAGGTAGAGGGAGGTACAGGCTGCCTCCCATGCCTTTAAGTATTATTGGATCCTCTTGAGAATGTTCTCTCTTTTGAAATTCAAATAAATCATTTGATTAAATAGAATACTGCAGTCGGGACTGGGACAGTTTCGAAAAATGTTTCTTAAGTGAAAAAGAAAAAGAAAGAGGAGGAGGGAGGGCGGGCAGGGGGATCACTTTAAGTATGATCGCACCCCATGTGGGGTGCATGAGAAACGCTGGCTGTGCATCAAGAAAGCCTCACCCATAGGAGCAAACATGCACCAAGATGCTTGCTAAAGCTGTTTCCAATACAAAAACCCTAACTAACCCAAATGTCCATCAACAAGTGGCTGGATATGGGGGATCCCTGGGTGGCTCAGTGATTTAGTGCCTGCCTTTGGCCCAGGGCGTGATCCTGGAGTCCCGGGATCGAGTCCCACATCGGGCTCCCTGTATGGAGCCTGCTTCTCCCTCTGCCTGTGTCTCTGCCTCTCTCTCTGTGTCTCTCATGAATAAATAAATAAAATCTTAAAAAAAAAAAAAAAGGTTTAAAAAGGTTTAAACCGGGTAAAAAAGGTTTGGGCTCAGTCACTTAATAAAATACTTTGCGACCACTAAAAATGACAAGGTGATTATCTATACACTGTTCTTTTTATTGTTAATTTTTTTAAAGAATTTATTTATTTATTCATGAGAGACACACAGAGAGAGGCAGAGACACAGACAAAGAGAAACAGGCTCCCCACGGGGAGCCTGATGGAAGATTCAATCCCAGGACCCCAAGATCATGACCTGAGCCAAAGGCAGATATTCAACTGCTGAGCCAACCAGGGGTCCCTTATTGTTATTTTTTTTAAGCAAGTTGTAAGATTTTTTTGTAGAATATTACCATGTTTCCATTAGACAGCATGTTATTGGCCTGTGTCTGTATCTGGTTGGGTTTCTTTGCCTACAGAGCTATACACATTAGGGACTGGATGATTCTCACTTCTGGTAGCAAGCATCCCTGCCTCCACCCACTAGATGCGGGGAGAAAACTCTTCCCTGGTGGTGACAACAGAAAAATGTCTCACACTTCACCAAAGGTACCCTAGAGGGCAAAACTACCTGTGGTTGAGAACCCCTGATGGGCTGGGAGGCTGTACACCCAGACTCATCATTTAGGGGAGCCTCGCATTCTAAACGCTATGCTTCCATAACACGTTCACTTTCACACAGTGTTCACTATTCTTGCAGTTAGGAAAATATAATTACAAATAAAGACATATATGGGGCACCTGGATGGCTCAGGGGTTGAGTGTCTGCCTTCGGCTCCAGTCATGATCCTGGGGTCCTGGAATGGAGTCCCACATCGGGCTCCCTGCAGGGATCCTGCTTCTCCCTCTGCCTATGTTTCTGCCTTTCTCTGTGTCTCTCATGGACAAATAAATAAAATCTTTAAAAAACCAACAACAACAAAGATATACGTGATGGACAAGCTACTCTGTGGTATAGGAAAGCCCCAAAGATATCAAAAACTAATAGTGGCTGCATCTGTGGGATAGGAATGGAGAGAGGTTTGGGGGTACACTTTTTTAATCCACTCTTGTGAGCCCTGAATTTTTAACAACCAACATTTTGTACTTCTGTATGGCTTTTATTTATTTTTTCAAGATCTAGAACCAAAGCTGGTTGGACAGGAGAGAAGGGAAACAAGGAGCCAGTCCAAGGCTTCCCAATCCCTCGGTGAGAAAACAGATCCCCTGACAACGAGCACTCCTGGGGCGAGCACACCCCGGGCCAGCATCCAAGGCCAGGCTGGGGGCCCCTTCCATGCCGCCCTGACTCTCCCGCTGCCAGCAGGCCCCTGAGCAAGGCGCTGGTGGATAGATTCAGTGTCACATTTCCTTGTCCTCTCCCCTCTCCTGCTGTTCCCACAAGAACAGCCTCGTGAGCCCCTCCTGGGGCAGCGCATGGGCAAACCCACAGTCTGGCCCTGCACTCCTACGCACTGGGTGCTCGATCCACGCTGCATCTCCATTCAGCCTACCCACAGAGCCGCCCGGGCAGAAACTTCTGTCAATTCTGGTGAGGCACCTGAGGCCCAGGGAGGCAAAGTGACTGTCTCGCACACAGCTGGTGAGCGGCAGAGTGGAGACTGGACACAGTACCCGAAAAGCCTTCGCTGACCCTTTGTGTCGTGACCTTTATTGACATCATCCCACGGTTTTGCTTCTACAATGTCCCTGTCCAGGCCGGACCCTCTACTTTCTTTTTCCAGATGAGATAGATGAGGCTCGGGCCCTCAGGGGAAGGGTTTGCCCTTCACCACTCAGTCTAAGGGACAGAGGTGGGTTACTCCCATATGCAACCAAAGTTGCAGTCCCTACAGAGGATGCTCTCTTTGATGGAAAAGAGAGGCAAAAATAAGAATGTGTGTTCCTATTTGCTTGTATTTCCAGAAAGAAACTTTATGAATTTGGACCAGAAAAGAAGCTAAGTACCAGTGGGATAGGAGGATGCTGAGGATATGCAAGAGAGGCATAGGGGGATTTATACTCAGATTTCTTCCCCATCTTCAAGGTTCCCATTTACCACCGAGTAGCTACTGGAAAGCCTGTGTATCTAGCCAGACCTGGGTTCAAACACTAGGTTGCCATGTGGTGCTGTGTGACCTGAGACAAGTTATTTAACTTCTCTGGGCTTAGGAGTTTTTCCATCTGTACAAAAAGATCACATCTGCAGCAGACATTGTGGGCGCCCTGCCCCACGCTCAAGTACATGCCAGTGGCAATGGTGTCCTGCTGTGTGAGGAGTCCTCTCCACCACCGAGCATGGCACCAGCCAGGATGGAAGAGTCTGAATGTTGACAGCCTCAGAAGTAGCCCCAGGCGACGGCAGAAGGGAACTGGAAAATAAATACTCCAGGTTCCTTGCCCATTGGACAGGACAAGTCAGGGGTGATCTATGCTACCTCCAGAGGACTCCAGCGAGAATGAGCCCCAAATGCCCAGAGGGGCACCTTCATCACCAGCCTCTCATTCCCTGCATCACTTCTCCACTGGGGACCCCGCCAGGGAGCACCTCCTAAAACAACCACTTGCAGGGCACCTGGGTGGCTCAGTCAGTGAAGCGTCCAACTCTTGATTTTTGGCTCAGGTCACGATCTCAGGATCGTGAGATGGAGCCCCACGTTGGGCTCTGTGCTCGGTGGGGAGTCTGCTTCTCCCTCTGCTTCTCCCCCTACTCGTGCCCTCTCACACGTGCTGTTTCTTGCTCTCAAAAAAAATAATAAATAAATGGAATCTTAAAAAATAAAAATAAAACAACCACTTGCAAGGGTCTGCTTCTATGGCAACCCAAACTACCAACAATCCCACAAAAGAGGGCTCGTCATGAGACTCACAGAAGATGGCTCATTCACTCATTCAACAAGTATTCCTTGCAGGTTCACAAAATGTCACACATTATGCTGAATATTAGGGACACGATAATGAACCTGATACAATACACAGGAACAGGCAGTGGGTGCTCCATACATGTATGATTATCATCACTCTAGGCCAGAGCTTTCAAACTGGTGGCCCCTGGACATCAAAAAGCAGCTGGAAGTGAGCAGCAGCTACCCTTCCCCCCTCCCACAGGAAATGGGCTATTTGCCCCAATCCCCCCCCTCCCCACTCCCTAGAGTTCCACACTCGGTCTGACTCCATTTATTTACATACCCACCCGGCCCCCAGGGTATGGGAGGTTGAGAGCCCTGGCCTATATCTTAATCAACGTTTTACAAAACTGACGCAGCCTTCCTACTCACCTTTAAACTGTCTCGAGTCCCCGACTCGCACCGGCAGGGCCCCATTCTGGTCTCCTTGGCCTCAGAACTGTCTCCGGAGAGGCTGGACCTCCCTTTGGGCTGCTCTTGCCTCCTCTCTCTGGCTTCCTGCATGACACACAGGCCCTCCCGGATTTTGGCAGAGGGGCCTTTCTCCGAATAGGCCCTCTTGACATCCAGCAGTGGCCTGCCGCAGTCATACGGGTGATCACCCCACTGGACGGCACTGCCCTCCTCTCCCCTCCCGACGGATTTCCTTGGGGTCCCTTTCTTCTGGTCAGTGGGAGAGGATCTGGCCAAAACGCAGGCCCCACCACCCAGATCTTCCCAGGGAGTGGGCTTGGACTCGGCTGGGTAGTTCTGATAGTTTGCACTCTGATGTTTACTAACAAAGTCCTTTCTGTCATCCTCGGGGATTCCCGAAACTTTTCTCCTGGGACCAGAAGAGGCCCCTGGATATTTTTCAGAAGGAGCCGAGAGGGGCAGAGCCCACAGAGGAGGGCTGAATCTGGTGTTCGCGGCTGCCCCTGGGGTCTCTGCCGGCTGCTTGCCTGAGCCGAGAGAAGAACTGTGGTTTGCTTCGGCAAAACTGGCTTGTGTCCGGACACCCTCGGCTTCGGACCTCTCCTTCCAGCTCCTCCTTCTCGGCTCTAGCCTGCCTTGCTGGCCTGGCCTCTCCTGAGTTGAGCCGCTGGGCGCTGCAGGTGTACCCTCCACCTGCTCCTGAACCTCCTGCTTCTTGTACTCCGCCATCAGGGCGTCGATGTCCAGCACGCTGGATCTGTAGCCATCTTTGACTTTACCTGGGACCTTCACGCTGATCACTTCGGTGTCCCTTCTGATGAGGAGATCGCTGGCTTCTGGGTGACTTCTGGAAGCCGGGGGTGTTTTGGGGGCATTGCCTGGGGATGTCCTGCTCCCACTCTGAAAACCAGAGCCATCTTCTGGTCCCCAATGGACCCATAAAGCATCAGCACCCATGATTCTTTCACTAGAAGCATCCAGAACCCTGTCCCCAAGAGGCGATGGGCGGTCTGTTGGCTTCAGAGGTTTTGAATAGCTTGTGCCGTCCCGCTCTGTGCCCTTAGACCAGTTGTTACTCCCCTTGGCCTCCAGTGGCTCTTCGTGGTTAAGAGAAACCAAGGCAGATGTTCGAGAATGAGGAGAAGGAGGTGGGACTATTTTTCTAGAATGTTCTGTCAAGTTTTCAGGCCCTGACTTAACAACACTCTTTGCTTTTTGAGTATCAGGAATCTGATATGTCACCGCAAAAAATGTCGCCCTGGGTTCCAAAGAGGACCCTTGCTTCACTGCTGGCCGAGTCTGGTCCTGTGAAGCACCAGGGCTCACCTCCTGCGTCTCCACCCTACTGTGGGATGGCTCAGGTTTTCTTAAGGCACTGGTGGTGGGGCTCAAAGGTTCAGTTTGTCTCTGCTCCACCTTCCAAGAGTTTTCTGGGCCCAGGAAGCTGAATTCATCAAACTTCACGTCATGGGGCAACGTCCTCCGCCGCCACCTCTCGAATCTCTGGTCCACAGGGCCCGCCTTCCGCATCTTGGCCTCAGGCTCCAGCGCCTGGGCCGGTGGTGGTTTGCCCTCACTGGCAGCCACAACTAGGGGCCCCTTCTGCACCCGCACTTCTGCACGCGGCTGTGCTCGGAAGTCAGAGGGCTCATCCAGAGGGCACCCCCGGTGGGGAGCCCTTCCTCCTGCAAAGCTGTAGCCTCCTGACCAGGTTCTGGCCATACCAGGCCCCGCATGCGGGGCCTCCCGGACAGCAGCCTGAATGGCCCTCCCCGAGGTGACTTCGGGACCGCAGGGCCTGGCTGAGCGCTCGCTGTTGCCCTCAGAGTTCAAATCTGAGCCTTTCTCTTCACTGGCCACCAAGGTGGCTTTGTGCCAGTTCATGGTCACCCCACCTGCCCACTTGGGTGACAGGCTATTGCTCCCAAACGTGTCCTTTGGCTCTCGGGAGTCAGGCTTTGGCCCACTCGCTTCATGAAACCCTCGGGCTTCCCAAATCAAACTGACCCTTTGGACAGACCCAACCTGACCTTCCAGCCTGCACTCTGGGTCAGCAGGGGTGACCTCATGGGACTGCTGCCTCCCCTTCGGTGAGAGGTGAGACCTGCTGCTTCGCAGGGTCATGGCTTTTTCCTCTAACGCCGTGGAGACGGCCTCACTGTGCGCCCGGTTGCCCACGGTGTGCATGATGTCATACTTGGGCTCGACCTTCTGGGATAGGGGAGAATTTTTACTGTGTTTTTCATCCAAAGAGTACTCTTCTGAGAGGGGCACGTGATACTGTTTGGGTTCACCATTTGAAAGGGCGGTCCATCCCCATTTCTCTGTACTGGGATTCTCAACCCATCTGGAGTTCTGTTTTGTGAGGTTCGTCTTTTCTGGCAGGTCCCTCCCCAGCCAAGAGCCTCTCTCAGGCCTGGGTTTGAGCTCTGAGACACGGGCATCCGCCACATCTCTGGGGGGTGTGGCCGAGGGACGAAGTCCTGACTGGTTAGCCACTGTGTGTCTCTCCACATGATGCTCAAACACAGTAGCCCACACGGTCTGGAAGCTTCCATCATCTTCTGGAGTGCTGTCAGAAGGGTTCAGAGCTCCCACCGAGCTTTCCCCTCGATAGTTGACAGGGACTTGGTTAGAACCGTCTTTCCGCTCTGTCTGCCTAGACTTCTCCCGGAGCGTCCCAGGCTTCCAGGGGCTTCTTGGAACGGATGTTCCATCCACACCATGCCCTTCCTTTTGCTGGAAAAAAAAAAAAAGAAACAATCCAATTTACGTTAAGGGATTTGAAAGAGAAAGGAAGAGGTGAGCTGATCAAAACAGCTGATTTTAAAATCAAACCATAAGATACCATAAAATTCTAAAGACTGAACACACCCAGTGTGGGTGAGGATGTGAGAAAATGAACACTCTTGGGTACTGTTGGCAAGGACATAAATGGGTACAACTTTTGAACAGTTCAGCATTCATGTCATGATCTTAAAATACTCATTTTCCTTTTAATCTGGCCAATTTCCTCCCAAGATTCTTTTTTGCTTCAGATGCCCAAGTCTGGATAAACAAGAGTGCTAGGGGAGCACTGCAAAGAGAGAAAGCAAACCGACACAGAAATAACCTAAATGCCCATTTGTGGGGCACAGGCCAAATGAGCTCTGACATAATTCAGACAATGGAATGCCACAGGGCACCTGCATCCACAGAAGCGGAGAGGGTCCTCATGTCACCTCTAACAACACATAAAATACTGTAGTGTGGGCGAGAGAAAAGCAGACTGTGGAACAGTGTATTTATAAAACAATACCATTTCTCAACAACTGTGTGTGTATGTGTATATACATGTAGATACACAGTGGAGAAAAGATACAAATCAAACTGTCAGGAAGGGAGTGAGGGGAGGAGGAAGGAATGAGGAGAACATCGCTTTCCCTCTTACACACTCAGTTCTGTTCGGTTTTATAGTATTACTTAGTCATTTCTTAATCTATAAAGATGTCTACTTAATCTAGAAAGAAGTCTCCTTCAACAAGTTAAGGAAACCATCATCTAACCCACCAATCCCATTCCTGGGTAGATACCCAAAAGAAGTGAAAAGAGGGGTTCACACAAAAAATTGTGCACCTATGTCTTTTTTTGTGTGTGTGTGCACCTATGTCTACAGCAGTACACTTCACAATCTTCAAAAGCTAGAAATCACCCAAATGCCTACCTGCAGAAGAACAGATAAACAAATCATGGCCTATCTATACAATGGGATCGTATTCAACCATAAAAAGGAACAAAATACCGATTCATGCTCCAACATAGATGAACCTTGAAAGCAATATTCTGCTAATTGAAAGAAGCCAGACATAAAAGAATACATGTTTTGTAATTCCACTTATATGGAACTCAGAACAGGCAGGTCTATGGGGATAGAAAGTAGATTCGTGGTTGTCAGAGGCCACAGGTGGAAGACGGGAAGTGAATGACTAGCTAAGATTTCCATTTGGAGTGATAAAAAATTCTGGTGGCAGCTGGATAGCTCAGTCAGAAGAGCATGTGGCTCTTAACCTCAAGGTCATGAGTTTAAGCCCCACACTGGGTGTAGAGATTACTTACATTTTAAAAAATAAATAAAAATAAATAAATTCTGGAACGAGATGGTGGTGGTGGTTGTATAATGCTGAGAATACACTTAATGTCACTGAATTATTCACTTTAGAATTGTTAGGATGTGGTGCTTGGGTGGCTCAATCTGTTGAGTGTCCAAATCTTGATTTCAGCTCAGATCATGACCTCAGGGTCCTGGGATGGAGCCCCCTGTGTGTCTCTTGGGCTCCCCACTCAGCAGGGAATCTGCTTGTCTGCCTCTCCCTCTGCCCCTCCTCACCCCCACTCATGATCTCTATCTCTCACAAAAAAATGAATAAATCTTAAATAAAAATAAAATAAAATAATTAGGATACACACAGAGCTACAGTTTGCCAATCTCTACTGCAGATGATGGAATGCCATTAAAGAATTCAAAAGCTATTTTCATTTAAAGTGTTGACTCACATTTTATTACATAAAATTTGCATACATAATGTATGAATCCATTCTCTTCTCTTTTTTTTTTAAGATTTTATTTATTTATTCATGAGAGACACACAGAGAGAGGCAGAAACATAGGCAAGGGGAGAATTAGGCTCCCTGCAAGGAGTCTGATGCAGAACTCGATCCCAGGACCCTGGGATCATGCCCTGAGCCAAAGGCAGACACTCAACCACTGAGCCACTCAGGTGCTCCTGAATCCATTCTTTCTAAACAAGACAAAGCTCAAGTCCTTTTGAGACTTCAAATATTCTACTACCAGTGCCCTTCCTGGATAACAGCTGTTATCAATGGGGAGGAGTGTATCTTTGAAGAATGTTCTGGAACTTTCTCCTAGTATTGTGTGTGTATATTTTCATATATGTGTGTATGTGTGTATATATACATTTTTAAATTTTATTTATTTATTTATTTGAGAGAGAGAGAGAGCAAGTGTGAGCTGGGGGAGGGACTGAGGGAGAAGCATACTCCCTGCTGAGCGGGGCATCTAATGTGGGACTCCATCCCAGGACCCCGAGATCATGACCTGAGCTGAAGGCAGATGCTTAACCAAGAGAGCCACTCAGGCACCCTGAGAAAGATTGTTTTTAAATTTAAAAATATATTCACTGTTCTCAAAAACAAATTAAAATTGTATATTTCGTGTTATGTGTCTTTTACTACAATAAAAAGAATTACCAAAAGAAAAATCTATTTACAGAGATCAAATCTCTGTAATCTCAAATAATAAATAAAGCAAGGAAGGGTTCCTTTATTAACTTTCATTTCTTAAAAGTTTTCCAAACATATACAAAAGTAGAGAGAAAATAATAAATTCACCTCAACCCATCCCCTAGATTCAATGACAACCAGCACTTTGTCCCACTTGCTTCACATGGTCCTTTCGGTTCTTGTTACCACTACACCATTTTAATGCGAATATAAGAGGCTTTTACTTCAATGGGACCCTCTCTCCACCATTTTCAAAGAAGTGTTTCAGAACATCCAAGGACAAAAAGCAGGGAAAACCCCACCTCAGGAGTGGTGGGCACTGCCCCTCGGATCCAGCTCACAGTGTACAAGTGGGCTTGCCAACAAGCTCTGGTGTTTAAAAGTCTGCATACGTGTCTTAAAAAGTGAAACCTCCACCTACCATACCATCCAGCCATTCCTAGGCATTTACCCAAGAGAAAAGAAAATAGATGTCCCTACAAAGCCTTGCCCACAAATGTTCAGAGCTCTTTTACATGCAAAGGCCCCCCAAAACAGGAAACAACCCAAACATCCATTAACAGGCCAAATGGATAAACAGATCATGTCTGCCCACACAACGGAATGCAACCCAGCTACAGAAAGGAATAAACTATTGATACACACATGGACACGATATGACACATCTCAAAATAATTATTCTGGGTGAAAGAAGACAGATCAAAAAAAAAAAAAAGCACTGGTTGCATTTATAGAAAAATCTAGAAAAAACCTACAAAATGCATACTCGTCTAGAATAACAGAAAGCAGATCAGTGGCTGTTTGGGGGTAGGAGGAGGGGACAAGGGTGGCTACAAAAAAAGAAACTTGCACGTGCCGGAGATGTTCAGTATCGTGATGGTGATATAGTTTCAAAACTCATATATATGCTGTTTAAAAAAAAAGAATTAAAACTCTGCACGAAGCATCAACCACAAATGGGTCAGACCTAGTGGTTATTTTATGAGCTTTTCCTTGTTAAATGGATTAAATAAAAATACTTTCAAGCAATTTAGTTGCTGGTATTTTTCCCTCATTCTGCTACTGCTAGGTGATGAGCTAAGGTAGGGAAGGGAACAAGGACCCTGATAAGGGAAACACAGGGAGTTACTATTAACAGTTTTAAACCTAAATTTTAATTTCTTAATAAAGCAGGTGTTCGTACCTACGAAAGCCAGGTCCCTCTTCCTCTATGCACAGGAAAAAATAAATACAACCTGGCAATGACATTTGTAAATAATACTTAACACTAAGGAGAGCAGAATCACAAACCCAAAAGGGACTTGAAAAGTGCTTCATGAGAGGCTTCTAATTCTTTTCTGGGTCTTGTAGATTAGACAACAGCTCTTTTTCTAGTCACTAAAGCTACCCACTGGAAAACAAGATGTGCCACACACAGGACTCTTTCCTTACCTTTTCCCCAGGTTCCTTAGGAAGTTCACCACTCAACTCAGAACACTTCTCGTATCTGACATCATTGCTCGATGCTGGACTTGAAAACCTGGTACAGAGATCCACGTTACTTGTATGGGACCAGAATCTGTGACTCCCTCCAGCCCACACCCTGCAACTAGCTCAGGAACCAGGAGTGAGGTCAGCATTAAAATCAACAAAGGAACATTGCCTGGTTTGCTTTGAGAAAAGATGTGTCCTCTCCAGTTGCCAAACCAAGAAGGGCCCAGAGGGGACAGCTTACCTTAAACACAGCATCATTGGATGGCAGGAGCCCCAGGCTTGGGTGAAGAGACCTGAGTGCTAGTCCCAGCTCTAACTGCCTCCCCACTTCAGGAGCTTGGGTCATGCTTGTGACCTCACCTGAGCCTCTGTCTCTTCATCTATAAAACGGGGATAATTAACACCTCCCCATCATCTTTTGTAGGGCAGATAAGAGGCTACCCAAGGCCCTAATAGCTATGTGAGGGCGTTCAGGGAAGAGTAAAGATGCCCCAGGAGGGATAATTAATGGTTGTTGTTAGCAACCCCAGGCACAACAACCACCCCACCACAGACCTGCCATGGGACTCGGGGGCGGTGGGCTGTCATGGAATGTGTGGGGGCACAGGCGTGTTTCTGCTTCTCTGGGTAACCTTGGCCAAATCATTGCCCTTCTCTGGGCCTCAGTTTCTTCACTTGCCAAGGGGAAGAGAAAGAAAGGGTGTTCTGGTGCTAGAATGTTCCCATCTCTGAAGGGCTCCCTGGAATGGATCCCTAAAGATGAATTTGGGGCTGGGGGCTACAGAGACAAGGGAGGGGAGAGAGATAAACCACTTAACCATGTCCCACTCTACAATCCTCCAGAGTCTGCCTCCTGGGAGGCATGAGGCCTTGGAGGAGTTATTTCCAAACTCAAGCCTCAGTTTCCCCATCTGTCAAATGAGAATAACCCAAGGCACTAGGAGGACACAGGATAAGGTGTGTGAGGTCCCTAGCATGGGACACCTCTTTCTCTGTTACCTTAACTTGGGCCTGGCTGCACATGAGAATCACCTGGGAAGCTTTTATAAAAGACCAAGATATGAGCCCCCTCCCCAGACTAAGTCCGAATCTTGGGGCAGGGGGACAGGGGGTGGTGGGGGGTATGCCCTAGGCCTCGGCATTTTTTTCCAGATGATCCTAAATACTCAGAGGCACTGGTCTCACCCTGGCCAGCTGGCTGTCCTGGTTCCCAAGGGCAGTCTGCCCAGAGGTGGCCCCTGGGAGCTCCGACCTAACAAGAGTATGTCAGTGGCACGCATGTCATTAACAAGCTGGTGGACACACCCAGTGGCATCTCCCTGTTGTAGCTGGGAAGCCAGGAAAACAAAGGAGCAAAGAGATGTCAGAGGCCAGCCGAGCTTAGAAAACCATCCACTAGCAGGATTCATAATATCATTTGGAGCTACGTTGTGACGGCTTCCTTTGGGCAGAGTGAGTCACAGCATTATCTATGAGTCTGCCTTAATCCTTCCAGGAAGGTTTCCGTTTTAAAGACAAAGAAACCAAGGCTCAAAAGGGGGAAGGGTCTTGCTCAAGCTATCTTGACCCATTCGATTTTATTTTGGGGGGCCAGGCATGGAGGCTTAGGCCAGACAGTCACGTCCTCAGGCTTCTGGAAAGGCAAGGTTAGCCAGAGACCCAGGCTGTGCTGGAATTCCACGGGGCTCCAGACTTCCTGGCGGTATTTCACCTCAACTATCTGCATCTGTGAAATGGGCACAATACCTCCCACTGCAAAGCGCAAAGGAAAAGGAACTGCTGGCAGGAGCTGGACCCAGAGGGGAGCTGCGTTACGTCTCCACAGCCCAGCTCCTATCCTGAGAAGCTAAGGCCACCTCCTCTCAGGGGCTGGGGGTACATCGAGGTGCAGGGGGATGTAGGTTGTAAGGTGCCTAGTGCAGAGCCTGGAGCCCGGCTCCCTTTCCCGAGGGGCCTCTGGTAAGCGGTGTGAGGCAGCTCAAGGCTGAGCGAAGCCCGTGGCACGTTCCCACTTACAGTTTGGTCAGATCCGCCGACAGCGGCCGTGCCTGGAAGGTCTTCCTCCTGGGCTCCGGCTTGGCCTCTGAGCTCTCGGCGGCCCAGCCTTTGATCCGCTCCTGGACACTCACACCCACTTTCTCAGGCTCCAGGGCGGCTGGCGGAGGCCCGGGGGCGGCCAGTGCGGGCCCAGATTCTGCTGCCGAGGTCAAGGTGCTCTCCTCCACAAACAGGCTGACGCGCCCCTTGACGCTGCTCCGGGGGGCCCGTGCTCCCTCCAGCCGGCTGTCCCCATCAGCTGCTCTGCTCTTGACCTCAGCCAAGTCCTGCTCTCTCCCGGGTCTGGGTGAGGGGGACGGGGGCGCCCTCTCGGGCTCCCTGAGCGGCTTAGCTTGCTCTTCCCCGGGCTGCTGCTCATCCGTGGGGGTGCCCCTGGCCGAGCCCCCCGCAGTTCTGGGGCTGCCTGTCTCCGCCTGCCTAAAAAGCACCTTCTCCCTCTGTTCTCGGGTCTTCCTGGCTACTTCCAGGGAGTCTGAGTCTGGGTCATGAAGGCGAGGGTGTTCTTTGACCAAACACTCGGCATCCACTCTGGGCTCCGGGTCGGACCTCTCAGGGCCCCGCCACTGGACAGGGGAACCTGCGGTGGCCTCGTCCGCCACCCTCTTCAGCAAGGCCTCTTTGCTCTCAAACCGGGCTGTGAGGTCCATGGACAGGGGCCTGGGCCTCCTCACCCATGTCTTCTCAGGCGGGGTCGGGGGCGCTTTGCCCCCAGTGGCCGCCCCGCCGGGGCCCGGCTTCTGAGGCTGAATGGACTCGATGAAGACGGCCGACACGGGCCTTCTCCTCAGGCGAGGCCTGGGCTCCAGAGCGGGGTCCCCCGTGTCCTCCACGCTGCTGGCCTTCGACAGAGTCTCACTTGGGCCTGCCTCCTCCTGCGGGGCAGCTGACCTGGTGTCCTGCGACAGGGAGGCCGGCCGGGGAAGGGTCCCAGGCTTTCGGGCAGGCAGGGCAGGCTTGGCGGCCACCTCGGGCCGGGACCCCGACGTGGGCTCCTGAGACACACCCGTGGTGGCCTCCCGAGCCCCCTCACCGACCCCCTTCCCCAGAGCGGGGCCGGCTTTGCTGGTTTCAAAGACAATCATGGTGTTGGGTCGGGGCCGCAGGAAGGTGGTCTTGTGAAACAGGGACGAGCTTCTCCTCAGGCCCTCCCCGTTCCCTGCCTCCTGCCCCACCAGGCCGGGCATCTTGTCCCCCAGGTCCTTTCCCACCAGGTCCTGGGAGCGCCCACAGGGAGGTGCCGGGCTGGCCGGGCCGGGCCCCGAGGACGGGACAGGGGCTTTCACGTCCAGGGCCTTCTCCCTGCAGAAGGGCTTGGGGGCAAGTCTGGGCAGCGGGAGCAAGCGGGTCGGGCTCCTCAGGGGGCTTTTTCCTTCCAAGAGCAACGCTGAGGGCGCCCCAGGGGCGTCGCCGGGCTGCGCGAAGTAGGTCCTCTTCAGGGTCTCCTCCTTGGCGATCTCGCCGAGGCCCGGCACTCCTGTCAGGGAAGTTAAGGAACCCACCTCGACCCGCGTCGCCATGGCTACGGTCCTGGATCCATGGGGATTAAGAACATCTGAGCTACAGAAGCAACCACTGAAAGGGAAAAGCAAAGGACAGGAAAAAAAATAAGTAAATTTAAATCTCAGTCAACGTCTGAGTCCAAGCAGAGCGGTTAAGGGGGGGGAATGGGCCCAGGAGGCCAGAGCTCTCCACCAACCTCACCAGGCAAGCCTGGACCAGCCTCTCCACCTCTCAGAGCCCTGGGCAAAGGGAGTGGACTGGATGGGCCACCTCTGAGGATGGGCCACCTCTGAAGGCCCAATGGTGGGGAAAGGTGCGACACTGTCTAGGACTGGCCCCACTCAGCTGATCTCAAGGCCAGCTCTCAGGGTAAAAAGGGATTATTATCTCTGCTGCATAGAGAAGAAAACCAGCTCAGAGGGGCCAAGGAGCTGGCCTGATGTCACTTAGAGAGCAAGAGGCAATATCGGCATTTGAACCAGGTCGGACTCCAAACATCCACCTGATACTCCCAGCAAAAGCCCCGCTGAGGGCATCCTCACGTCCCCTCACCCGTTTTCCCCAAGTAATTCCCCATTTTGGGGCCTGCCCACATCAGGCATCCCCGCTGACCCTCCTCACAGCCCTGTGCCGAGCACCAAGCACAGAGAGGGTAGAGGACCAGCCCCAGTTTATGCAGCAGCGGAAAGGAGTCCCTAAGTCCTTAGGGAGTCCTTAAGGTCACAGAGTTGGTCAGTAGCTCCTGAGGCCAAAGCTCAGCCCCCAACGCCAAGAGATTGTCCCTTATCTCCACCTTCCCACCCCTACCCCCTGCTGGCTGCCTTCAGAGCCTCCATGAGAAGAGTAGCGGCTAATGGGGGGGGCTCACCACGGGTGAGGCCTCAAGGTAAGCCAGGCGCTTCGTGTCTTATAAATCACATCCTCTTTATAACCCTACGAGGTGGGTGCGATGATCGTCAGACCGCCGTTTTGCAGCGGCTCTGGCGCAAGCCCCTTGGGCATCCAGCTACAAGCTCTGTTCTCTCCAGTCAGGAGCCCTCCTCTCATATTAATCCCTGCACAACCCTGAGACGCAGGGGCTTATCGCGATCACCATCACTGTGAGGATGAAGAGTCAGGGCCCAGAGAGGTCACCTGACTTGCCTGCATCACACAGCTCAGACTCAACCTCATGTCCTCACCCCATGCAACGCGGCCTTCTTAAACATTCTATCTTTTTTCGTTTCTGGTCTTAGAAAGGGCCAGACAAGTCACTGTTCTGGATCAGCCCCCACCACCCTGCCCCCACCTTCATGCCTGTGTTCTCTGCGGGCCCCCGTCTAGATGGACATGAAGTAGAAGGTATTTTAGTTAAACGCGAGTCTCCTGCTTCCCTTCCTGGGGCCCCACTCTGCTGCCCCCGGCTCTGACTCACTCGGCAGCCTGCAGGAAAGAAAGGCAGACAGATTTTGATATTTTCTCTTCCTTACATGCTCGATGGTGCTAACAGATTTCTTCTCCCCAAACTGGAGAACGCTGTCTAGACAGGGTTAGAGGCAGCGAAGAGGGCTAGATACGGAGCATCGGAGAATCGGACGATGGCAGGGTTGGAAGGCAGATCGAGTCCTGCCCCAAATCAGGACCATTCACCTTTAGAAGCCAGTCCCCGTGGCCCCCTGGAAACACTGCTTTGGGACACACACATAGCCCGGACACGAGACCCAGAGCAACGAGAGGATCCGAAACACGGAGAGGAAATCCCTTGGCAGAGCCCACTGGCACCCTCCTCCTCCTGGACACTCCGGCCCCACTTACCCGAGCTGGCACGCCCTGGCTGGGGACGTGTGCCTGCCTGAGAGAGTCAGCGGTGTCACGTCCCATCGCGAACGGGGCTGGCGCACACTGCTGTGGTGGCAGGAGCGGGTGGGGGGTGGGGGCTCGTCCCCCACCACACCCCCAGGCTGAGCCTCAGCAGGTCTCAAGAGACACAGGACCACAGCCTAAGCTCCAGAGTTCCGGAAGTGTGTGCACAGACGGCACAAAAGCTCCAACTGCATCCGCTGGCATCATCTCCAGCTTGTAAAACGCACACTCCTCTCGGCTTCTCAATATCGTAGCATAAAGAGGGCTGAGTCCACGGTGGGTGCTCAATAGAAATCTCCCCCGTTCCTCTGCAACATGTTCACTGAGCACCTACCATGTGTGCAAAGATGAGCAATAAAAGTCCCCTGCGTTCAGGGAACTCACAGTCTTGTGTAAGAAACACACATGCACACACACACACACACACACACAGCAGCAATTACAACTCTAGGTAATAAATACCATGGTATATAAAGGGGGATGTGGGAGCACAGGATTAGTATTAGCTGCTTAGAATTGGGAATGGTGATCCCGGAAGACTCCCCAGGCTGAGAGGCGACACGAGAGAATGCAAGTTGTTGGCTAATTTGGGAGCTGTTTCTCCTGGCTCAGAAGTATTTGAACATTCCATCTGCTCCAGGTCTTGAAACACCACCTCAGGGCCTTTGCACAAGCTGTGCCTGCTGGCTGGAATACCCTTCTCATTCACACAGACACCGGCCCAGCCCTCAGAACAGAGCTCAGGCATCTCTGTAATCCTCCCCACCCCCAACCACTACACACACACAACCTGGTACAATCTTCCTCTTACATGTCCATGGAGCACCAGACATCCTTGGCAGGACTCGTCATAGCTCCATAGTTGCATTTAATGCTGCCTGAACTTTCACTTTATACTCGTCTCTCCCTTTCAACGGCAAGCCCCCAGAAGACATCCAGAGTCCCCAGAAGCTAGCACAGCGGCCTGACATATAATAGCACCGAATACATACTTGTTGATTACATAAATAACAGTTGAATGAATAAATAGATGAATGAAGAGGTATTCTTCTGCTCCCCACTCTTCTTGGATTTTTTTTTTAAGATTTTACTTATTTATTCATGAAAGGCATAGAGGCAGAGACATAGAGGGAGAAGCAGGCTCCCTGCAGGAAGCCCGATGTGGGATTCGATCCCAGGACCCTGGGATCATGCCCTGAGCTGAAGGCAGACGCTCAACCACTGAGCCACCCGGTAGTCCCCCTTCAAGGATTCTGAACAAGGACAGGTACCACCAGTTTCATGATGCTAAGCAATCTAGGACACAGGAAGAGTTACTCCGGTTCTGGCAAGCTGGGTAGTGGCCAACGGTCAATTGCTACTAGATGACAAAACCCTGTGAAGAGCTAAGCTGGAAGCTCAACCTGCTGACCTCCCCAAGATCACCCCAAGCCCCCAGTTTTGCTGGACCATAGGGAGGAGCTCTACTGCTCAACAGGCCTGCTGTCAGCCACCTGCTGTGACCACATTATCCCTTCACTGTCCTGCCGCCAGCTCATCTGCCCAAGTGTGGCTGGGATGCTTCCCTGCACAGCTTGTCCTGGGGAAGGAAGTCACCCACAGCAACCGCTGGCAAATTAGGATCAACGGTACATATCTCCCCACTCTGGGATCCTTGAACCCACCCAGCTCAGGGGCCATCCCACAGGGCAGTAAAGGGGGAAAGAAGAGTCTTGGTCCATACCCCTCGTAACCAAACAATGTCTCTGTTATCTGTAATCTGCTTCACATCTTGGGCTTCCTCTTGAGTTTCCGTTTCAAATGCCTGGCAAATGCCTGGTATATAAATATGGCTGTACCAATGCATCCGCGAATTAATTAATACATCAGTGAACAAAGGGGGGAAAAGAGACACGTTTTTTGGTTTTGTTTTGGTTTTGTTTTGTTTTGTTTTGTTTTTGAATCACCACAATAAACAGCTAAGGAACATTTTAAAGTCTCTCCCAAACCTAGAAACACAGGACTCTCAGGGTTTCGCTGAACCTGTCATAAAAAACACAAGGAAACTGATTGAAATGTACGCTTTAAAACCTTACTTTAAATGCATCACATATGTCATGCTTAATTTAAGACATGTCGGTCTCTTCCAAAACACTCCAGAAGCTCGCTCCACACAGGGGCCAGCTGCTATGTCTTGTGTGGCCTCGCTCACTCTTTGTAAATGCATTAGCACTATCGGCCAAAGCCAAGAAAACAAGAGCTCCCGAAGAAAGAGGGGGCGAGGAGTGCGAGCCACCTCTCGGGTTGTATCTATATGAGCCATCACAGAGCGCGGCATCAGGGACAGACGGGGAGCCTGTGGCCACAGTGGGCCAGAGGGCAGAGGATGCCAGTCTGACCTGGAGCAGTGAGGGCATCAGCAGGAACATGCCACCGAACCTTCCAGGTCTACAGGTTAGCTTTCCCAGAGTGGCTTTTGCAATGTCTGAAATGCCCATTTCCTGAATCTTTTTTTAAGATTTTATTTATTTATTCATGAGAGACACAAAGAGAGGGGCAGAGACACAGGCAGAGGGAGAAGCAGGCTCCCTGCGGGGTGGTGCCCGATGTGGGACTCGATTCCAGGACCCCGGGATCAGGACCTGAGCCAAAGGCAGATGCTCAGCC
This sequence comes from Canis aureus, assembly GCF_053574225.1. NCBI lineage: Eukaryota > Metazoa > Chordata > Mammalia > Carnivora > Canidae > Canis > Canis aureus. The sequence goes on along the minus strand of NC_135637.1, from coordinate 22,691,244 downwards.
ACTGAGCCACCCGGGCATCCCTGCAGTTTTCTGCAAAGAAACCCATTTTCCCAGGAACTGAAGCACCAGGCCCCACAATTGTGGACATTCGGCGGGAGTCAATGCAGAGCATCCATTTGTCCATGCGCCGTCCTACTGACTGTCCTGCAAACCAGGTTCTGTGCTTGGTGCTGGGGGTGTAGCCATGTGGCTCACAGCCTCCTCCTCCTCCCGACCGAACCACATAGGGAGAAGGCAAGAGAAGCACCTCCATTCAGAACCAAACAGTTTGGCAGCTTTTCTCTCAGATTCAGAGGCGCTGATTCGTTCTAACAGCTGCTGCAGATCTTTCGTAATTACACCCTTAAATCCGATCTGGGAGCTCACCAGTCATTCACTCAGCCATCTCTGGGTGCCGTTTCCCGGGAATGCCACCATCTGCTGAGGGGTGTGAGCCAGTCCTCACGCCTTCCAGTGTCTTCCGGAATGTGACCTGGCCTCCCAAATCTGCAAATCCACCCTGTGTGGCGCCCTGCGGGAGGTGCCAAGTGCAGGCCCGCGTCCCTCCCAGGAGGGCAGGGCTGCAGTAAACGTCCACCCACGGGCCCCAGAAGGAAGGGGCCCGATGGCTGATGGCACTGGAGTACACACATCCTCTCCTCTCCGTCCCCATGGCAACGGCCCTAGCTCATTCGTTCGTTCATTTGTCCGTTCGTTCATTCATTCCAATACACAATTATTGAGCACCTACCACGTACCAGGCTCCGGGCCGGGCGCTAGGGACACAGCAGTGAACACAACACATGGAAAACCCTGTGCCCACGGAGCCGGCAGTCAAGAAGATAGGAATAAACAACATAAATAAACAAGATACACAGAAAGTTGGACAAGCGACCCTAAAAAGGAGAGTGGCCCGGGAAAACTTCATGAAGAAGGGACACTGAAAACCCACCTCCTCGCTGACATTCCTGTCTGCTGGAGCCTCCTCCAATCTACTCTCGCAGCACTAGAGTGAGGCTATGACTCGCAAGCACCATCGCGCCACCCCTCCTTGTTCAGAGCAAAGCATGTCAAACTCCATCCCTAAGACCTGGCAGGATCCGGATCCCCTTCATACCCCCCCCACTCGGGCCCTGTCTATCTGTCTGTCTCTAGCACGCACTCACGTACTTACTTTAGCACAATGAACCCCCCAGACAGGTCACAAGACACCCTATGCTCTTCCGTGCCTCCACGCCTCTACACTGCCGTTTCCTACCGCTTACTAATTCCTAGGCATCCCTCAGTCCTGAGCTCCAAAATGCCACCTCCTCCAGGAAGCCTGCCCTGCTGCCCTAGGGCGGGTTCAAGTGCCCCCTTTGTGCTGTGCTATCTAAGTCTCTGTTTCTCCCTAGCCTGGTGTTGATCACATACGTGGTGACTGTTTCCTCTGCTAGATGGGGTGATTCTGGGTCCTGGGTCCAGTTCACAACTGTAGCCCCAGGATCTGACGTCAGAAGGGACATAAAGCCAGTGTGTAGAAAAGTATTCGAAGGGAGGGGATCCCTGGGTGGCTCGGCAGTTTAGTGCCTGCCTTTGGCCCAGGGTGCGATCCTGGAGTCCCGGGATCGAGTCCCATGTCGGGCTCCCGGCATAAGTAAATCTTTAAAAAAAAAAAAAAAAAAAGTATTTGAAGGGAAAGCATCCCTGAGAGAAGGAAATAGAGCATCCCATTAGCCATGGCTCTGGGGAAACAGATATACTCATCTGCTCCCAAGGCCAGTGTCCGTTATAAAAGCAAATCGGCAATATTCACTCTCAATCACTATTTTTTGAGACTCCCTCAAGAGTCAGGCACCACACTATGTGACTCTGTGCACCTTCTGCCTTCTCCCATCTAATATTCACAACTCTGTACTTCTCAAATTATTACCACCGCTCTAGAGATGAGGAAAACACAGTTTTGAAAATGAGCCGGCTCACATGGCAAGGAGGGGCTGAGCTAGGGTTGAAATCTTCTGACTATAAACCAAGTGTATTTCTCCAATATATTCACCCCCAGGCATGCATTTATTTCTTTTTTTTTAAGATTTTATTTATTTATGAGAGACACAGAAAGAGAGGCAGAGACATAGGCAGAGGGAGAAGCAAGATCCCTGCAGGAAGCCTGAGCAGGACTCGATCTCAGGACCCCAGGATCACGACCTGAGCCAAAGGCAGACGCTCAACCACTGAGCCACTCAGGCGTCCCACATGCATTTATTTTTGATTCAGTAACCCTGTTTCTTTTTTTGCCCAAAGATTTTATTTATTTACTTACTTACTTACTTACTTACTTATTTGGGGGAGGGGGGTAGTGGTGGAGGGAGAGGGACAAGCAGACTCTATGCTGAGTGTGAAGCCCAATGCAGGGCTGGGTCCCACAACCCTGAGAGGATGACCTGACCTGAGATTTCAGGTTGTATGTACAAACGAGTCACCCAGGCACTCCTGGTAACCCCGCTTCCAAAAACTTATCCTACGGGGAAAAAAATCTAAGGGAAGAGAGAGCCACCTACACAAACATGTCCTTTACAGTGTTTATGTACACAGGCACAGCAATAACCACCCCTGGATTCAGGGTGGTATGCTATTTGAAACGTCACAAAAATTGCAACATGAGCAGGCAAGACCAGACCTCCCAGTGTCCAGCCAGCACAGAACATTACGAGTGGCACAAAAATCCTGTCCCACTGCAGAAGCAGGTCCTGCTATGACCCCAGCTTATGGATGAGGAAGACTAAGCCAGAGCAGAGTGACCTGCCCATGGGCAACTGGAGTTATGCTGACGCCACCCTTCTCCCTGTCAGATTTCTTCCAAAGTCCACATGGGCTAACTAGAATAACTGCTTTTTTTTTTTTTTTTTTTTAAGGAAGACTTCAGGTGTGCTTTTTTTTTTTTTTTTTAAGATTTTATTTATTTATGAGAAGGAGGGGCAGGGTGAGGAGCAGAGGGAGAGGGATAAGCAGACTCTGCATTAAGCACCAAGCCTGATGCAGGGCTGGATCCCAGAACCCTGAGATCATGACCTGAGCCAAAACCAAAATGTAGGACACTTAACCGAGAGACACCCAGATGCCCTGAGAATAACTGCTTTTCACGATGTTCAGATGTAAAGGATACTTCACAACCATTAGGATGGCTATCATAAAAAACCAAAAAACCAAAACAAAAACAGAACAGAAGCAGTGTTGGCAAGGATGTGGAAAAACTGGAACCTGTGTGCACCACTGTGGGAATATAAAATGGTGCAGAGGCTGTGGAAAACAGGAGGGCAGATCCTCAAAAACTGAACACAGAATTACCACATGGCCCTGCCATCCCACCCCTGAGAGTAGAGACCAGAACAGATACTTGCACACCAGTGTTCAAAGCAACACTATTCACAACAGCCAGAAGGTAGAAACAACCCAAATGTCTACAGAGAGATGAATAAACAAAAGGTGGTATCTCCACACCACGGAATATTATTCGACTTTAAAATGGAAAGATATTCTGATGTGTGTTATAACACAGATGAGCCTTGAGGACATTATGAGAAGTGCAATAAGCCAGTCACAAAAGCACAAATAGTCAAATTCATGGGGATGAAAGTAGAACGGTGGGGGCCAGGTGTTGGGGTAGAAGGGAACAGGGAGTCACAGTGTTTAACGGGGATGGAGTTTCAGTATGAGTTGATGAGAAAGTTCTAGAGATGAATGGTAATGCTGGTTGCACAACAGTGTGTATGTACTTAATGCCACTGAACTGTACACTTAAAAACAGTTAAGAGAAGTCTGTGCTGTATGTATTTTACCACTTTTTTTTTTTTAAAGCAAGAAACTAAACACAAACGTAAAGTAAACCTACTGCTCAAGCTCTAACTACCATGTGATGCAGTTCACGTAGACCTGTGTCCTTTAGGCAAATCTCTGTTAAAGGTCCACACTGGGCCATGCCCCCTCACGCTGGGAATGCAGTGGGAAGGAAGGAGACCCCACTCCTGATCACAGTGGGTCACAGACACAGTCTAGTGGAGGAAGGGGGAAAAGAAAGACCATAAAAATTTGTAGGGGGCCCTGACAGGCAGCAGAAAGTGAGGCTGTAGAAGCCCAAGGAAGTAGTCAGGGACATCTTCCTGGAAGAGGTAACATCTCAATGAACCTGGTAGGAGTCAGCCAAGCAGAGAAAGAGGGCAGTGCCAGCCTACGAGACAGTATATGCACAGGCCCAAAGCTACTGGGAAACAGTCATACAGTGTGAGCCTATTCGTTGACCATCCTTGGGGCAATGTGGGGCTATCTTGGTGGAAAATCTGGGAGGCACAACTTTCTAAAACTCATGCATTTTGTTAACCCAAGTCAGAAATCACATCAGAGAGTACAAAACACTGGTTCAGGAGTCAGAACAGGATGGTTTTCCACACAGTCTGGCTGACCTGGTGCAGATCCCTTGCACTCTTAAAGCACCCAGGTTTGGAGATAAATTATTCCATCATCCTACTTTTTTGTTGTTAATTGTGGTGGAAATTGCATGACATAAAATTCATCATTTCACCCATTTCAAAGCAGACAACACAGTGGCACCTGGCAAATTCACAACATGGTGCCACCATCACCTGTCAAGCCCCAGAATGTTTTGTCACCCCCAAAGGAATCCCGAAAGCCGTCACTCCCCACCCCCAGCCTCTGGCAACCACTACACTCTCACTTTCTGCCTCCATGGATTTGCCATTTCTGGGTATTTCATAAAAATGGAAATCACACAGCACGCCCCTCGCCCTAGATTTGGTCTCAGTTCCTCCACTGTCTTGCTATGAGAGCTTGGGCAAGTCCCTGCCTCCCTCTGAGCCTCAGTTTCCATGAAACAAGATGTTGAACAAGAGGTCACTAAATTCTCTGGGATTTTTTTTTTAAGATTTTATTTCTTTATTCATGAGAGAGAGAGAGACGCAGAGACACAAGCAAAGGGAGAAGCAGGCTCCATGCAGGGAGCCCGATGTGGGACTCAATCCCAGGACTCTAGGATCACACCCTGGGCCGAAGGCAGGCGCCAAACCGCTGAGCCACCCAGGGAACCCCCTCTCCGAGATTTTAAACATTCTGGCATTCTGACTTGGCTCAACCCCAGACTCTTCGGGGCTGCATTATCCACTTTTCTCTGTGCTTGGTGCATCGTCTGCCATGGAGCCAGCTCTCTGGATCCTGAGATGTGTGTTCTAAACCTCCTGGGCCCCCATGATTCCTTATAAAAAAGCAGTACTCCGTAAAGGGTTGTTGAAGGACTAAATAAAATTCTTTTTTGTTTTTAAGTTTTTGGGGTTTTTTTTTTTAAAGATTTTATCCATCAATCATGAGAGACACAGAGAGGCAGAGACAACAGGCAGAGGGAGAAGCAGGCTCCATGCAGGGAGCCCGATGTGGGACTCGATCCCGAGACCCCGGGATCACGCCCTGAGCCAAACGCTCAACGGCTGACCCACCCAGGTGTCCCCTAAATAAAATTCTTACTCCCCTACGGAGGAAAGTAGTGAGAGCGAAGTTTCCTCCAAAGTGTGAACTATCTCTTTAAGAACGGCCTTAATTAGCATGGGCTTGACCTCCGAGTCAAGTTCAAGTTCCAGTGGATTCCCTTTCAGCACACCCGCCATTCCAGACTCTGGAATCCAGAGGAAGAGTTGAGGAGGCTTTTCCCAAACTTGCCCTGGAGCACCAGATACAGGAAAGCGTGACCCAAACTGCTTCAGCCCAACACCCCCTGGCCAGATGCAAGTGCTGATCTGGAGAAAGAATGGTTCACCTTATCTTTACGCCTTTATTTAAACATCCGCCTTTTCAATCCTCATTAGCCTGTTCCTTCCTACTATTTGTGCTATTTCTGGACTGGCTGAAGCCATTAATCAAGCTGCCTTTTTTTGTTTGTTTTTCTCTAAATCAGGGATGGGCAAACTGCAGTCTGCAGGCCACATCCGGCCCACCACCTGTTTTTGTAAATAAAGCTTTATTGTAACACAGCCACACCCATTTATTTGTATTTATGTACAGCTTCTCCCAAGGTATATGAACACAGAGCTGAGGGGTGGCCACAGAGGCCATATGGCCCAGAAAGCCTAAAATATTTACTCTGTGGTCCTTTACAGAAAGAGCTTGGTAGAACCCTGCCCTAGATCGTGGAGAATTCAGTCCCCTGAGACTGGACTCCCTCAAGGAAGTGACATCCCCTCTTCAAAACAGTCAAAACGTCTACACCATTCTGTCTGAGACTTGCCCAGCCACTAGATCTCTTCAGGTGCTCCACATGATAATTATAGAAAACTTCACAAATACAGGTGAGCAAAAATGTTTTTAATAATCCTAAATCCGACCCCCCAGCAGCATTCCAATGTACACCAACCTGGGCATTTCCAGTGTAGATGGGAACTTTCTGTCAAAACTAAAATGGAATCAGACCTGCCATTTAGGAACTTGCTTTTTTTTTTAAATTTCAAAACCTATCATAAACATCCTTCACGTCTATAACTGTACAATCTACACAGCCCTTGCCAATGGTTCTGGAGCATTCCATTTTGTGGGTATCTCATCGTCAGATAATCCATCCCCCACTACAGGATGTGTAGGATATTGCCAGTCGTTGACCATTAAAAACCAAACACTGCAATGAACACCCACATGCACTTATTTTCCCAAGATAAATTTTGCCTGGAAGTGGGCTGACTGGTTCAAAAGATGTAGACCTTTTTTTAGAGCTTTTGATATATGCAGTATGGACTTCCACACCTAAGGGAAACACATCCCCTGCTGACTTAATTCAAAGCTTAGGAGGTCAGGGTTCTCAACCTCTCCCCGGAGGCAAGCCCAATAAAGATGTCTAATGAGCAATAAACCAGGGCCCCTGGCTGGCCATGCCCTCACTCGTAGCTTTCCTGGCTCTTGTTTATGGCCAGATTATCACAGACCTGACTATAAGGTTTGCAAGGACAATTAGAACAACTCACATAGAGAGGTGAGTCTGGGCCCAGCCTGGAGGCCTATCCAGCCCGGCAGTAGAAAAGGGAGCAGGAAGGAAGACCCAACCCTGGAACGGATGTTCACAGCAGAGGAAACTCAATCCCGAAGCTCGATTCAACACAACACACAGCATGATGCCGGCTAGATTCACAAAGATGTGCACACAACATGCTCTCTCTTTAGGGAGGCTGAGAAGTGCATATAGCATTTCAGAAAGAAAAAAAAAGATTCCTCCAAGTACAAACAGATTTCTGGAAGAATTAGCTTATTTTGGCCCAAGAGCTGCCTTATGTGCAAAGCTCAAACCCTAGGAAGGTGTGATCATGTCTCTCCTCAGCTCTAAAATAAGTGGCTCTCACCATCCATTGCTTTGGGCAAGGTATTCCAGGGCCTGCCAAAAATAACTAACTTCGTCTGTACTACAGGCCCTGTCTCCACTCCCAGATTCCCATTGGGGTTCCATGACTTGAGTGTCTTTTCCACTTATTCCTTCTCCGTGGACAGCTTTTTACACACAGCACAAGTTCTGTTTGCCCAACTCCCACCCATCTTTTTAGAGCATTGTCAGGGACACCTCTTCCAAGAAACCCATGCTAATTTCCCAGGCCAAAGTCACTTCCAACCATCCTTGGCAACGTACCTGGTCCTAATGCCCTGTATCAGTATTAAAGCTGAGGTTCTTCTTCTTTTAAGATTTAGAACCCCCACCCTAGCTCACCCAGGGCATACAGCCCTCTATTCTGAGTTCTCCTTCCCCAAACCTAGTTGACGCCCAGCACAGGCACAGGGAGGGCAAAATGGGACAGTGCTAGGTTCCCTAGAGGTGGGAGGCAGTCCAGGTGGGACACAAGTTGGTCGTAGGTTAACACTTAGGATGCTCTGATGGCCAGGTACAGCATGAAGCCACTGCGAATGACACCGTGCACAAGGCGTGTCCTTCTGATTCTCCTGGTGTCGTCCCGCGAAGCCCCAGAGACTGTCTCTGCCTAGTGCTACCGTGACTTAAACACTTAATGTTTCCATTATGTGGTAATACCCCAATTTAATAAAAACAACCCCAAGCTCACACCATATCTAGCTGCAGCATATTTTAAAATATTATTTTAGTTTCGTTGTATTTAATTTTACTGTTATTTTCTATTTAAGACAAGTGACACTAGCTTACTATTTACAAGAGATTTTCACAAAAGTTCTTTAAAAAATTTATTTGACTTTAGGAAAAGCAAAAAGTTGACCAATAGAAGAATAAAATAAAATAATAAAAAGTCCATGCAGGGGTTGTGTGGATATGGTAAAAGGCCATGAGGCTAGAAATCACCAGTAATATCAAAGAATATAGAATCAAAGTCAAAACATAAAGATGCAAGCTCTCAGGGAGCTTTCTTTCTTAAGGCTAACAAGCCAGAGACTGCTTTCTGGGCCTTCACAGCTAGAAGCATGGTCATGTGATCCAGCTCTGACCAAAAAGACATAAGAGGAAACAGCTAGATTCGCAGTGAGGCATTTGCTTTGCTAATAAAAACAGGTGAGGGAACCCTGGGTGGCACAGCGGTTTAGCGCCTGCCTTTGGCCCAGGGCACGATCCTGGAGACCCGGGATTGAATCCCACATCAGGCTCCCGGTGCATGGAGCCTGCTCCTCCCTCTGCCTGTGTCTCTGCCTCTCTCTCTCTCTCTGTGTGACTATCATAAATAAATAAAAAAATTTTTTTTTAATTAAAAAAAAAAAACAGGTGGATGCGGCTTACAGTGCTCCCTCCCTTCTTCCTACCTGGAACAGAGATGTGATACCTGGAGCCAAGGCAACCATGTTGAGACCAAAGATCACAAGCACTATTTTAAGGACAGTGGCATGAAAAAGACCTTAACACTGCTGAGCCACTGCATTAACTCTGAACCACTCCCCTCCGGATTTTTGTTGTTGTTGTTATGTAAAGAATAATAATGTACCTATTGAAGCCAAGTCTCTACTGCAGGAATTTGAGAGACAGTGATTCCAGGGAGTCTACCCTTACCTACTCTCAAACTGTATCTGGTTTCACAGCTGGGGAGAGGAGAAAGAAGGACAACTGGCTAAGCAGATGTCATTCGCGAGGCCAGCCTAGCATCTGGCATGCGCCTGTCACCTACACAAGCCTTATTAACAACAGAGGAAGTGCCAAAAACAATGTAAACACCAGAGAGTATCCCCCAAAACCAGGGTACAAGAAAAGCCTGAAAGGACTGTCAGGACCAAAGCTGGGTCCTCAGGGATGTCATCAGTCTCAAGTCTGTCTCTCTGGCTGCTACGTGGCACCCACCCCACCCCACACCCGCCAGCCATTCTGTCTGCGTCACGTGCATGCCGTCCACACCAATAAACCTGCAGTGATACCTGACATGGCCTCTCCCGGTTTTCCCAGGAGGATAACTGTGCCTCCCATACCCTTCAGGCAACCAACCGACTCTGAGTCCTCCTGGGCCAGCTTCCCAGCACCCCTGTAAACCTGTCAGGGCCTGGCACTGCCAGCCTCGGGGCATACCAGACAGGCCCCAGTCCTGGCACAGAACCTGGGCCTCTGTGCACTTGAAGACATATACCTGGCCCAGCTACCAAGAAGACACCCCAATGAGCCGTTCCAAGTTTGTTCAATTGCTTGGTCCTCCAGCCTCTTGAGAGCTGGGGCCTGGGAAGTGTAGTATTAATAATTACCATCGTCAAATCGCTAACACTAATTGAGCACTGATTTGGTACCAGATGGCACCATGAATGCATTTCTCCACTTGATCCACCCTCTGAGGTGGGGTGCATGATGAGGTCCCACTTGATGGATGAAGACAACAAGGCCTGGGAGGTCGAGCAATTTGCCCAAGGAGTGGAGTCAGGATTTGAACTCAGGCAGCCTCACTCCCCCACCTATCCTGTTAATCCTTGCAGTGTCAACAACTGTTGTGCTATTAGGTGATGCTGTGTGCTGGGCACTGTGCCAAGGACTCTACATGCATAATTTTTGTCAATCCCTTCAAAGACCTCCTGGGGTTTAGACTAGTATTAGCCCCATTTTACAGGTAAGAAAACTGAGGCTTCAAAGGCAAGGTGATCTGCTGAGGTCAACTGCTTAGTAAGCTAGCAGACCTGGGACACCTGTACTCAGGCTGTCTGTCTCCGGAGTATGTGCTCTCTGCCAATCGGCCATTCACCCTCACTGCCTGGCACTGGGCTGGCCTGGCTCAGAGCAGGTTTCTAGCCAACACTGGGGGACAGAATGCATTTGTTTTTGTTTTTGTTTTTTTTTAATTTTTCATGAGAGACATAGAAAGAGAGGCAGAGACACAGGCAGAGGGAGAAGCAGTTTCCCTGTGGGGAGCCTGATGCGGGACTCGATCTCAGGACCCCAGGATCACACCCTGAGCCAAAGGCAGACACTCAACCGCTGAGTCACACAGGTGTCCCCACTTGTTCTTGAAGCACAGTCTAATGGGGGAAGCAGACATGGCCACAGGCTTTGAGGTGACATTGAGGCCCAACGGGACAAAGAGCTTACAGAGACAAAATAATGCTCCCCCACAAGACATCCACGCCCTAACCCCCAAAACCAATTAATCTGTTACCTTACCAGCAGGTGGGACTTTACAGGTGTGACTAAATGAAGGCTCTTGAGATGGAGAAGGTTACCCTGGATTATCTGGATGGATCCAGTGTCATGACAAGGGTCCCTGTAAAAGGGAGGCAAGAAGGTCAGTTCAGAGAGAGAAAATGTGATGAAAAAAACAGATCGGGGCACCTGGGTGGCTCAGTCAGTTAAATGTTTGCTTTCAGCTCAGGTTGTGATCCCAGAGTCCTGAGATCGAGCCCCATATTTGGGATCCCTGCTCAGCACAGAGTCTGGTTCTCCCTCTCCCTCTGCCCCTCCCCTTGCTCATGCTCTGTATCTCTCTCAAATAAACAAAATCTTTAAAAAAAATAGATCAAAGTGATGCAGGACCACAAACCAAGGCTGCAGCAGCTTCTGGAAGCTGGAAAGGGCAAGGACAGAGCCTCCAAAAGGAATGCACCTCTGATGACCCATTTCAGACTTCTGACTTCCAAAATTGTAAAGTAATAAACTTGTTAAGGTGATAAACTTGTTGCAGCCACTGAACCGTGGTCAATTGTTACAGTGGTCGTAGGAAACTCATACAGAGCTTAACTCAGCTGAAGAGAAAGAGAGATGAGGGCTTCCTGGAGGAGGCAGGATGCAGCTGAGTGGCTACCTGAATAACCCCAAAGCCCCAGCCTCCATGAGGTTCTTTGGGTTGCTCATAGTATGACACTTGCCATGTGGCTACTGACATTTAAATTTCAATTAGTTAAGGGGTGCGTGGTGGTAGTAGTAGTAGTAGTAGTAGTAGTAGTAGTAGTAGTAGTAATAGTAGTAGTAGTAGCTGAGAGTCTGCCTTTGGCTCCAGTGGTGATCCCGGGGTCCTGGGATAGAGTCCTGCATTGGGCTTCCCACAGGGAGCCTGCTACTCCTTCTGCCTCTGTCTCTGCCTCTCTCTGTGTGTCTCTTATGAATAAATACATAAAATCTTTTAATAAATAAATAAATTCTAATTAGTTAAAACCAAATGCAATTTTGAACCCAGCACTTCAGTTGCACTAGGTCTGTTTTAAGCGCTCAACAGGCTTGGGGGACCAGTGGATGGCACTCAAAGTTCTACTGGACAGCTCCACACACTCCCAATATCCAGCTGTGTAAACTGAGGCTTGGAGGGGGTGAGTCCCACAGGCAAGCTGGCACTCAGTCCCCTGGAGCTAACTTCATCCTCAGCCTTTTCAATGACTGGCTGACTGCCCCCGTCCCAGGCCCAGCCTTTTTTAACTGAACCCCAAATCACCCACCCGTTGTAAGAAGTCACAACCCTTAGCATCGCTGAGAACAGTATATTTTGACTCGTCCCTTGGCCCTTAAACGCAGGGTGTACCGTGAGGAGGGCGGAGAGGCCCCGGTTAATAAAAGGTTCTTCTTCGCACAGGCTCCAGGGAATGAAGTGACTCATGGTGGGGCCCAGATCATTTGTGGTTTGGACGGAGGAGTGCCACGTGTTCCAGTGATCGACCATGAGCCAGCCCTCGACCCCCAAAACCCATCATCTTTATTCACTGGCAACACGGGGCACTAAGGAAGTCTCTACCAGCGGGGCCAGAAGGACCAGATAGCGACGTCAGGGTAACACGGTTCAATTTCTAAGGTAACATCTGCTGCTCACAAGGAATTCTTTAGGAGTCACTGAATGACAAACATAATGAGTTATAATGAGGACAATCAACTCTTTCACACTTTCAGCTCAAGGCAGTCACAAAGGGTTTCAGAGAAACTCTTTTTACTTAGTTACAATTTCTACATTTCACACGATGAGGATCACAACCAACTTGTTTCTATTTTCTGACCATGAGGCTGGGTTCCTGGGAAACGTGCCACAGGCACACACTCACTTCTCCCAGCAACCTCGGCGGCAGGGAGCATTTTACCCCCATTTTACAGATGAGCAAACCGAGGCTCTGGGACACTGATGAGGAAGCCCACTCTCTTGCTTCCTCTGCTGTGCTGCCTTCTGAGAAAAATCAGTGTGGACGCAAGAGAAAACAGGCACATTCAAGAAACCCTGAATCACTGAAAGCACAAAGCGGAAGAGATAAAGTTACTGACCGTTTATAAATGTCAGAGGGCCCATGAGCTTTTCGAGGAGGGTGCAGCATGCACCTTCCCCTTCTACTGCTTCCCCACCCACAGCCCTGGATGCACAGGGCTGCCTATGGAAGATGCCGGCTGGAGGGCTTGGTTTCCAGTCGTGGGGCCTCACTTGGCCAGCAGGCAGCACAGGTCAGAAGTGCCAGTGAGTCAATGCCCCAGAAGGTCAGCCCACCACCAAAGGCGGAAGGAACAGGTATATCAATACCCCAGCTCCCTCCCTTCTCTGGTGGAGAACTCTGAGGTTCTATAGTCTTGATCACACACCCTATGTGAGTCTCCTTGTCTTCCCTGTATTACCTCCACAGGTACCCCTTGCCCGTAAGAATCACACTCATCATCACACCCCTGCCTCAGCAGGGAGCCCAACCAGAAGCACCCAAGGGTGCTCAGCATCCCTGCCTTGCTCGGTGGTTGCCAATGGTAAGGAGCTGCACCCCCACCCCAACCAAGTTGCCAAACACTTCCTGGGTGCTTGGGGAAAAAAAAAATCCAAAGTGATTCTCTTCCTGGATCTTTAAACCATGGCACCTCACTAACACTGAGTCCAGATATGAGAAGACCCTCCTTGGAACACCCGGGGGGGGGGCTCAGCGGTTGAGCATCTGCCTTTGGCTCACGGAGTGATCCCGGGGTCCTGGGATCGAGTCCCACATCAGGCTCCCTGCATGGAGCCTGCTTCTCCCCGTGCCTGTGTCTCTGCCTCTCTCTGTGTGTCTCTCATGAGCAAATAAATAAAATCTTAAAAAAAAAAAAAAAAAAAAAAGAGCCTGCTTGATTTTTAGCACAGGAAAATGGGAAAGAAGTGTGTCCATGCCAGAGAGGAGAATGATTTTCCTAACCCAGAGGTGGGACACACACCAGTCAGAATTCCAACTAGAACCCAGGGTTCTCATTTGCTTCGACGTGGATGGAACTGGAGGGTATTATGCTGAGTGAAATAAGTCAATCAGAGAAGGACAAACATGATATGGTCTCATTCATTTGGGGAATATAAAAAAATAGTGAAAGGGAATAAAGGGAGAGGAGAAAAAATGAGTGGGAAATATCAGAAAGGGAGACAGAACACGAGAGACTCCTAACTCTGGGAAACGAACTAGGGGTGGTAGAAAGGGAGGGGGGTGGCGGGTGGGGGTGATGGGCACTGAGGGGGGCACTTGATGGGATGAGCACTGAGTGTTATTCTATATGTTGGCAAATTGAACACCAATAAAAAATAAATTAAAAAAAAAAGAACCCGGGGTTCCTGATTCATAATGTAATTTTTATGTATATATAAAAACATATATAAAACTATATATAACTATGCGTTGCTTATGTATATTATATCTAATCTGGTGATGTATGTTACTATCTGCATTACATGTATTTATATGTACTATAATATTTTATATAATATACAAGTCTATACTTATTTATATGACACAGAAATTGCTTTGGCCCAAGGGTTCTATAAATGAAGGACCTTCCAGCTACAGGAATCCTGAGTGAGCTGCCCACAGGATGACACAGCGGCATGATCTGAAAACTATTATCTACTTGGACCTGGAATACACACATGCACACACACAGAAAAAGGTCTCCAATGACCAATAAGCATATGAAAAGATGCTCAGCCTCACTGGTCCCTGGGGATGCAAAACTATAATCACAATGACAAACTACCCCCAGATCCACCAAAATGGCCAAAATTACAAAGACTGGCATTGGCAAGTGCTTTCAAGGATGAGAAGTGGAACTGATTTTAAACCGGCACAAATACTTTGTTTGGTAGAGTCCACTGAAGCCGATCTACACCTAACGCACGGCTGGGTACTTACCCAAAAGAAATGAGTGCTTGGTTCACAAAGGACGCGCACAGGGATGCTCCTCGCTGCTTCATTCATAATAGCCAAAGCCGAAACCACCTAACTGCCCATCAACAGTAGACTGGATAAAGAACTACTAGCATATTCCTATGATGGAATGAAATACAGCAGTGAAAAAAACCAAACTACTGTGACAGGCAAAACATGGATAGCAATCACAGACATCAGGTGAGCAAAACAACCAGAACCCAAAGCGGTATGTGCGTCAAAGCGCACTTGTATGAAGTTCAGGAAATATCCAAAGCCTCCTCGAGGCAACTGAAAGAAGAACAGCATTAATAACCTTTGAGGAGGGGCGCCTGGGTGGCTCAGTGGTTGAGCGTCTGCCTTCGGCTCAGGGCATGATCCCGGGGTCCTGGGATCGAGTCCCATATCGGGTTCCCTGCATGGAGCCTGCTTCTCCCTCTGCCAGAGTCTCTGCCTCTCTCTCTGTGTCTCTCGTGGATAAATAAATAAAATCTTAAAACAAAAATAGCCTTTGACGATTATTAACTAAAAGCGGTATAAGGAAGCTTTCTGGGGGCTTAGGAATGTTCTAGATCTTGATAGGAGTGGTGGTTACAAGTTACATACATATACAAACATATACATACTTAAGGTTTGCTACTACCCCTGAGAACAAAGCCTAAACTTCCAGAGGCCCCAGGTGCTCACCAAATAAAGCCACACCCCGCAGCACAGCTCCGAATGATCTGCCCCTGTGCACCCAGGGACTTCACCTCCTGCCAAATACTCCCCACCTCCTTTCCTCGCTCCAGACTCACTCATCCTAGAAACCGTTTGCCTTGATACGGAGGGAGTCAGGATCTAGAATGAAATCTACCCTCCGAAGGGAAAGAGACCCACAGGGATTTGCCAATCACCTCCCTTCTTCCTGAGTGATGTCAGTACCCACGTGTGCTAACTCAGCAACAGCTCCCTGAGATGCCTCTTCCTCCAGGAAGCCTTCCCTGACCTCACCGCCCCCCACCCCCACCCCCACCCCAGGTAGGATTGCCAAAACTTTCTGCTTCTTGGTGACACTGGCCCCTGTTTTAAGCCTGTTCTATTTGTCTGCCTTGCTCCCTCCTGTTGTGCTCCCTGGTTTACTGCCAGAGCCTAGCAAGGCGCCTGGCACTAAGAGGTACACAATAAATATCTGCTGAAACACAGGGATGTTTGAATGAGAAAATGAGTGTTTTGAGGGAGGATAAGAATGGGATGGAGTAGTGATTCTGTGCAACTACCTCGGCGCACAGGTACACGTTTTTCCAGGAAAGCTATCCTCCAACAGGCTGGCCCACAACCCTGCCTATAAGCCCCACCCCCCCCAAACCAGGGCATCCATAGCCAACAACAGACTGATATAGGACACAAAAGCCTGTGTACCCTTGCTTCCAGGCAGGATTTGTTCTGTGGCTCCAGAGCTCCCTGGGGGATCAGGCTAAAGCTAAACCTGGCTGAGGTCACACCCCTCCTCTGCCCTCTCCAGCTTCACTCACTCCCCCTTCTGAGAGCTCAGCCCCAGTCAGTTTCTTCCTCAGTGTGCATCTCCAGCTCTGCTTCTTGGGACCCCTCCCTGAGACAGAACCCAAGCCTTTGTCTGGGGCCCAGGAGGAGGCACTGCCTCC
This sequence comes from Canis aureus, assembly GCF_053574225.1. Classification (NCBI taxonomy): domain Eukaryota; kingdom Metazoa; phylum Chordata; class Mammalia; order Carnivora; family Canidae; genus Canis; species Canis aureus. Next base: position 22,675,072 of record NC_135637.1, on the reverse strand, counting down.
TGAATGACGTCTATAATGTATGACAATGCCAGAGATGACCTCTAGACATGCCAGGTGCCCAGCCTAAAGAGAAGCAGCATCCATAAGGTGTGGATGTGCATGGGAGTGTGGGGGAGGCTTTACCCTCCGCTCCCAAAGCCCTTTATCCTTATCTCTAGAAGACACGCAAAAGGACCCCACCTGAACATCTCTGCTTTCCAGTCACCAACAGCAAAGCTTTAAAATGTCCTAGAGTCTAGAGAGTGCCCTCCAACAAGATATCCTGGCCACACTTCAGCTCTTAGAACAGCCACCTTGGGGACACCTGCGTGGCTCAGTGGTTGAACGTCTGCCGTTGGCTCAGGACCTGATCCCCAAGTCCCAGAATTGAGTCCCACATCGGGCTTCATGCATGGAGCCTCCTTCTCCCTCTGCCAGTGTCTCTGCCTCTCTCTGTGTGTCTCTTATGAATACAAAAAAAAAAAAAAAAAGAACAGCCACCTGGGTCCAGGGCAGGGGAGTCGGATCCCCATGAGTCATTGTGAGCCCCTCCCCCAAAGGCAACTTACCAGGCCAGGTTACAGAAAACACTATACAATCTCCTAAATTTGGATAAACACCACCTGCTCTCAGTTCTCCCAGACCCTGCTTTTTGCCCAGCATAATCACCAGTTATTAAGAGCTCAGAGGATGCCGTGTTTGGGGCATGCAGGACTGGCAGCCAGGAGCTCCTGGTCTCCTTGCCCTGTCTGTGGCCTTCTGTATGACCGTTCAGAGCGTGGACTTCTGGAATCAACCAGCTGGGCACCCACTGGGGTCCCAACCTCTCCTAGCTGTGTGACCTTGGGCCAGTCGCTCCACCTCTCTGAGCCTCAGCTGCCTCATCTATAAAACACAACCAAGGCTTTGTACTTCACATGCTTTTGTGAGGATTAATTGAGATCACATGTGCAAAGTGCACGTGCACAACGTCTGTGGTCACCGCACGTGTCAATGACTGTCCTTGTCAACAGTATTATTATTATTAATCATTTAGACTGGGAGGAGGTGGGAGTCTGTAGAATTAGTCCACTGGATTTCTGCACGGGTGCAGGAAAGCTGCGGGAAACAGGAGGAGAGACAGGCTTTGTGCAGCATCACAAAAAATGCAAGGAAGCGAAGATGCCTGGAAAGTGTATACAGCAAGCGCTCAATATACAGGCACTCTTCTTATCATAAAGTAGAAGGTGAACCCAAGAAAAGGACCTCTCTGGTTCAAAGATCCTTTTATATTCAAGTGGCAACTTTGTGCCAACAGCCGCGGACCCGCGGCAGAACCGGTGGCCTCTCCCGGTCACAGCCTCTGAGCACAGGCCGTGCTTCACCTGAGCCTCTGTCGCCCTCGGCTACCCGGTGCCTGTCAGCCACCAAGGGAAGAGCCTGCCGCGTCACAGCAGATGCTCATGGCGCCTCTTAGAGCCTCACCTAAATCTGCTTGGCACAGGTGGCCAGCTTTCTGCTGGCGCTGTGACAATTCAAGGGTGTGTTTATAGTCTCCCCAATGTTCCCAGTGGCCCACAGGGGTAACCAGCTCATTAGCATATCCTAATGGTGTATCACCACCCAAATAAACCACTTCCCCTCGCACCATTCACTCAGGCCCTGCTTCTGGGGGAGCTCAGCTTAAGACACCTCTCCTTGGGATCCCTGGGTGGCGCAGTGGTTTGGCGCCTGCCTTTGGCCCAGGGCGCGATCCTGGGGACCCGGGATCGAATCCCACATCGGGCTCCCGGTGCATGGAGCCTGCTTCTCCCTCTGCCTGTGTCTCTGCCTCTCTCTCTCTCTCTCTGTCTCTCTATCATAAATAAAAATTAAAAAAAAAAAAAAAGACACCTCTCCTTCCTAGAATCTGACTCATGAGATGGGGCCTGTTCAGGACAACCGTTCTCCCGTAGGGTGTCTGACACGCTGGTGAGACATACCCCATTGTGAAATGGGTCCACCTGACTACCAAGAATGACTACCAAGACCATCTGAGTTTCTACCGTTTGCACTGGCTGTTTCAAAGCTGCTCTTTTAGAGATTTCTTCAAAAAGTGACCCAGGGCTTGGTGATGGGGCCACAGTGAAGAACTTAAAAGTTGGGGGTCACCGTTAACACTAGGTGATCAAGGAAGGCTTCCTGGAGGAGGTAACATTTCAGCTGCATGAGCTAAAGGATCACAGGGAGCCAGCCAGGGGAAGACCAAGGGGTCCAGAATCCGAAAAGAGCTCAAGAACAGAAATTTCTGCTAGCAGGGCTAGAGCAGAGTGGAGGGAAGTGGTGTGGCCAGATCTTCTAAGGCTTTGAGGTGCTGTGAGATGGCATCTGGGACTCTCACAGAATCACCTTCCTCTCTCTGCCTCCCCTGCACTCTGATCCGCCTTCCCTTCCCAAGCGGGGAGGGGGAGGGTGGAGTTACCTCCCACCTGCCAAGAGCCTCCTGGGGGAGGGCGGCTCACATGTCACATCCTCCATCCTGTGGTCCAGGTGAGACCTGCTGGCTTCAAGGCAGGGAGAAGGAGAGGCGGGGAAAGCTGCTTCTAGATCAACACCTGGCAAGTGGGCATCCGAGCCGAGCCGGAGGAGAGCTGCCAGGAGCAGTTCACAGCACGCACGCTCAAGTTCAAACCCCGCCTTTTTGAACCTGGGCAAGTGTCTTGTCTTCCTCAGCCTCGGCTTCCTCACCTGTCACATGGGCTAATAATCCTACCTACTTCCAAAAGCAGCGGAGAGATTTGCTAAGAACACACGTAAGGGTGCCTGGGGGGCTCAGCAGTTGAGCATCTGCCTTCAGCTCAGGATGAGGCCCCAGAGTCCCGGGATCGAGTCCTGCATCAGGCGCCCCGCAGGGAGCCTGCTTCTCCCTCTGCCTGTGTCTCTGCCTCTCTCTGTGTGTCTCTCATGAATAAATAAATAAAATCTTTAAAAAAAGAACATACATGTAAAAGCACTCAGCATCGTGTATGTTTTTACTGATCCCCACCCCCACCCCACACCAGGCACAGTACTTGGGGGCCAAGAGACAGCTGCGAACAAGACAGGGTGGCTTGGGCGCTGCAGGGGAGACACGTGGCGCTGACACAGGTCAGTAATCCCAAAGACAAGATGAGATCCTCCATGAGCAGTTGCGGGGGGCCCCTCACTCGGAGACCCTGTCCCCTAGAAGCCCAGAGCCTCCAGCTGGGACACGAACCCTGCGGGCTACGACCCCTGTCTCCCGGCAGACACCCGAGCATGGGCACCCTTAGCGAGTCCAGCTCTTTAGGGGCCCCCGCAGCTGCGTCAGGGTCCTGGGCCTGGCTGCCACCCCAACCCCCCTGGCAACATCCCTAAACCCCAAAGACGGCCTCTGGGGAGCTTAGCGGCGGGCGCGGTCAGGGACGCCGAAGAGTGAGGGTGGTGTCTGCGGCGCCAGCACGAATCCCGTCCTGCCTGGGCTGCCTGGGCTGCCAGGGGCCCAGCAGACCCAGGTCTAGACCCGCTGTGGCCACGTGGGGTGGGCGGAGGTGGGAGTGGGCAAGGGGAGCAGGGCGGAGCCGGGAGGAGCCTCCCCACCACCCCACGATTGCCTCCAGCTGGCAGACAGCTCTGGACAGAGGTTAGGCCGGACCCCTCGCCGTCACCCAGCCGTCACCCAGCCGTCACCCAGCCGTCACCCAGCGACTACAGGTTACTGTTGAGAAAGCAGGAAACGGAGGCTTACGGAGATTAAGTGCCTGTCCGAGGTCACACATCTTGCCAAATTCCAGAGGCCAAAAGGCTGAATCACTGGCAGGAATAAAGAGAGGGGACAATCCTGAAAACGCAGAGGGACGGGGCCTCAAAGCCAGCCCGAGAGAAGGCGCTGCCTGGGCCAGCCCCACAGCAAGGCGGTATGACGGCGTGGCCAACGGGAGGCCTGTGACTTTGGCTGTGTGTCCTCAGCCTCAGTTTCCCCACCTGGCACAAAAGGGCCCAGCACACTGCCTGGTAGAGCCACTGAGCCCCGGGCCCTTCCCACAGGGGAGGAGGGGACACCTGGCATCCAGGCTGCCACAGCAGTCAGAGGCCAGCACGCCTGAAGCTGCCCCCAGGAAGGCCAAGTCACCATGGGGTCACGATGACCCCACCCCTCAAGGAAGGGCCAGGCCGGGGAACCAGCCAGGGCCCCCTGCTGACACCCAGGAGTGGCCCGTTCACCCTGGGGCCGGGCTGGAGGCAGCAGTTCTGCAGGCCAAGCCCGATGTGCACCGCCCACCCCGCCCCCAGGGCTGCTGCTGGTGTGCTCACACGTCTGGCACACATGAATGGGTGGGCATGCGCCATGCTCGGGTCCAAGGAACAAGTTTCCAGGTGGTTGGGTGGATATAGGATGCGTGTATATATTTGGATTGTGAACCAGGTTGTGTGTGGGATGCCTGGGGACAAGGCTGTTTCAACGGTGTGCAGTAGAAGGGTTCACTGGTCAGTTCTGCCTGTGAAGGCGGGGAGTGGGGTGCAAGGTGGCAGTGGATCTGGGTGTCCTGACGGTTGTGAGGGACGGGAAGGGAGTAGGTGGTGGTGTTATGGAGGGACAGCAGGTGAGGGCACGTTCGTGGGGGTGTGCCTGCTAGGTATGCAGTCACAGGTCTGAGAGTTTGTGTGCTGGAGAGGGGTGTGTGTGTGTGTGTGGTCGTGTGATGGGGCGGGCTGTACTTTAAGAACATGGACTCTGAACCATCCTGCCTGGGTTTATATCTTGTGTGATTCTGTGCAAATAATACCTGAGCCTAGCTGCCTTGTCTATAATATCAGGACAATAACAACACCTCTGAGGATTAAATGAGTATATTCCTGAAAAGCACTAGCACAGTGCCTGGCACATACTAAATGTTCAGTCAAGAGCACCTCCTAATATGACTGTGGTGACAATGACATCCAGCCATGCTCATGTGGGTCCTTATGTGTGTGGTATGTCAAGGGAGGACTGGATAGGATGTCATGTGTCAGTGGGGGTTACCTCCATCTTTACCTCATGTTCTGGGGGCCAAAATAAAAATGTATGTCCTACCCCAATCATAAAATTTATTCATCCCCAAGTCGACCAAAGCACAAAAAGAAGCCAAGGCCCCATTTTTACAGCTCAAGGATGAACATATGGAAGGTGTGACACTAACAGTCTCCCTACCACCACCACCAGCTCCTCCAGAGGCAGCAAGGAATGGCACCCCTGTCCTCAGGTGGCTCACAGTCAGGGGTAGGGGGTATGGGTAGAACTCAAAGAGAAAAAAAAAAAAAAAAAACAAGACAGGTGTCAATGCGAACTGATGAGAGGGAAAGAAGCCCATCGAGAAGGTCCAATAGAGAGCATGACAGCAGGAACAGCCTATGCAAAGGTCCTGAGGCAGGAGGCCCTTGGAGGAACTAAAAGTTCACAGTGGCCCAGGGCCAGAGGGTATGAGGTACATGAGGCGCTAGAGATGGACCAAGAAATGTGAAATGATCTAAATGTCCAACTGCTGGGAACTGGGTAAGCCGACTACAGTATTCAACTCTGACAATTTTAATCATTTGTCCCAAATGAAGTTTATGGACACTGATGATGGAAGAAACCAGTTCATGGCATGATGTTAAGTAAAAAACAGAAAGCTACAAAGCTGTATAGATCTGGGTTTTGCAAAAAAAAAAAAAAAAAGAAGAAGAAAGAAAGAAATAATAATCATAAAAATAATAGTAATTATAATCAGCACGATCCATTTATATAAGAAACAAATGCGCCCTCAAAAATACAAAAATCCCCCTGCCAAAATTTCACAATGCTTGTCCAATGGGGATGGGTTCCTGGATGATATTTCTTCTTCCTGCTGTTTGGCATTTACGATGTTCTATCTGAAACTTTTTTTTAATGTTTAACAAACAGTGAGAAAAGCTTCCTGCCATCTCCTGCCCAGATCCCAAAACCCCGACGAGGTTTCTGGAGCTGTGTTTTTATGAGGACAGCCCTTTTTTTGTTCAAATCTCAAATAAACAAAAGCCCGTTTGGCAGAGGTCCCTGGCGGGTGGACATTCACCCCGTGCGCCCTCCCGGCACCAACACTGCAGCTAAGACAACAGCGCGTGTTTTCATGGGGGGCTGTGGGGAGGAGGGCTCTGGAACTCTTTCTAAGCCTCAGGAACTCGTCCCAAATAGTTTCTTCTCCACCCAGGGACCCTCCCTTTCCTGAGGCTCAGGGTCAGCCCTCCTCCCACACTCTTGCCTTGGGCCAATGTGTCCCCCAAGAGCCCTGACCAGCCCTGAATTCCTGGGGCCTGGAAGTCCAGAATCTTCCATCTTAAAGACCACATGGCCCAAGGTCCCTTGTTACATCAGCAAGGAGACTGAGCTCTGAGCAGTGATGTGAATTGCCCGGGGACATCCAAGAATCCGGACCTCCTTGCCAGGACCATTCATCTAACAAATATGCATTAAGTAAGCACCTACTATGTGTTGGACATTGCTCTGACCATCGAGGATAGAGCCACAGGGTTATGTAATAAGATTCAGGGGCTGGGGAGCAACTCTAGTCTGGGGTGGCAAGATGGGGAAGAGGAGGACTCTCTGAGGAGGTGACAATTGGAGCTGAGACCTCAATGAGTCTGCCATGCAAACAGCCAGGGAAACAGTGTTCCAGAAAGAAGGACCGGGAGGCAGGTCCAGGTAAGAAAGGTTGTTTTTGGTTTTGTTTTTGTTTAGATTTTATTTATTTATTTGACAGAGAGAGAGAAAGCATGAGCAGGGGGAGCGGCAGGCAGAGGCAGAGGGAGAAGCAGGCTCCCCGCTGAGCAGAGAGCTTTACATGGGGCTCGATCCCAGGACCCTGGGATCATGACCTGAGTGGACGGCAGATGCTTAACCGACGGAGCCACCCAGGCGCCCCTGAGGAAGGTCTTTTTGAAAAGCAGTGGGTGCTGTGTAAGGCCGAGTCTCTCCAGAAAGGAGCATGGGTTCAATCCTATATGGGACAGGAAGTCCCTGGAGGGCTCCACTGACTCTTCTGGAAGGTCACTCGGGGTACCCAGTGGAGAATGAACTTTGGAGGGCAAGACTGGGGGCCTGGAACCACAGAGGAGCTGCCTGCCGCCTCCAAGGCAGGAAATGGGGGTGGCCCAGACCCATCGGTGTCAGGGGGTTTGATAAGGAGGAAAAACAGACCATCCACATGAGAAGGAGGAACAGCATGAACCCATCCCCCCCATCATGAAGCCAGGGGTAATCAGAGCCAAAGGGACCCCAGAAAACACTAATTTACAGCCCCCTCCAGTGCAGAAACAGTGAGCATGCTGGGCCTAATCCAACACCAGCCCAAAGTGCAGGCAGTCAGAGAGATCTAGGCTCAAATTCCAACACTACACTTATTAGTTGCATGGCTTTACAAGTCAATTCCCCTCCCCAAGCCTCAGTTTACTTGACTGAGGAATGGGGATAGTGATAGCAAATCCAGCTGGACCTGGAAGGCCCCAGCACCCATTGCAGAGTAGCTCCTTCCCCTTTACTTCTGCCTTCGGGTCTGATGCCAGCCTGCAAGACTCACTTGAGTTAAATTACCCTGAACACCAGTTTTGAAGAACTGCCACGAATAGTGACTTTCTTCCCAAAGGATCGCATGAAGCAGAAATGGGAATCCTTCCCACTGAGAGCATTCGGAACAGAGATACCCTAAAAATAACAAGCATGCTCCCAATTCCAGGATTGAAGCTGGGGTGGGGGTCTCGACCATCCTAGGGCCTGCAGGTGAAGCCAGGCTGGACAGGGCAGGGATGTCCATGCACGTCTGGTCAAGGCACCCCCCTGTCCTGCCCTGAGCGGGCAGAGCAAAGAGGAACATGACTCGGGGGACAGATGCTGCAACGGCAGGCTCAGATCCAGGCTCAGCTTCAGAAAAATCACTCTCCAGCCCATGCCTCAGTTTCCCCACTCGTAAAGCAGAGAGAAGGAGCCTGGCTCTGCAGAAGTCAGGAAGCTCAGCTCTCAGGGATGCCTGCCCGGCTGGGGGCTCAGGACACGCGTTCCCAGGACCTCAGTGACCTCAGTGATGGCTGCAAAGAATAGCCACGTGCTAATCCCTGGAAGCAGGATCCCTGCCTCCATACACCGAAAAAGCGCTGTTGAGGTATAATTAAGTTAAAGATCTTGAGAGGGGAGGAATAGCCTGGGTTATCTGGGTGGGCCCTGAATCCAATCCTGCATCCTCGTAAGAGGGAAGCAGAGGGAGACCTGCCTCCAGGAGAGGCCAAATGACGGTCTTAGCAGAGAGACATCTGAAGGTGCTGAGCTGTTGGCCCTGAAGATGAAGGAAGCCTGGGGAGGCGGCAGCTTCTAAAAGCTGGAACAGGCAAGGAACTGGATGCTCCCCTGGAGCCTCTGGAAGTAGATGATTTCTGCTCAGTGAAACAGTGGGGACTTCTGACCTCCAGAGCTATGATAGAATAAACTTCTGTCGTTTTTAAGCCACGATGTATGGCAATCTGTTACAACAGCCACAGGAAACCAACGCAGAGCCTTCACCATGCCAAACCAGAAAGATTGGGTCAATATTTATAGCCAGATGCCGTGCTGGAATAAATTAGAATTTCTGCAGGTGGTGCCCAGAAGCGGGTAGATTTTAAGAACTCCCAGAGGGATGCCAGGGTTCACCCAGGGGTGAGGGCACGAATCTAGAAGGTGGAGGGCTCAAATGCATAGCCGCTCCACTCGCAGGCCCCCAGGGCTCTGAACCATGGCCACCTGTCACTCATGTGCCTCCTGCCAGGACCATGAGCACTCAAGGGCAGGGGTCCCATTCTTCACCCTTAACTCATCATCACCAGGCAACTACCATCATTGGCTACACGCCAAGCCCCGTGGATACAGAAGTGAACAAGACACGGTCCCAACACAGACCGAGTAGGAAGGACAGCAGCAAGGCCTGAATCACTAGACTCCCCCCACCCCACCCAGGGGAGACTATGGGGGACCAGAGGAGGGAGGACCAGAAGCTGCTGGAGGGAAGTGTCTGCAGGGGAGACCACTGAGCTAGGTCCTGAAGTAGACACAAAATCCCAGTGCGGTGGTGCCCCATCCCCAACCCTGTACACTCCAATGGTTTCCAAAAGCCCTAAAGTCTCTGCCTCAGGGCTTTCCCCATCCCTGGGGGCCGGGGTGCAAGACAGGCCAGAAGTGGCCAGAAGCAAACAGCCCAGAAGCAGCCTTCAGCCAGTGGTGGAGAGAAAGGAGCTGGTGTATACATACCCCAGCTCCCTCCCGCCCTCTGGGGGATAACTGAGCTACACCTTCTACATGGTTCCTGGAGGTCCCCAGTGGGGCTGGGTCCCTGTGGCCCACAGAAGTGACCTGTTTATGAACACACCCAGCAGTGGCCTCTTTCCCTCCCTTGTCTGGCTCCTGCAATCCCTGAGCAGATGTTCCTGGGACCACGTCCCACATAAACTAGACGCAATGGAATCACTGTGTCTGGATCTGTTCTGGGGAAGCCCACACTCAAACAGGTGATGTATTCCATGCAGAAGGCAGAAAGTGAGGAGAGGTCCAGGGCGCGAAAGATGTCAACATGATCATCCACATCGCTGCTGCCGCCACCACTGCCACTCATCACGTGTCAGGCGCTGCCTGAAACAAAACCCCTCTTATGTATTATCTCGTCCCCTCATTAATAAAGGAAGGTGCTATTACCATCCTCTTTTACTTTTAAAGGAGGCAAGTGAGCTCAGGTGACGTCTTCCTAAAAATCTGAAGTGGCCTCACTGCTCTCCCCTTCACTCAGCATGCTTCAGCCACACAAATTTCCCTGTTCCTTGTACACGCCACCACATGCCTTCCCTCAGAAACTTCCCACCTCAGGACCTTTGCCCTTGCCGTTCCCATAGCCTGCAGCAAGGAGCTGCCTCCTTCTCCCTGCAGTTCCCTGCTTCAAAGTCTCAATGATTTTTAAATCATTGGGAAAAAAGTTCAAATGCTTCACAACACATAAAAACTATGTATTGTGTATAAAAATCAAATTTCAGTGTCTATAAAGAAAATTTGATTGGAGCACGCACTCAATTACATATTGTCCCTGGCTGCCTGGGCAGTAAACGGCAGTCAGCTGTGATGGGATTCTTAGAGTCCAAAAAGTCGAAAATATCTACTATCTGGTCCTTTACAGAAGCTGGTCGACCCCTACCCGAGGGTGTGCCCTTGTCTGTCATTCCCCTGGATGAACCCCTAGGGCTAGGCCCAAGCAGGACCACAAATAGCAAGGAGTGGATGATGAACACAAGGCCCCGCCTCCAGGAGGGAGCTGAACATCAACCAGGATTGCAATAGGTAAATGAATGAATGAATGAATGAATGAATGAATGAAATGAATATATGCATCTCAATGGGAAACCACAGGCACCATCCCTGTAGCCCAAAGTCCCCCCAGGGAGTTACAAACCAGAGCCTGACATCCCCTGGGCCGGCGTCCTTCCAACAGCACCAGCCCGGCCTTGACATTCTGTGGGCCCAGAACTCTAAAGAGAGGACGTGATTCATTCCACAGAGCCTTTCACCAGGAGAGGAAGGAAACCAGCCCTCAGATCCAGAACCAAATTTAACTTCTTTGCTCCACACCCCCCACCTCCAAACACGCATACACACACACACACACACACACACACACACACACACAGATCGTCTCTCCACCTTGCCAGGGAAGGGGTCCATCTCAGCAGCCAGGGCATCAACAATTACTGGCTCATCTTTCTCCTGAAGGAGCACCCCATAGTTTTCTCCAAAACACAGCTAGAGAAAAATCCTCAATGGAAAGAGGGTATTCCAGAGTAATTCCTCCCTCCTCCCTGCTCTCAGCACGGAGACAAAAGGGGAGCTATGAAAAAAAAAAGAACAAAACAAAGCAAAACACAAGAGACTAAGCAGGAAATAAGGGCCTGCCCTGGGGATTTCAGGTCCAGAAAATAAGCATCCTTATTAGCATCCTCAATACCTGGGAGACAGCACCTGATTTATGTTTCATATCCCAGCGGGGGGTGGGGGGGTGGAGATTGATATGTTCACTCTATGGAATGTTATATCTGAAAGAAATACATAGTTTTATTTCCCAAGAAAAAGAAAGTTCTTTTCCATGCCATTATACATCCCGAAAGTCAGAGAAACTTCAGCTCAAAGCTTCCGGAATGGTCACAATTATCCTGCTGTGCCCTTTGGGCCTCGGCCGGAGATTTTGTCACAACCCTCCGAGTGCTCTTCGGTGGACACGTCAGTGTTTACTGGGCTTTGCCCGCTTTTTCCTCCTTTGGAGCTCCGTTCTGAGTGGGGAGGATCGTAACAGCTCCCAGATACGCGGAATTAATTCCACACTCACTAAGCTGCTGAGGCTACTTTAGCCCATGCCTATGGCTAAGCCAGGGCAGATAACTCAGCACAGGGGTGAGGCCAGGGCTCCCTGTTCCGGGGCATGTCCCCTGCTCCGGGGTCCCAGGTGTCATCAAGGACCGAGGGCCCTCCCACAGCCAGGTGTGTTGAGCATTCCCAAGACGGAAGACATGGGCAAGGACCCTGAGTGCTCTTCGTCCTAGCTGGGCACCCCCGGAAAATCTGTTTGCCCCGTCTGCATCTCCGTTTCCCCAGAGGATATTAGTACTGCCCTAGCTACCTGCCAGGGGTCGGAAGACTAAATCACTCAAGGGATGGGGTTCCCTGGGGGGCTCAGCAGCTTAGCATCTGCCTTTGGCCCAGGACGCGAACCTGGAGTCCCAGGATCGAGTCCCACGTCGGGCTCCCAGCATGGAGCCTGCTTCTCCCTCTGCCTGTGTCTCTGCCTCTCTCTCTCTACGTCTATCATGAATGAATAAATAGAATCTTTAAAATAAAAATTAAGGGATCCCTGGGTGGCTCAGCGGTTTAGCGCCTGCCTTTGGCCCAGAGCGTGATCCTGGGGTCCTGGGATCAAGTCCCGCATCAGGCTCCCTGCATAGAGCCTGCTTCTTCCTCTGTCTGTATCTCTGCCTCTCACTCTCTCTCTCATGAATAAATAAATAAAATCTTTTTTAAAAAAAAAAAAACCACTCAAGGGAAGTAAATGTGCTTGCGGGTGGGGGCGGGGGGGTGTACACCTTAAAGCTCGCACACTGTCAATCACTGCCATACACCTTCCCAGACGGAAGTGAGATGATCCTGTCCCAAAAGAGAGCCCCATCACATCGGCCCCCCGCCTGAATCTTCAGAGGTGCTCAGAATCAAATCTGTCCCCTCTCCATGGCTCTGTGCCTGGCCCCCCAGTGTCTCTGCCCTCGGGGCTCCACACACCCCTTGCTACTCCGCTCTAGCCACACTGGCCTCTGCTGTACTCACACGGGAAAGCCCTCACACACGATGTTCCCTCAGCCTGGAAGGACACTCTCTCCCCACCCCTCACCCCCTCGTCCCCTAACCCCCCGCCAAAGACACATCTTCCAGGTCCCAGTCTTAATGGCCCTTCCTCAGTGTGCTGGGGTGAACAGTGTCCCCCCAAAATCCATGTCCACCTAAAATCATAGAATATGACCTCATTTGGTTTTTGCCAAGATCATTAGTTCTTACGGAGATCACACTGGATTTGGGGGGCAAGGGGGCCCTAATCCAATGACTGGTGTCCTTTGAGGAAAAGAAGGTGCAGATATACAGGTAAGAGCCAGGAAACACTGAGGGCTGCCGGAAGCCACCAGAAGCTGCAAGAAAGAAGGGTCCTCCCTTAGAGCCTCTGAGGGCGTGCAGCCCTGCCAGCACTTTGCTTTTGGACTTCTAGCCTTCAGAGTGAGAGAATAAATCGCTTTGCTTTAAGCCTCCCAGAGTGGGATTACTCGTTACACTAACTATACCCAGAAAAGCCGAAGCCGACCCCGTAGAGAAACTACCTCCAGCAGACTTTCTTCAAAGCATCCTGCTCCTCCTTGCCCCACCTCCCGCCCCCATGACCGCAAGATTTTGCCACTTCTTCAGTCCATAAACTCCCAGAGAGAAGGGACCTTGACTTCCTGGCCAGCTTCCTGGCCAGCTTTCCTGCAGCCAATGGCTTGGATCCTGGCCACAGCAGCCACCTAGCAGTATTTTCCAAATGAATTCCTGTGGCAGGCTCACCAAGGGAAGTTCAGAGGTCAGGGGACTCACTCAAGGTCACACTCCAAGAAGAGGCAGGGCCTAACACCCAGACCACCGGCCTCTACGCCGGGATCCAAGGAGCCAGGACAGGGACTTGAGCCCTGCAGGAGAGGTTCTCTCTCCCTCCTGACTCCTAGAGGCCGGGTCCCTGCCCTCTGGGCTCTGTGCCTGACCAAGAGTCTGACTTCCTTGGCAGGGACCTGTCTCTGCTCAGTGAACCTGCAAATAAACACTCTGGTCCTCTGAGGTTCTGGGGCCACTGTGGGGCAAAGGATGCCCCGGACTCGGGCTGCCCCGACCCCCGCAGGGCAGTTCCAGCGATGGCCATGGAAGAAAGTGGGCTGAGCCCACTGGGACCCACACTCCCCATCATCCCCCAGGCTCCTGCCTCACACCCTCACTGCCTGACTCTGCATTTCTGAAGCATGACAGGCACGCAGTCCCAGGGCTGGACTAGTGACATAGCACTGACTCACAGCAAAGTAGGTCCGGCCAGGAGAAAGTCTCTACTGGGTCTAAGCTGTACTCAACACTGGTGCAACACTTCTCATCACCCTTCTCAACAGAGAGCAAGGCCTCCAGCTCAAAACCCACAGGGAAGGGGTGCTGCGGTGGCTCAGTGGTTGAGTGTCTGCTTTCAGCCCAGGTCATGATCCTGAGGTCCTGGGATTGAGTCCTGCATCAGACTCCCTCGTCTGCAAGGAGCCTGTTTCTGCCTCTGCTTCTCTGTGAGTGTGTGTGTGTGTGTGTGTGTGTCTCATGAATTTAAAAAAATAAAAAAACAGGGATAGCAGCATTTATGTAGTTGGAACCTGATGACACAGTTTGGTCTCCTTTGTTTGCATTCTTTTTTTTTTTTTTTTAAGATTTATTTATTTTAGAGAGAAAAGGAGGAGGGGAGAGAGAGAGAGAGCGACCAGGAGCAGGAGGGGCAGAGGGAGAGGGAGAGGGAGCAAGAATCTCAAGCAGACCCTGGGCCGGCAGAGAGCCTCACATGGGCTCCATCTCATGAGCCCGAGATTACCACCTGAGCAGAAACCAGGAGACAGAGGCCACCCAGGGGCCCCTGCTTTGCTTGTACTCTGAAAATAAACTACTGATGGCCAGGGAGGCTGGATTTCTCAATTTATAATAATGATTTAAAAAATCATTAATAATTTGGACTATTAAAATATCAGGTGAATAAAAACACTGGAGGCACACAGACGTGGCAAAATCAGGGTGGTGTTTGAATGAGAGCTTGAGGGCCTGTCCTCACTCATTCACCCATCCACCTGTGCATTCACTCAGCCAAGCAAAGATGCACACACACACACACGCACACACACGCGAGTGCGCGTCCCTTGGGTAGTTCGTGATAAGTCCCTTAGCTCTAGCCAGGCTCAGGTAATATGCTACAGGGGCAGGCCTCTTGGGCCAGGTACCCATAAGAATCACCTGGTGCGGTGTGATGGGATTTATTTTTTATTTTATTTTTTTAATACAGATGCTCCAGGTTCTACCCCAGACCCACCGAGTGTGAGCCTCCAGAGGGTGGACCCAGTGGCACTTGGATTTTTAAAAGCTTCCTGGAGGGTTTCTTCTGAGCAGCCAAGTTCTGGGCACTCGGTTTGCTGTCTTTTCCCCAGGGAGCTAAGAGATGGGTCCATAGTGTCTGGAGAGCATCCTGGAAGAATTAAGACCCAGGCCTATGCATTTCTCCTCAAAACAACACATGCCAGGCCATGCCCTGGGTCAATGAAAAACAAGTTCTTTATTATTTCCAGGCCAGCCCTTTGTGGGGCAACTGGATACATCCTATGAAACTTCACAATTGGGTAAGGGAGGCCAAAATATTTCCAGAAAGCACATCATGATGCAACAGACACCCTAACGGGAACCAAGGCCCAACAAATCCAGGTCCTAAGACTCTCCCACAGAAATCACGTACCAGCCACACCTATTAGGGTGGCTGCTATGAGAAACACACAAAAGGATAAATGTGAGAGGGGATGCAGCAGCACCATGCACACTGCTGGCGGGAACATAAAATGACACAGCTGCTGTGGACAACAGTTTGGCAGTTCCCCAAAGAATTAAAAATAGGGGGCACCCGGGTGGTTCAACAGTTGAATGTCTGCCTTCAGTTCAGGTCATGATCCCGGGGTCCTGGATTGGAGTCCCACATTGGGCTCCCTGCAGGGAGCCTGCTTCTCCCTCTGCCTGTGTCTCTGCCTCTCTGTGTCTCTCCTGAATAAATATATAAAATCTTTAAAAAAAAAAAAAAGGTACAGAGAGTTTTGGAGGTAGATGGTAGGATAGCAGACCAATGATGCGAATGTACTCAAGGCCACTGTACTGTACACCTGAAAACAGTGAAGATGGTAGATTTATGTTATATATATTTTTCACCACAATTTAAAAATAAATAATTTTTTTAAAAATCTGGTGCCAGGACATGGTCTTGGCACCCAGCTACGTGGGTTCATATCCTAGTTCAGCCACATGCTAGCCGGCGGCCTTAGGCAAATTAACATGGTTCTTTGTACCTCAGTTTCCTCATCTGTAAAATGAGTATAAAACAGGGCCGTCAGGAGGATAAAGGTGAAGCGGTGTAACACGCTCAGCAGAGCTCGGTTCACTGCCTGTGTTCCACACACAAACAGCCGTATGACCACAGCGGTTGGGAATATTACCCTCCCCGCTCCGGACTCTGCTGGAGCTCTGAGGTTCTGGGGGACACCCACGTGAAGAATATATGGGTCCTGAGGGATGACTCTTTGCCCTCGTGGTTTGTTTAGTACCAGGTGCCACTTAGGAAGGAAGAGACTATGTGCTGCAGGTGGGGAAGTAGAGAAATAAAAGTCGGTGAGGACAGAGGTTGATTAGGTACAAAATAAGATGTTCCTGCCCTGAGCCCTCAGCCCTTGGCTTGCTGGGCAACACAGGCCAAAATGCCCTGCCCTCCCTGGGCTCTGGCAACCTCTGCTCCTCCAGCCCCAGGCTCCTGTGAGTCTGAGGGTGAGAAGCCAAGCCCTGGGTCAGCACATCAGACCCCTGGGCCCCACTGGAACCCCAGGGATGGGGTGAGGGACAGCAGATGCCCCCTCTGGGGAGGTCAGAGCATCTCTGAAGCATTCAGGCCCTTCTGTTCCTGACCCACAGGCTCCAAGAGGCCAGACCTGGGACCTGCTCCTCAGGAGAAAGTTGGAGGTGGAACCTGCCTACCATCCACCAACTAGCATCACTCGGCCACTGGCTCCATTTATCAAGGGACACAGAGTCCCTGGCCTGAGACCAAACACTTTATCCCAAATCCCCAAAGAAGAAAGAAGCTCTGTTGGTTTCCCCTTTGTCAAAGAAACTCATCCCTGATATTGCAAGGTCATCCAATAAGTGCACAGATACGTCCGATACTGTGGCAACAATATAATTATTATTATCACACTAATAGTAACCATAATAACAGCTATCAGAGATGTGCCCCACACCAGGGTAATAAAGGCTTCACGGGCAGCACGTCTGTTAATCCTCCTGACAGCCCACTCTGAGGCGATTCTACGATCGTTCCCATTGTAGGAACGGGGCAACTGAGGCTCGGGATAGGACTGGCCCAGAGTCACGCAAACAGCAAGCAGTGAAGACAAGACCTTCAACCCAGGCTTACCTGAGACAAGAGCCCACCCGCTCTGCTCTTTCCTCCTCCCCTGTGACGCATCCGGAGGCAAGTTGGGAACTCAGATCTGTCTCCGGAGGGTGGGGAGCCGTGGTCATCCTCATTGGGCTGGGACTCCCCAGAGGGTCTCGTCCCATCTCTGCCTCCCCCACCCCTGACTGCCAGGGTCCCCCCAAGGCTTTGTCCACCCAGGGTAAAAAAGGCAGTGGGTGGTATTTCTCCTGCAAAGCCTGGCAGACTCAGGCCCAGCCAGGGGCAGGTGGCCATGGATGGGGCTGGGGGCGGACCCTGGCATGTGGGGAACAGATGGGGAAGGGGCGCAGACCCATCCCCCTACCCATCAGGGTGCTGGGTGTTGAGAGCACCTTCACATCTCAACCTGCCTGGTGGGCTCCCCGCATCACCCATGGGAGTGCCTGAGGCTTGCAGGCAGCCAGTGGGTGGCCGGGCTCCACCCAGACAGCTCTGGAGCTTTAGCTTTAGCATCCCCTGAACCAGCTCACACCTGCTAGAGGGGGTGGCAGGGACAGGTCCCCCCAACAACAGTGGGGGGGAGGGTGGAAGGGCGAGGCAGCACAGGGAGGGCGTCACATGGCAAGAGCATGAATTAGGAAGCAGGAATCCTGACGTCTTGTCCCTGCTCTGCTTGGCTCCTAGCTGGCTGCGTGACCTTGAGCAAAACACTCATCATCCTCCTCAAGCCTTCTGTTCCCTCCCCTAGAAAGGAAAACACCCAAAGGAAAGGCACGAACATCCAGCCAGCCTTGTTAGGGCCCGGATCCAATGCCCGCCCCTGGGGATCCTGCCGTCTTGCTCCACAAACAGGGCACTGCCAAATGTGGAGCGATCCTCCCCAGGGGGACACACAGGCTCAGCATTCCCAGCTGCAGCAGGGCCAAGCCCCTGGCTCAGGATGAGGAGAGGGAGGACCAGGCTGTCAGAGGTCCCCAAAACCACAGATTGGTAAACTTGCCCCAGGCCCCGGCCAGCTGCCTGGCCAGTGAGCCCCGCCGGGCACACAGGCGCCACACTTCAGCAAGGGGAGTGTGCATGGTGCAGGGAAACCCATCCCTGCTGCTGAATAAATAAGCCAAAGCACCCATCCTCTGCCGGTGCGTCAGCAGTGTCACTGCTGAGTGCCAAGGGAGGCCAGGGAGGCCAAGTGAAATGAGCAGGGACTTTGGGTCCCAGTGCTGCCCATCCCGGCTGTTTCCTGACCCTCAATGCTCTCATCTGGATAAAGGGATCAATATGGCCCACCTGGTGGGGTCATCCTGAGGTTATAAATGACAATATTCCACCCCTGTTGACCTGCAAAACCCACACTTCTGTGTTTCAAACCGATATGTGGACGAGCGCAGCGTACAGCCCAAGCGCAATAAATGCTGGCAAAACGGAGCGCAACAGGATGTGCTTTCCTCATTCATGGGACAGGCGTGAGGACTTCTTGTTGCACCTGCTTCCAAATATAACTAGCAGACAGCTCACCTTAGTTTTTAAGGCAAGGTCCCAAGTGTGCCAGAGCATGTGCATGATATGCTACTGAATGTGCTTTATTTTAAGTGATATACTTCCATGTGTGTTATATCAAATATAACTAGCCCATCGAACATCCTTAAAAGGTTTAAGTTTAAAAAAAACAAGTCAAAATGTGGTACATCCATACAACGGAATATTACCCAGCCATAAAAAGGAATGGAGTCTTGATACAGATTATGACACAGGTGAACCCTGAAAATGTTGTGCCAAGTCAAAGAAGTCGGACAAAAAAGGCTGCACATTGTAGGATTCCATTTACACAAAATATCCAAAACAGGCCAATCATTAGAGACAGAAAGGAGATTAGTGGTGATATACCCACGGCTGAGGTAACTGGAGGGAATGATGGCTAACAGGTACAGAATTTCTTTACCTGGTCATAGTAATGTCCTAAAATTGATCATGGTGAAGGTTGCAGAACTCTGTGAAAATGCTAAAAGCCACTGAATTGTACATTTTTTAAGAAGTTTTCTTTTCTGAGCCTAAGTGGCTCAGTCAGTTAAGCGTGTGACTCTTGGTTTTGGCTCAGGTCACGATCTCAGGGTTGTGAGATCGTGCCCCACATTAGGCTCCACGCTCAGGGCAGAGTCTGCTTCGGATTCTTGCTCCCTCTCCCTCCTGCTCTGCCCCTCCCTGCTCATGCTCTCTCTCTCTCTCTTTCTCTCTAAAATAGGTAAATAAAATCTTAAAAAAAATTTTTTATGTACTTTTATTTTTTTTACTGAAGTCTAATTGATATATAACATTCTCACTGCTTCAGGTGCTCAACATAATGATTCAGCATTTATTTTTTAATTTATTTATTTTAGGGAGAGAGAGAACACAAGCGGGAGGGGCAGAGGGAGAAGGGGAGAGAGTCTCAAGCAGACTCCGAGTTGAGTGCAGAGCCTGACACAGGACTCAATCACATGACCCTGAGAACATGACCTGAGCCAAAACCAAGAGTCGGGACACTCAGCCGACTGAGCCACCCAGGCGCCCCAGTGATTCAATATTTGTATATATTGTGAAATGATCACCACAGTAACCCTAGCTAATATCCAACACCATACATAGTTACAAAGAATTTTTTCTTCTTGTGATGAGAACTTTTAGGATCTATTCTCTTAGCAACTTTCAAATATGGAATTACAGTATTATGAATTATAGACATCATACTGTATGTTATTAAATTCCCATAGTGATTTTATAGCTGGAAGTTTGGACTTTCTGACTCCCTTCACCCATTTTACCTGCCCCTGCCAGTCCCCACCTCTGGCAACCCATCTGTTCTCTGTATCTATGAGTTTGGTTTATTCTGTTTGTTTGGGGGGGGATTGTTTTAGATCCCATATGTAAGTGATTTCATTGAGCATGATGCCCTCAAAGTCCATCCATGTCACAAATGGTGGTTTTTTTTATCGCTGAATAATATTCAATATACCACTTCTTCTTTATCCACTCATCTATCCGTGGACACATAAGTTGCACATAAATTGCTTCCATACCTTACTTATTATAAATAATGTTGCAATGAACACAGGGTGCTTGTAGCTTTTTAGTTAGTGTTTTGTTTTCTTCAGATAAATACCCAGAAGTAGAATTGCTGGATCATATGATATCTTTTTTTTATTAACATATAATTAACACAAAGGATTATTAATTTCAGGTGTACAACATAATGATTCAACAATTCCATACATTACACAGTGCTCATCATAAGGGTAGTCATCATCTGTCACAAAATGACATTATGACAGTCTTACTATATTCCTGAGGCTGTACTTTTCACCTCCATGACTTATTTATTTTATAACTGGAAGTTTATGTGGTATTTCTGTTTTTAATTGTAAACTGAATTGTATAGTTTATTTTTTAAGATTTTATTTTTTTAAATTTATTTATTCATGAGAGACAGAGAGAGAGTAGCAGAGACACAGGCAGAGGGAGAAGCAGGCTCCATGTAGGTAGCCCGATGTGGGACTCGATCCCAGGACCCTGGGATCACGACCAGAGCCGAAAGCAGACACTCAACCACTGAGCCACCCAGGTGTCCCAAAATTTTATTTTTAAGTAATCTCTACACTCAACATGGGGCTGGAATTTACAACCCTGAGATCAAGAGTCACACGCTCCACTGACTAAGCCAACCAGGTACACCTGGATTGTATACTTTAAATGGATGAATTGTATGTTAGGTGAATTATGACCTCAATAAATCTGCTGTTTAAAAAGGTGAGTCAAGTTCAAGAAGGTTAACTGAGGAATAGTCCAGGTGGTACATAAATGTGAATAATTTTCAAGGTGATATAAAGATGATCAGAACTTGGGAAACACTGAATTGATACATTAGATCCTCAAAGCACAAGCTGTGTGTGGGCTCAAATCCCACCTCCTGAGTGGCCACAGGGGCTAAGGACTTTGCCTCTTTGGACCTCAGTGTCCTCATCTGGAAAACAGGAGCAAGAAATGAGAACTAATTGAGTTATCAGTGTCTGACGTATCCGAGGGGAGAGACAGAGAGCAGCATTATTACCTGTCACCCCCATGGCTTTGCAAACAAACCTGTCACCCCCATGGCTTTGCAAACAAACTGAGGCTCATGGTGGGGATGGGACTTGCCTGAGGTCAGAGGCTGGGCAAAGTGGGGCTTGCCCTCTGAGCCTCTGTCTTCAGCTGTACACAAGTCCCTCCTACCCAGTCAAGAGGCCTCACCCAGGCCTGCCCCACCCAGGCTGATAAGTCCTTTCCTGAAAGTGAGCCCAACCCGAACCAGCCAGGGATATGCTGATGGCCTGCCAGGTGACAGGCCTCCAGGAGCTGCCAAAACTCCCTGCGGTCCAGCCCAGCAAGGCAGGCCCAGGTGCACACAGGGGGAGGGCAGAGGGTCAGGCTGGAGCCTAGCATGCTGCATTCCACACAGGCTTGCTACTATCATTATCTGGTCATCACTATTATTCACTCTCCTCATTTTCTTTTCACCCAGATTTTCTTTGGGATATGCCAATCATCCATTGGAAAAATATATATTTTTAAATCTTTATTTAGTTGAGAGAGAGAACACAAGCAGGGGAGAGGCAAGCTCCTCGCTGAGCAGGGAAGCTCACATGCGGCTCGATCCCAAGACCCCGGGATCACAACCTGAGCCAAAGGAAGATGCTTAACCGACTGAGCCACCCAGGTGCTCCTGGACAAGTATTTATTGAGTGCACCTACTGTATGCCAGGCACCGTGCTGGGGACAGGACAGTGAGCAAGACAAAATCCCTGTCCTCCTGAGGGTTATAGTCCCATGGGGGAGACAGACATTAGAGAAATAAATACATAATCCTCAGATTGCAGGTTGGGGTATATACTAAGAGGGGCAGGGGTGGAAAGGGGAAGGTCACAGGGAGGGCTATCCTCCACCCCATGCTACCGTCCTCTCCCACCTTTGGGACTACTGCCTCCTCACTGTCCTCCAGGATTCCATGCCAACTCAGTCCCAAGTCCATTCTCTGCTCAGCAGCCAGAAGAATCTCTTTAAAACCCAAACTCACATCCTATCACGAAGGGCCTCCACACTTACCATAAACCCCATGTTACCCTGCACTGTACCTCCTGCCTTGTTTCCTCTGTTCCTTCAATTCTTCCATCATTTCCAACTTGCTCCTGCCTCAGGGCCTTTGCACTGGTCAGTCTTTCTGCCCAAAACACTTCTCCCCAGGCTCTTCAGACAGCCCCTTTGTTGCCTTCAGGTCTCAGCTCAAAGTTAATATCCTCAAAGAGCCATCCCCTTATTCCCATCTAAAACAGATACCTGAGTGGCTCAGTCAGTTAGGACTCTGACTCTTGATTTCAGCTCAGGTCATGGTCTCAGGGTCGTGAGATTGAGCCCTGTATGGAACTCCTCACTGGGCAAGGAGTCTCTTGAGATTCTTTCCTCCTTCTCCCTCTGTCCCTCCTCCCCTGTGCTGGAGCACTTGCACTTGCTGTGTCTCTAACAACAACAACAACAAAAAAAACCTGATACCTAGTTTTCACATCACCTTTTATTTTCACCATTGCTCTTAACTAGTATGTAAAACTGTGTCTTGGGGCATCTGGATGGCTCAGTCAGTTAAGCTTCTAACTTGATTTTGGCTCAGGTCATGATCTCAGGGTCATGAGATGAGCCCAATGTCAGGCTCACACTGGGCATGAAGCATGCTTAAGATTTCGCTCTCTCCCTCATCCTCTGCCCCTCCCCCCACACTCATGCTCTCTCTCTTTAAAAAAATAAAAAATAAAAAATAAAAATAAAAAAATAAAATAAATAAAAAAATAAAAAATAAAAAACAAATAAAACTGTCTTGTTAATGAGGCCATGTACCTGCTTCACCCCACTAGAAGGTCTGACCCATAAAGGCATTGAATCCTGTTGTATCCTTAGTACAGAGGTGCCTGGAACAGAGCAGGTGCTCAATAAATAGTTGCATGGATGGATGGGTGGATGGAAAAATGGTTGGATGGATGGGGAACAAATAGGTGGGTGAATGGATGTATGCATACATGGGTACATGGATGGATGGGTGAATGGGCAGAAGGATGTATGGGTAGATGGGTGGATATATGTGAAGCATGATACATACACTGATGACAGACATTTGGGTGGGTAAACTGATGGGTGGATGGGTGGATGGATGGATGGATGGATGGATGGATGGATGGATGGATGGACAGATGGATGGTTGGATGGATAGGTAAGTGGAAGGATGGGTGATTATATGGAAAGATGAATGGATGGATGGATGGGTGGAAGGAAGGAAGGAAAGATGGGTAGATGGAGGGGTGAATGGGTGGGTAGATAGAAAAAATCGATGGGTAGATAAAAGGATGGATAGAAGAAGGGATGGAAAAGTAGATGGAGGGTAGGTGGAAGAATCAGTGGAAGACCAGATCCTTTGGATGATTCTGAACATATGCTCATGAGAACAAGGTCCTGAATTCAAATCTCTCATGAGTATGGTTTTCCAAATGGGTGAAATGAGATCAAGCATGGAAAGCATTTAGCAAGTGCTCAATAAACATTAATCTTATTATTTTAGTTATTGTTAAGCACTGTAATATATATCTAGGTGGTTAACATTTTGGTTGCTTTTTGTAGGGTATTGTGGGTATGTGTGTATGTGAGTGTGCTGCTTATGCTCTATAATGAATCTGTATTGTTTTTGCAATAAGAACCACCCTCTACAATAACTCTATATTGTTTTTGTAATAAGTACCACCCACAGAGTTACACTTAAAGCTTAGCATCTCTCTTCAGCATCATCTTGGGTTTCAGGCCTGGTCCAGCTGCCTACCCTACAGCTACGCCCTCACAGTACACACACTCTAGAAGCTGAACCCCCCGCCCCCGCAGGATCATTCTCCCCCTGGAAGCACTATCAAAGAAACGTGTCTGGAAACAGTGGCATATGAAGGGTACAGCCTGGTACAGCCAGGCCACAGCCCAAGCCAGCAGCATGCAAGGCCAGCTATCTTCCCAACACTGCCTACTAACCAGACTCCTTCCTCTGTGCTCCACCCCCCAAAAACACAGTTTCCCAAATTCAGTACCACATCCCACAACAAGAGTCAAATTATTCATTGCCCAATTAGGGAGACATCTGGATGTGCCACACTGTGGGTACAATATTCAATCTGCGGTGGGTGAATGGATGTATGCATACATGGGTACATGGATGGATGGGTGAATGGGTACCTCCAAAGACTCAGCAGCCATCCTTCAGAGCAGCTGAGGGTGATCGGGGCCTGGGGGACCACTAAAGCGGGGCAAAGGACAATGAAAACCAGCAGTGGTTTTCAGGATCGGCTCCAGAAGAAGCCGTCACAGGGGCAGGTGCTCCAAATTGCAGACGTTGGGTTGGGTGGTCTGCCTCGCATACAATCAGTGCTGCAGAGTGACAGCAAAATAAAAATAGTTAACCACTATGGCTGCCTTTTATTGATCACTTACTGTGGGCTGGATGTCTCACTACACTGTCAAAGGTGTGGAGCCCTGGTTAAGTGTACCCCCAAGCAATGCGGAATCAGACGGCAGGACAGTAGAGTTATTAGCAATTGCAACTACAGTTTATTACAAGGATTCAGTGTGATGATCACAGCAAGTACTTAGCACCCAGTCTGCTCAGTCAGCGTTTTTGTTATAAATGTACGAAATGGCAATAATCGGTGGGGAGAAGGCCCTGACTGTGTGCCTGGCTGTGCTAGGAGCCTTTATATGTCGTGGCACAACAATCTAATAAAGGGAGACCTCCTACCACCCCCATTTTACAGACAAGGAAGCTGAGAGCAAATCCAGTCATCTAACTCACCCATGGTCACAGAGGGAGCAAAGGGGGACATCACTTCCCCCCCCTCCGTGGATATCACCAACCTGAAATTCACCTCGGAAAACCAAGCCCCATTTACCGCTTCCTCTCTCCAGGCCTCTGGGTCCCACATGTGTCCAGGTGACTTCTTAGCTTCTAGACCTTCTTAGGGGGTAGCCAGCTGACCCTGCCCATCCTGAAGCCACAGCTGCAGCCAGAGCAGGAGGAGGAAGGTTTCCTGCTGAGCTCATCTTACAGGGGTCACTTCCAGCCCCCTGGGATCCTCCAGCTGCTTTAACTTGGACAACGCCCAGGCCTCAGTGGGGACAGGAAACATCCCCGAGCGATAAAGATCAGGACTGGCTTCTAAGAGCATCCAGAACGCTTTGTGTGGGCCAAAGCACCTGGCCCAACCCCCATTCTGAGCAGCCCTCATCTCTGACAGGAAACTGAGCACAACTGGGCACTCCCAGAGGAGGTAGTCTGGGGGTCCCCCCAACCTAATGTCCAAATCCACCACTTTTACATTCAACATTCCTAGAAAAGGGCCCACCGCTCAAAACAAGAAAAAAAAAAATACACATACAGATAAAATAACAGCTAACAGAAATGATGCATTTGCTGTGTGCCAGGCACCTCTAATCCTTTCACACACATTAACTCCCTGAATCCTCACATAGCCTCACATTACAGAGGAGCAACTGAGGCTCAGAGAGGGGAAGTGAGCTGCCTAAGGTCACACAGCTAGGTCACAGAGCCAGGATTAGAACCAAGCTGCCTGAGAATAAAGCCAACATCCTGACACCCAAGATATGGCGCTGACATCTTTCAATCCCATGGATGTGCACACAGTGTGACCGACAAGCCTAGAGGTCAACCTTCAAAATATCACCACTGGTTATCTTTAGAAGTGGGATTAGAAAGATAAAAAAAAAAAAAAAAAAAAAAAAAGAAGTGGGATTAGAAGAGTTTTATCTCCTCCTTTTGGGTTATCTATTATTTCTAAATGCTCGCCAATGGAGAAAAAAAAAACGTATTGTATTATAATGTAAAAGTATATGATGTAAGGATCCCTGGGTGGCGCAGCGGTTTGGCGCCTGCCTTTGGCCCAGGACACGATCCCAGAGACCCGGGATCGAATCCCACATCGGGCTCCCGGTGCATGGAGCCTGCTTCTCCCTCTGCCTGTGTCTCTGCCCCTCTCTCTCTCTCTCTCTCTGTGACTATCATAAATAAATAAAAATTTAAAAAAATTTATAAAAAAAAGTATATGATGTAAATGTATTATAATAAGGACAAAAAGAGAATAAAAATTATTAATTTGGAAAATGAAACAAGAGTCACCTAACAAGCAGTAATCTCAAGCCACTACATGCCAGGCGTGCAGGGGACAACCGAATAAGGCAGAGGGACCCACCAAGTGTAGCACAAAGGTACGGGAACCCCATAGTGCTCCAGAGAGAAGGGGCCTCACCTGGCAGCGCCACCCACCCAACAGGACAGCACAGACGGCGACTTGCTGAGAGCTCGTGGCCAAGCTGGGAGGCAGGCGTCAGCATCCCCATTCCACAGGTGTGGACACTGAGGCCAAGAAGGGAGGCCACTCCCGTGGTGGGTGACAAAACAGCCAGGGCTGCTCGGCTCCAAACCTGGGCAGCGTGTTCAGGCTCCGGCTGCCGTCCATGGGACAGCCACCATTCGGGGGTGACTCAGGCCTTAGGACAGGAAGTGGGTGACACCCAGAGAGCCCCCACAGAAGCCCATCTGACCCCAAAGCCAGGGCAGATGGCTCACACTTGTTCTGCTGGGTCAGCCAGCATTCTGGGCATTCCAAAAATTCTTCCAAAGCTTTTTGCTGTCCCCCCGCCCTTCCAACAAAACCCCCATTTTTAATGAACTGAAAGAAGGAAAAGCAGAAGCTTTTCCTGTGCTGTGGGCTGTGATGAAGACCATGTGCATAAAGGCGACACTGGGAGGCATGACCGCCTCCTTTCCAGAGTTAGTGCCGACAGTAACTGTGCACCTGTCGCCGCTCCAAGGAGAAGGTGGTCTGCTTGGTGCCAACACTTCCCCTCGCATCCAAATCCCAAGTGCCTCATGGGAAACAGCTTGGCTACAAACTGGCAGAAGCGGAACCAGGAGAACAGTGCCCGCAGGGCCCCTACTCCCCGTCCCAGCCCTGAGCACACCACTCTCGTCCCCCTCCTCTCTCTCCCCTGAGAGGGCAGAGGCCACGCCCCAGGCAGCCCTGAGACCCGGGCCCAGTGCAGGCCCTGGTACACAGTAGGCACTTAATAAATAACAAAGATGAAAATGATCAACCATCCCAGAGGAGGAAAGGAAGTGCTGCCCTGGAAATTCTCGGGGAGGGGGGAATGATATTTCCCACAGGGTCAGGGGATGATGGGGAGAAGGCATCCAGCTGCCTTACGCATTATTATAGAGAGTCTGGGTTTGCAGGAGGCAGGCCTGAGTTCAAATCCGGACTCTGCTACTTTTACCTCAAGCTGAGTAAGAGGCTCTGGAGCTACCCTCTTCCCCGGTGAAAGAGGCCCAGAGAGGGGAAGGGGCTTCCCCAAGGACACAGCAGAGTAGCTGCCACTAGAACTCAGAGTCCTGACTTCTGGCCCAGAACTCATTCCACGACACTGGGTTCCCTCCCATGACCTAGGACCCCCTCACAGGCCAAGCACAGTCCCTGGCGTGCAGGCAATCAGTTCTAGAAACAAAGACAAGAGTTTCCAGGGCTGGGGCCTAACATGAAGGAAACAATCCCTGGCAGCTTCCCAGGCCAAAGGGCCCTGGGAGATCCCCCAGCAGTCTCGCCCCGGCCCAGCCCGGAGCACAGGGCAGCGCTCCGCGGGCACAGCGCCCACCGAGGCCCAGGCCTCACACCCGGGCAGGGCAGCGGGCGTGATGGCACACGGTGAGCTCAGTGTCCCCAACGGGCCCGCTGGCATCCCCTTCTACTGGGAGACCCCACGACACCCGAGTCTCCTTCTCCCAGCCGTGCATCACCACCACCACCCCCTCACCCAGGTGAACAGGCCAGTCCCAGAAAGGGCTTTCATCACTGAGGACACCAAACAAAAAGAAAAGAGCTATAAATAGTGCGCTGGGAGCCGTAGCCTGACCCGGAGCCTTTGCAAATACAGCCGGGTCCCCAACGAGCGGGACACCGGCGGTGACGTTCACACACCAAGGGGCTCAGGGCTCTCCGCCTGCTCTCAAAGACTCAGCTTCCCCGTCTGTAAAATGGGAACGACACGAACACCATTCTTCATAGGTTGAAGAAAGGATTCTGTAAAGGAGGAGATAAAATAATGCACAAATGCACATTTCTGTCCAAGGAACTGGAATCGGAGTAGCATATACGAAGCAGTCAATCCAAGCTAACTGTGACTTATTATAGCCACTGTTACTATTTCTGCTGCTACATCAAGCAAGAGAGATTTATATTGTGATTTATAAAGCAATTCCTTGGCGTATCTTTTTTTAAAATTTTATTTATTTATTCATGAGAGATACAGAGAGAGGCAGAGACAGAGGCAGAGGGAGAAGCAGGCTCCCTGTGGGGAGCCCAATGCGGGACTCGATCCCAGGACCCTGGGGTCACAACCTGACCCGAAGGCAGATATTCAACCACTGAGCCCACCCAGGTGTCCGCCTTGGCATATCTTACAGACATTTGTTTTAAAGACCCTAAGGTGATCTTTTTATGGGGAAGGGCTCCCATATTTCAAGTGCCTCCTGTGTGCGGGCAGCTTTATATGGTTACCCCACCCAGTCCCACAAGGACCTCACAGGGAAAATCTTAGCATTTTCTTTCCACAGGTGAGGACTGAGGCTCAGAGAGGCCAAGTTACTTGCCCAAAGTCACGCAGCAACCACGTGATGGAGACAGGACAAAATGTTGGGGCTGTCCTGCTTTACCGCCAGGGAGGCAGCTGGCGGGGGCGGGGGAGAACGCAGGGGCCGCTGTCAGGCTGCATGGACCTGCATTTACCCTTCCCAGCGGTGACCCTGGGCGTGCGACTCCCTCCTTGAGCCTTGGTTTTCTCTTCTGTAAAATGGGGCCACGAGAATCAAAAGAAACACAGATGAGCACCGTGCCCAGGAGAGCACGAATACTCTCTTACTGGTTTTATTTAACTATAAATACCATCAGTGTCCTCAAAAGCTGAGTCTCACCAAGTGGAAGAAAGGCAGCTTCCTCATCAACCCCAAACTTTTTTCAATTTAAAGATTTTATTTATTTATTTTTAGATGCAGGGGGAGGGGTGGAGAGAGCAGGAGAGGGAGAGAATCCCAAGCAGACTCCACACTGAGCACACAGCCCGACGTGGGGCTCGAGCTCACGACCTGAGCTAAAACCAAGAGTCAGACGCTTAACCGACTGAGCCATCCAGGGGCCCCAATTCCAAACTTCTGAAGGCACAGAGACCCAGGAAGAAACCATGAGGTCCCACCAGGCCAAAAGCTATCCTTTCTCACCTCCAGGGACATCTCAGAGCATTGGAGACTCACCTACGGATGAGGAAATGCTCAGAGAGGTGAAGTGACCTGCCCAGGGTCACACAGGAATCCATGCATGGGGCACCCCGGAAACTCTACCTACCCCACCCAGCATCCTTCAGAGACCCACCCTGACACCCAGCTGAACCCCATTTCCCCCACAGCCAGCACAGGACCGAGCACATGATCCACATAGCATCAGTGTTCATCAAATGAACAAAAGAAGGAGTGAGTGGCCTTCTAGGCCTTCTAGTTAAGTGGCCTCTAACCCTGCACACCTAGCTTGGTGGCCTCCACCAATACTCACAATCACGGCTTCCTGAAGCCCGCTGAGGGCCTCCACCACGGGCAGTGTGAACATTCCTTAAATTCAGAGCTTCCGGGACTCTTCCCTGGCTGGGGCGGCCCCAGGTTCAATAGTGCAGTGTGTTGTTGTTTTTAGGATTTTATTTATTTGTTTGACAGAGAGAGAGCACAAGCAGGGGGAACAGCAGGCAGAAGGAAGGGAAAAGCAGGTAACCCACTGAGCAGGGAGCCTGATGCAGAGCTCGATCCCAGGACCCCGAGATCATGACCTGAGCCGAAGCCAGATGCTTAACCGACTGAGCCACCCAGGCGTCCTGAGTGAGGAGTGATTTATAAAGGCACTAGGTTCCTCCCCAGCAGGTAGTGTCTGTCCTGGGAAGAGAATGCCATATAAACAGGAACCCAGGGCAGCCCGGGTGGCTCAGCGGTTTAGCGCCGCCTTCAGCCCAGGGTGTGATCCTCGAGACCCGGGATCAAGTCCCACGTCCGGCTCCCTGCATGGAGCCTGCTTCTCCCCTGCCTGTGTCTCTGCCTCTCTGCCCCACCCCCCGTGTCTCCCATTAATAAATTTATTTATTTTTTAAAAGATTTTATTTATTTATTCATGAGAGAGAGAGAGAGAGAGGCAGAGACACAGGCAGAGGGAGAAGCAGGCTTCCTGCAGGGAGCCCAATGTGGGACTCGATCCCAGGTCTCTAGGATCACGCCCTGGGCTGAAGGCGGCACTAAACCACTGAGCCACCGGGGCTGCCCTCCCATTAATAAATTTTAAAAAATAAATAAAATAAACAGGAACCCATTAACAGAAAGCCCCCCAGCTGCAGCAGAAGGGGGCAGAACACCTGCTCAGAAGCAGAGATCCTAGAAATGTCCCTCTCCTCACCCCTTTCCCAAGGCCCTGGGGGTTCCCAAGACCAGAAGCAACCTCCCTGCGCCTCTGCAGACTCATAATAATACAAGATAACAATGAAGATAATGCTGACGCAAGTACGCACGTTCATTAGCACGCACTATGTACGAGCCCAGTTACTGTGGCAGATGCCAGTATTACTCCTATTTTACAGACGCGGAAACTAAGGCACAAGGGGTTAACTGCCTGGCCCAAAGTCACACAGCTGGAGAGTGCTGGCGCTGGGCTTTGAACCCAGGCAGTCTGAGTACAGAGTCCCCACAATATTCCCAAGAGGTACTGGGAATACCCGATTCTGCAGAACTCCACATTCCACGGCAGCCGGGACCGCAGCAGCTCCACGCGCACGGGCACCAGCGGCTGCTGACCCACCTCGCGCCAGGTGTTGCATAGCCCTTCCCACTGACAGTCACAAGCACCGACCCTACGTCCACTTTACAGATGGGAAAACGGAGGCTCGAAGACGTAATGAGGCTGGTGGGAGGTCGTGTGCCCAGAGCGGGGATTTGAATAGCCTTTCCCTGGCCTCACCGTGCTCACCGGCTCCACTGGCTGCAGGACCACAGCCTGAGGGACTATAAATCAAATCCAAAGCAAAAATCAATCAAGGGGCGCCTGGGTGGCTCAGTCAGTTAAGCATCCAATACTTGGTTTCAGCTCAGGTCCTGATCTCAGGGTCTTGGGATCGAGCCCCATGTCAGGCTCCACACTTAGCATGGAGCCTGCTTAAGATTCTCTCCCTCTCTCTCTTCCACTCCTCCCATGCTGTCTCTCTCTCCCCCTACAATAAATTAATTAATTTTTAAAAAACCAATCAAGGGGTGCCTGGGTGGCTCAGTCAGTTAGGCGTCTGCCTTTGTCTTGGGTCATGATCCCAGGTCCTGGGATAGAGCCCCACGTCGGGCCTTCTGCTCCATGGAGAGCCTGCTTCTCCCTCTCCCTCTGCCTGCCACTCCCCCTGCTTGTGCTCGCTCTCTCTCTGTCAAATAAATAAAATCTTCAAAAAAAAAATCAATTAAGACAATGATCCCTCACCTTCCCACCTCATATCACAGACACAAAACACCTCCTTATCCGATATCATGTTTGAGCTTCACAGCAGCTCTGCCAGAGAGGGCACACTGTTCCCATTTTCCAGATGGGGAAACTGAGGCTCGCACACAAGAACCACCTGTTCTGGGTTATCGACTCTAACCAGGTCTCCTTAAGCAGAGCCCTGCGCTGGTGTGTCCCTCACAAACGAGGCACAATTCTCAGCACCCCCTCCGGGCTGACCCTCAACCCAGACTCTGTCCTGCCCCTGCCCCGTCAGAAACCTGACTGTGACAGAAAATATATACTCCCTCCCACTCAGCCTCCATTAGGGGAGTATATGTCTTTCTGCCTGATGTTGGGCTTGGCCGTGTATCTTGCTTTGACCAAATGGGAGCCGAAGGAACACAGCACGAGTTCCTTGTAGAGACTTCCTGAGGCACCGTGGGCTCCCACTGAGCTCATGAGTGTCTACTGTCCACCACAGAAAAGCCACTGCCTGGCAGCCTGGGCATCCAGGTGAAGATACATGGAGCAGTATCAAAGCCTCATGGCCAGCCAGCCTCCCAAACCCCCGCCAAGTTCAGCTGAGTCCTCTGCTGGCCTGGGAGCATGAAACAAATGGTTTGCTGTTAAAGACAACTGCGACTTGGGAGATGCTTGTTACACAGTATTATCATAGGAAAACCTGACTAATACAAAGCCACCTATTTCTAGAGGGAAGTAGATGGACTTGTGTGTTCAATGG
This sequence comes from Canis aureus, assembly GCF_053574225.1. Taxonomy (NCBI): domain Eukaryota; kingdom Metazoa; phylum Chordata; class Mammalia; order Carnivora; family Canidae; genus Canis; species Canis aureus. Next base: position 22,642,943 of record NC_135637.1, on the reverse strand, counting down.
GCAAATATCTTCCAGGATACAGTCCCCCAACAGGCTGGATTCAAACCCAAGGGCTGCAAAGTGTGCTGCCTGCAGGAACTATCACTCTCCCTAGATCGCACCAGACGCTACTCCCATGGCCACCAGTAGGACAGCGCCATCCACTGTTCCCTCCCTCTGAAATATACCTACAGGCTCTCTCTCCCAGGCCTCAGGAGGAATGTGAAATGCACAACAGCTCAGGAAGGAACCGGGGCAGGCTGGATCAACATCCCAAACACCCTTTCCTCCAACACTTCCGCTTCCTGGAATCTGCCGTCCAATCGGAATGCAAGAAGTGTGCAAACACGCAGAACAGAGATGTCTATTACACCAGCGTGCATCACAGTAAAACCCAAACTGCTCAACACCCATGTACAGGGGATCTATCTGTTCAATAACTAATAGCACCTTCAGGCGTTGGGGTATATTATTCAGCTTTTTAAAGAATAGGGGTCAGTCAACACATGCTGGAATGGGAAAGTACCCAAATCTATTTTTAACTTATGTGTGAAATTCTTTGTCTTATAATCGCTGTTGTTCAAAGATTATGTCTACACATAGGATTCATGTGCTTATTCCGCAAGTGTTTGCAGAGCAAACAAGCGAAGACAGGGTTTCTCTGCCTTTTTGGAGCATGAAGTCTCGAGCTGGAGGAAGGGTAACAACTCCAGTACAGTAAGTAACAAGCAGAAGAAGGGTAACAGCCAACGAATACTGAGCACGGGCCACAGGCCAGGTCCTCCTCCTTCGCTCCGCACAGCAATCCTCAGAAGACCCACAATTTGCCCCTGGTCACAATCGAAGAAACTGGGGCTCAGAGAGGTTGAATCACCTGCCCAGAGTCACACAGCTGATAAGTGGCAAACCCAAGATTCAATTTCTTCCATGTGGCTCCAGCGTGAGCATAAAGATAACTTAGATCATTAGCAGAGTGTGGCAAGGGCTGGCACGAGAGACTCACTTGTCACTTAAAATACTATCATTTTGCCATCTTTGAAGTATTTGGTGTGTTCCATATTACTTTCACAATACAAAAGAAAAATTTATCTATCTATTTATCTATAGCATACATATGTGTATCGCTTCTGACTCAGTGATGTAAATACTCCATGATCACACTTTGGGGACATATTTATACTCTTAATAGAGACAAGGCTACAAAATATTTCAAAGGTCATCTAACTGAGCAATTAACAGAGCAGCAGTATGAAGCAGAAGTCCAGCACATGCTCATTTGCATACCAGCCTAACGTAGCCTCCCCACCACTTGTCCTCCCATCTGATTGACCAGATTCCTGAAGGCAGAGGCCCTTTTGAATTGCCCACATACGATTCTCAATAAAATATTCATCGGATCCAAGGGGAAAAAATGTGTATGTGTGTGTGTGTGTGTGTGTGTGTGTGTGTGTGTCCCTCAACTGCCGTAGTGTGTTGGCATCCTTTTAAATGACAGGAGTTTGAAAAGTGCAAGTGGAGAGAACTCTCGGACCCTCAGCTTCATAAACCACAAAACCAAGTGTCCCCAAAACAGGCATCGCCCAGGTTTGTTGTGAAAAATTTTAAAAAAAGAACAAAGAGTTCAGCCCAGAGCCTGGCACATACGAGGGGTTTAGTGAACAGTTGGTATTCTGGTGTGTTCTGTGCTTCACTTACATTCTCTCCAACTGTCCCATTTTACAGAGGAAGAAACTGAGGTTTTAAGTGGGAAGCGGCTTGTCTGGGGTCAGTCCTACCTGGAGAGGTGAGTGGGGTAAGGAGAGGTAAGGGATACTGAACTCCTAGACAGAGATGTTCCTGCTTTTTTTTTTTAATTTGCTCATTTGAGAGAGAGACCAAGCAAGAGCACGAATGGAGAGGCAGAGGCAGAGGGAGAAGCAGACTCCCTACTGAACCGGGAGCCCAAGCTGGGGCTTGAGATCACCAGGACCCTGGATCATGACCTGAGCCACCCTGGCATCCCCTTCCTGTCCTCTTTTATATCCCAAACCTGGCAAAGCCTTCCTGCTCAGGTATTTAGGGAGTGCCAGGGGGTGTAAAGAGAAAATTTTATTCCCAAAGGTCTTTCATTCATTCAACACACTCTGTGTTCTGGGCATACTAATTAGCATGCAATTCTCCAGGTAAGCCATGCCTTTGCCTGTGCTGCTCATTCTGCCTGAAATGTCCTCCCCTTGCCTCCTACTCATCCTTCAAGACTCAGCTCAAGTGTCACCTGCGGATGCCCGGCTCCCCCTCCCCACCCCCACACATGCTGGGTTGGGAGAGGTGCTCCTTGCTTGAAACACATCCTGATCACAAGCCAAAATGAGAATTATCATACCCATGACTTAGTGAGCGCAGGCCAGTGCAGACCCTGCGCCTGGCACTTCCATGTACGCTTCACCGAACTCACGTAACAGTCCTCGGAGCGAGGGGAGGATCCATCCTATCCTGAGCCCATTTTACAGATGAGAAAATTGAGTCTCAAAACAAGTATAATGCCCAAGACCACAGCCAGGAAAGGCGGGGCCTGGGTATGCCCCCAGTAACTCCCCACCCCCACCCTGGCTCCCTCCTTTCTATCCCTGTCCCCTCCTGGAAGGCCTCCTCGGGTTTACCCTGCTGCACACTGACTCAGCCTCACCACCCCGAGGCTTCTCTAATCCACCTCAGAGACTCCAAACACCCCCAAGCTGTTAAGTTGGAAGCAAATTCAAATCCCTGCTCTACCACAGTGACTGGCAAAGACCTTGCCACATTACCAAGTCCTGCATCTGTGAAATGGGAATAAGGAGCCCCGCTCCCCAACATGGGAAGGTGGCAAGTGCAAGTGTAAAGTCCCAAGGACGTGGATGTTTATGACCATCCCTGGGCAGGTAGACCAGGAGCGCTCAGAAAGGGTTGCCAAATCGGATGGAATACTGGTACGACCTTCAGGCCACTCCTTCATGGGGTTTCCTCCTCGGGGAGAGACTGCTCTGCTTCCAGGAAGGGGTCTTCAACGGCGTGGCTCTCTATATATCATACTGACCAACGTCCCTAAGCAAGTTCAGACAACCACTGCCTCTCATCTGGATTTTTCTAGCAGCTCCTCACTGGCCTCTGAGCCTCCTCATAAGAACAAGGCAAGCTTCCCAAGACATACATCTGACCCCATCCCTCTCCCACAGAGAAACTTCCACAGTATCCACAGCCCTGGAATAAAGTCCAAACCCCTGAGAATGGTTGACCTGGCCCCGGTCAGCATCTCCTGCCAACACCCCATGCTCCCTCCTGTGTTCAGGCTGTTCTGTTCCCTTTTTCTGGCCCATAGCACCATGGCAAGTTCTCCAGGAAACTAAAGCCCCTGACCCCCCAACCCTAACCCCTTGCCAGAAGGGAGGCATCACCCCCTCTGTCCATTATCAGAGCTCTCCCCTCTAACAACTGCCTCCTTTCACAAGGCTTTACCCCTCGGTGTTGTGACTGCTAGCCTCCCCTTTGACACAAAGTCTTGAAATACTTATCACATGGCACGCATGCATGTAACAATGAATGAATGAAGCACATTTAAAATATTCCTCAGGGGTTCTTTTTCTGAATTGGTCAGAAATGTATTCTGGAGATGCCATGAGGGAAGATATGCCCAGTGCCAGACAATGGGCTGTTCCATCCTCCTGTCAAGGTCAGCCTTGAATAAGAGCCCCCCCACCCCCAACCCCACCCCCCACCCTCCACGTGGGGGTGGGGCGTCCTCCACCCTCAGAATCTGGGGTGAGGGTTGCAACCCCAACATCAAGAATCGGCACAGCTGACTCAGTGGAGCACTAGCATGTAACGCCAGGAGGACAGATCCTGCATGGGTCTGCCGCATAGTAGGTGCTCAATACACACAGCGGTTGAATGAACCTGCTCCTGAGCCCAGCTGGAACCTGTGCCCAGACACGGTGAGGACCCCTGCACTTCTCTCAGGGAAGTGCACCCTTGTCAGGCATACAAATCCTTTAAAAAGGATTCCCCCTAGCATCCCCGAGACCGAGACCGAGACCGGGGCTGGTGTCTGCTGCACAACTCCCTTGGGAACTGTCCCAGGGATGGGATGCCAGCATCTAGAGGAGAATGCATGTTTGTCCAGGAGCCTCCGTGGATTAGGAAAAGGAAAGCAGAGCCAAGGGAGAAAGCTTGTCCAAATGCCCTGGTTACTGATTAGCCAAACCCCAGAGCTTCTCTCTGCAAGGAGGATCGGAGGGGCAATAAACCCCTCGGGAGGAAAGATCGAGTTAAATATCTCTCTAATCCTGCAGTTTACAAAGGCAGCCAGTCCCCTTTCAGGGGCTTCCCCGGGGATACCGAAAGGGAAGTGCAGGGGATGGCAAAGAAGGGGCCACAGGATGAGGGCCCCCCAGCATTTACCGAGCCCCCACCCGCTCCGTACCTATCACACACATTACTCCTGCAGCCACTCGGAAGCGGGAGAACTCGGAGCCCCCAATCCCACCCAACTTTGCCTTGCGAGGAGACTGGACTCAGGTTAAGCGTTGCGCCCAAGGTCACAAAGAAGCTGCAAAGAAAACAGCTCTTTGCTTTGTGCAACAGGTACAGGCAGCCCTTTCCCTTCCAGGAGGTAATGGCTGCTCCCGGCTAGAGAAAGTTCAGCCGCGGCCGGCAGGAAGCGCAGGCCACCCAGGGCGGCGCGCGGGGTCGCACAGCCCGCTGCGGGGCGTGAGCAGGGCTCCGGGGCGCGGGGCGCGGGGCGCGGGGCGCGGGGCGCAGGGCGCGGGCCCCGGCTCCGAGGCGGGTGCGCGCCAGCAGGGTGTGGAGAGGCCGCGGCGCGGGTGGGGGTCGGCGGGCTACTCCCCGCGAGGGCCCCGCCTGTGGCCCGGGGCGGCGCGGCCCCGGGATGGGCGCCACCCGAGTCGGCCCGGGGGCAGGGGGGCCGAGCCTTAATCCCATCAGGGCGCCTCAGCCCCGGGAAGGCGCGCGGAGGGGGGCGCAGGCCCGGCGGGGAGGGCGCGCCCGGAGCCCCCGCGCCCCGCGCCCCGCGCCCCGCGCCCCGCGCCCCCGCGCCGCTCGCTCCGCCGCCTCCGCTGCCCGCAGGACCCTCTCGCCCGCGGCTCCGCCTCGCCGGGCACCCCGGCTCCCCAGCGCCCACCTCCGGGCCTCCAAGCTGCACGGACGCCCAGATCCTAGCCGCTCCGGGCTGGGTACCGGATCCCCGGCGATCCCCCAGCTCCCGGCCACCAGATCTCCTCTCGGAATCCACTGCCGAGGCTCGGACAAGCGTAGCGGTGAGGGAGAGCCCAGGAGCTCCGGGTCTGCAGCCGCCGACCCCCGCCACCCCCAGGCTGGAGGTCGAGTGGGACCTCAGGCCGCCGGCGCCCGGTCCACTCCTGGGATCCACTCCCCAAGTCCTCAGCCTGGCGGCGCGGGACCCATTGGCTGCCCAGCGCGGGATCTTCCCGCGGGATCCACTCCCAAGTCTCGGGAGACAGACGCCCCGGCTCCCGGATCGGGACCCCCTCCACGCAGACAGGGGCCCGGGAGACCCGCCGGGTCCCCACCTCTTCCCCGGCCAACTTTGCCAACTTTTCTCCCGGGGCCTCAGCCGAGCAGAAACTTGGCGGCCGTCGCCCACCGCCGCCCCCAGCCCCTCCGGCGCCCGGCCCCCGCGGCACACAGCCCCCCCGCGGCCGGCGGCCGCCGCACAACCTACCCCGCAGCCGCCGCCGCCGGCCCGCGCCGCGCCGCCACCTGCCCGCCGCCCGCGGCACCTGCCCGCGCCGCCGCGGCCCCGCGCAGCCTAGCCTGCTGGGGGCGGGGCCTCGGGCGGGGACGCGCCCCCGTCGCCATGGGAACCGCGGCCGGCGGCGCCTGCGCGGAGGGCCCCGGGGCGGAGCGGGCGGGCCGCGGGCTCCCGGCCTGGGGCCGGTCGGGCGGGTCAGAGGCCGCGAGCGGGGCGGGGACGCCCCCCGGAAGCGCTGCGGGACTCGGGCGTGCTCGTGGTCCCGGCCCGCGTCCCCAGGACGAGCGCCGGGCCTCGGCGGGGATGACCGGGAGAGCCTGGGGCCGCGGGGGTCGGGCGGCGCTGGTGCAGACGCGCCCCTTGAATCCTCCGGGCTGCGGCGCCGCACCCGGGGCCGGCGCGGGTCTTCGCGGGACGCTGTCGCCCCCTCGCGGCTGGCAGGGGCACTGCAGCCCGGGCGGGGGGCGGGGGGCGGGGCGGGCCGCTGCTCGCTCCACGGAGGCGGGGGGGGGGGGGGGAGGGGGGAGGGGGTGCCTGCCGCGGGGGGCGGCTGCTACCCTGCTGTCGCGGTGGGGGGCCAGGCGTATTAAGAGAACCCTAGGAAGCCACACATGCCTGTGTTGCTACCTTTCACTCGTTTCATTCCAGACGTCTTTATTAAGCACCCGCTGTATGCTGGGTGCTGGGCGCACAGTGGCTAAGCAGCTGGCACGATCCAGGCTCTTGGGGAACGTACAGACATTTAAAAAATAATTGCACGAGTAGATCGAATTACACTGGCGACACGGCCTCCTAAGGAAATGCACCGGGCATGGATAGCTGGAGGACCTAAAATCATGCACATTTATTGTAAGTCAGACCTCAAAAAAAGGTAGAGAGAGAGAGAAAACATCACACTGTGGCTTCGGCAGAATTGGTGGGAAGCTCTCTTGCCTTATCTCCTTTTGGTTTGTTGGCATCTGTGTAAGGGAGGGTGGCCCTGTTCTTTCCACCTGTCCGAGAGTCCTTTTGAAATGAGAACGACCACCCCCGTCATTTGACCGAGTAGCAGCCTGAAGCTGCCTAACTGACTTGAAAGGGGGAGGTAGACACTCCATGCCGTCTTACACCTTAGGATATTCTCCTTTATCTTCTGGATGTCGTGAACAGTCATCTATAGGACCCGACTCCGTGGCCTCTAAACAGGACCACCACCCCCAGCGGTAGGAGGCAGAGCATGGTTGAACTGAAAGTTTAAATCTGTCAATACCCTCGTTTCCGCATGGCTTTTCCATGACAGCTGTACTGATCCAGGAGCAAAGGCGAATCATCGTTTATTGTCTGCTCCCTTCTCTAAAGCTCCTGGAAGCAGAGACATCTGACTGTCTCTTTTGCTCACTCCTGACTCCCAGTGCTTAGGGCAGGGCTCGGCGCACAGTAGGCACTCAATAAATATTGAGCACAATAAATATTGGGTTAAATGCATGAATGACCCAACAGTTGGCAGTGTTATCACCTGCCACCTCTCCTCTCTAACCTTATGGGAACTCCCTGTGTCTCCTGGGCAAATCTCGATTACTCACAATGTGTGGACTGAGGGTTCAGTTTAACCGAATTCTCAGCTCCCAGCCAGCCTAGTACTTCACCTAGTACTCCTAGGGCATCCCCTCTCTATCCCAGGATGGAAGCACCAGAGGGGAGAAGGCAGTCCTCCACCTGCCACCACCTGCAGAACACCCAAACCCAGGCACAGCCCCAGCTCTGAACAAATCTTTGCCCCAAGAGACACCAAGCCCCCATCCAGCGTCAGCTCTTCTGACTCTTTCAAGCTTTGAGGGAATCCCAGAAGTGCCAAAATACAACTGTCGGAGTGCTCCTGGCCTCGCGAGAGGGAGGACTTCCTGGTTCAGCCCCTCAGTGGATTCCCCCTGCTGTGTCCTCCCATCCAGGTGACAGGCTGCCAGCCAGCACACACCCAGAGATTATACCCCGACCAGAGAGGTGTCAGGTTGTATGTAGTTCCCAGAGCCGATACTCCCACCTCCGCCCCCCAGCTCTGGCTTTTTTTCTTCCTGGGGATAGAGGACTATGCCACCCAGGGACTTTCCCAGAACCCCTTCTCTGTGACCTGCCCCCTCCTCCGGGAAGTCTGTCCTGATTTGGCAGCTCTACCCAATAGAACTTCTTGCAATGATGGAGACGTTTTATATGTATACTGTCCAACATTAGCCACAGTTGACTCCTGAGCACTTGAAATGCAGCCAGTGGGACCAAGGAACTGATTTTAAATTTTATTTAATTTCAATTAATTTAAATCTAAATAGCCACATGTGACGGCTACCATCGAGCAGTATCATTCTATAACCCATACGCTCCTTGGCAAAGACCGTATTCGTGCATTTTCATTTGCGCACACTTACCCATTTTGTTTGTCTTGTAATTTCCCTGTTCCTTGAGGGTGAGGGCCAGTATATTCCTTGAAATGTTTTCCCTTACCACCAGGCTTTTGCCCATGCCATGCCCTCTGTCTGGAACACTTCACCCTTCACCTGCCCATCTGTACCAACTACATATCCTTCAGATTGTCAACATCACCTCCTCTGAGAAGCCACCTCTGATTACCATCCCTGACTACCATACTGCAGCCTCTGAGTCCTTCCCCTACCACTAAAGCACTAGTCACACGCTGCTGTGCCCAGTTACTTCCCTGCCTTACTTTCTAGACTGTGAGTTCCTTGGGAGCAGAGACTAGCACAAAGTTGATAATAAATATCCATGGAACTCAATGCTGAGAATAACTGGTTTCCCATGACATGATCCACCACCCGGCTCCCAGCAACAATGCTAATGAAAACTAGCATTTGTTGAACCAAGTACTTCTCCTGCACTGTCTTATTAAGTGCCACAAGCATCCTATAAGAGATTCTCTTTCATTATCTACCTTTTACACACTCGGCATCTGAAGCTCAGAGAGGTTAAGTAAATTGCTTGAGGTCACGCAGCCATAGTATCTTAGTCTGAGTTCCCTAGAAAACAGAGCCTGAGACAAAAGTTACTTGCTGATGTTTTATTGGGGATGGAATCGCAGCCCAAAGGGACTCTAAGGCAGGGAGAGAAGCAAGCAAACACAGCACATGCCTTACTGGGTGGGCCACAGCTTCTCCCGAAACACGGCCAGGAGTTGCAGCACTCGGGCATCTCCAGGGAAGCCGCGGGCAGTACCGCAGGGATGAAAGGCAAGAACTTCCTCTACTGGCATCCCAGCTCCCGTCTGCTGTGCGTCACGGTTGGGTCCCAACTGTTTCTTGCTTCTGGGTTGTGTTACCTGCGTCTCCCCACAGCCAGGAGAGAAGCCAGTTCCTTCTCAGGTAGAGCTTTACCTGAGTCTAGAAGAGGAGGCACCAGAGCCCCTCGGCCCCTGCCGCCAAGGGTCTGGTCATGTCAGCTGGGATGACAGCTGGGGATCTGGGGAGGCAAGGTCCGGCCCTCGGGCCACGTTACTGCAGGCTGAGTTGGCCCAGTGACTGTAGCTGTGGACCCCGGGCCACCTGCAGTGGGGCGGGGGGGGGGGGGGGCGGTGAGCCGAGGCTGGAGAGCAGCCAGTGCAGCTGGGTGGCTGGGAAGGACGGAGCTGAGCACATCTGAAAAGGTGCATCTGTCAAGCCTGATGCCGCGAGTAAACATCAGAACTGGGATTCAGATCCAGCTTGGAATAACTCCAAAGCCCCTCGACAAATATTGATTGAAAGAAACACGAAGAATTGGATGACTGAAGGACTGTAAAAGTCCCCAGCAATAATCTATGCCACATGCCCCCATTTTACAGGTAAAGAAACTGAGGTCTAGAGAGGCCGAGTTGCCCTAAGGTCACACTAAGTGCAGGTGGGAGAGCTGAGACTTGTGCATCAGCCTCAGGCCTCACGTTTCCTGCACTTAACTTCTTGGGCCCTCCTGCTTCCTCCAGCACCAGTGCGAGCTCTCTTGTCATGGCAGCTTTCAGGTCATTAGAGCGATGTCTCTTGTTTTCATCTGCCCCACATCCATCCCCCATCCTCTGCTAACCTCGGTATTCCTCCTGGAAACCTCCCCATCCACTGCCCTTAGTCCATGTAGTTCCAGTGGGGTGAACCTTGTGACCTGCCTACCCTATTCCCAGCCCCCCACGCTCTACCCCCAGCCCTAGGGCAGAGGACTTAGGTCTGGCCAATCAGAACATCCCATCTTCCTGGCCACAATGATTGGTTCATGGGTGGGCATGTGACCTGGACTTGTCCCTTGAGAGTTCCTCATAACATTCATAGCAATTACGTGCAAAGAGAAGCTTTCTTTTCTTGGATTGCTTCCCTTTGGCCTCAGAAGGTCAGCCAGAGGCAATACTGTGAGAGAACCTGCTGCGAGTGAAGCCAACCCAGCAGAAAACAGAACTGAGAGATGAGAGGAAAGAGAGGTCCCGAAGATACTGCTTGTTCACCTGGATCCAGCTGTGCCTGAAGCTGTTCCATAGAATTTTTAGTTAGGTAAGTTAATGAATTTCTCATTTTGCTGGTGCCGGTTGGAGTTGCACTTCCATCACTTACAGCAAAAGACAAGACAAGCACCTACTCTGTGCCAAGTCTTGTGCCAGATGCTAAGGATAAAGATTTTCAGATTCAGTGCCCACTTTCTGGAAATTCACAGCCTATAGAGAAGATCCTCATGCCCCAGGGAAATATGTAATTCCCTGGACTGGAATTACCAAGGCAGAAAGGAGAGCACAGTGCCAAGGATTTCAATAACTGGTGTTTAACCATAGATCAGTTAATCCCCATTCATGCCTTCCTCCTACCCAGGAAACACCATACCGTTACCCCATTCTGATTTGGGGCTGGCTTTTCCCTCTTTGCTCAGCCCATCCAGCAGCCCAGAGTGAAAGGCTGTTGATTTAAGGAACTGGGAAGGAACGCGCACACATACACGCACACCTCCGACCAGCTTATCACCCACCTGGGCTTTATTCACCAACCTGAATGCTTCCTTCAAAGGGAAGGAGACATTTTACAAGGTCATAGACTTATATCCAAAGCTGGAGCCTGAGCAGAAGAGGCCACACTGGGAGCTCCAGACCTGAAGTGTGGTGAGTCTGGAGGGAAGAATCTGAAGGGGGGAGAGAAGAAAGTATTGTCCAGGGGCCATGGCCATAGTAAACTTCGAGAGTCTGTGAACCCCTGAAATAACGTGTGTGTGTGTGTGTGTGTGTGTGTGTGTGTGTGCAAGCCTGCATGGGGAATGCGTCTATAGTTTTAAATCATATTTTCAAAGGAATGTTTCCCCTCCCTAAGTTAAGTCCCATTGGCCTAGAACATGGCCATGCTTTTGTGAGGTGGGTGTCTTAGTCTGCGCGGGCGGCTGTCACAAAGCACCACAGATTGAGTGGCTTATAAACCACAAACGTTTATTTCCCCCAGTTCTGGAGGCTGGGAATTCCAAAATCAAGACGCAGGCAGATTTGGTGTCTGGTGTGGGTCCACCTGCTAGAAGATACACAGCTTTCTTCTCTCTGTGTCCTTGCATGGCGGAAGAGGTGAGGGACCCCCCTGGGGTCTCTTTTATAAGGGCACTGATCCCATTCCTGGAGGCTCCACCCTCAGGACCTCACCTCCCAAAGGCCTACCTCCTAATACCATGACCTGGTGGGGTTAGGATTTCAACCTATGGATTTGGAGGGCCCCCACACAGGCAGCCCATTCCAATGGGAACCTGAGGCTCTGAGCCACGACATTGCATAGTTTCCCTAGACCAATCCCCTACGCCAATCTGTAACAGAGCCTAGACAAGAAGCAGAAATCTGGCTTAGCTGGCTGCGGAGCTGGGAGAAAGAGAAAGGGGTGCAAGTCAAGGTCCTCTGCAGTCCCAACTGGCCCATCAGATTTCAGCCTGGACGTCACCTGCCCCCTGCCCTTCCTCGGTGCTTGTGCCTAACATCGCCCTGGGCTTTCCCTTGGCCCAGAGCTGTGCCTACAGGCATCTGTTGATTGGTGGGTTGGCAAAATGCACATCCGATACTTCACTTAGGCCACATCACATTCAGATATCTCTCCCTCTCCTAGCAAACCTGCTCCTCCCAGAGCTTCCCCAAATCAGCAATGGCAGCTCCCCCATCCCAGGGACCAAGGGAAAAAGCATCCTCACACTCTGTGTCTAATCTATAAGCAAATCCGGTTGACTTGACCTATGACATCTAACATAAATCCAAACTGTTCCTTTGGATTTATGTTAGATAAATCCCCTTCCCTCCCTCTCAGCCCATCTATCTGATTGTGTCTCATCTGATGGACTAAAGTTGCTGACTCCTTCTCCTTCCTTCTCCCTCTACCTGGTTCTCCATCCAGCAGCCTGAGTGATCTTTTTATTTGATTTACTTATTTAGCTGATTTATATTTTTTAGAGAAGGAGAGAGGGACGGGGGAGGGACAGAGAGGGAGGGAGTGTCCAGCAGGCTCCACACCCAGCATGGAGCCTGAGGAAGGGCCCGGTCTCACAACCCTGAGATCATGACCTGAGCTGAAATTAAGAGTTGGATCCTTAACGGACTGAGCTACCCAGGTGCCCCCAGAGTGATCTTTTGAAAACACAAGATAGGTCATCACAGTCTAGCTCAGGCCTATCTGCAGACTCTGCATCTCACTCAGAAATTAAAAGCCAAAGATCTTCACTGCCAACCAGGCCCCCCAGGCTCTTTCCTTCCTGAAACTTGCCAAACACATGCTCACCACTGGGCCTTTGCACCTGCACCTCCCTCTCTGCCTGGAACATTCCTCCCCCACAAATCCATATGGCTTCCTCCTTCAGCTGTTCCCCAAAGGTCACCTTCTCATGGCTTAACATGACCTCTCCAATCATTCAGCATCTCCCTTCCTTCTTCATTTTTCTTTATGACATGTTATTAACATATGGCATCTTATATACTAACTTGTTTGTATCCTTATTGTCTTACTTTTCTTCTACTAGAGTATAAACTCTGTGATGACAGCAGTTTTGTCTGTTTTCCTCACTGCTAAATCTGCAACACCTAGAACACCTCCTGGAATGTAACAGATACTCAATAAATGTTTGTTGAATAGATGGATGGATGGATGGATGGATGGATGGATGGATGGATGGCCAGGGCATATTGTTCCATATTGCTTGTCCGTCTTGCCCATAAAACCCTAAGCTCCTAGAGGGCATGGACTATGTTCTGTTCAATGCTGTATCCATAAGGGTCACATAGGGCTGGGCACATGTAGATTGAATGAATGACTGATCAGTCCCTTTGGTTAACAGATAAGGACATGGAAGCCAGGAAAAAGAAAGGGACGTAGCTCTGGGGACATACCAAGGCCCTAGCAGCCACCTCTCGGTCCCCAAGTCCCATCGGTCTGCCTGCCGTGGCTAACTATGGCTACTCTGGGACCATGCATGCTCCCTGGCCAGCTCAGGTGGGAGGGTTGCCCCAGGCCTAACCATGGACAGCCCAGGAAGCTGCTGCGTATGTATTTTTTTTTAATATTTTATTTATTCGTGAGAGACATACAGAGGCAGAGACACAGGCTGAGGGAGAAGCAGGCTCCTTGTGGGGAGCCCAGTGTGGGACTCGATCCCGGAACCCCGGGATCACAACCTGAGCCGAAGGCCAATGCTCAACCGCTAAGCCACCCAGGCATTCCTGTATCTGACTTTTAAACCAACGTTTTAATAACCCTTTGGGCTCAGGGCACAGAGTCGGAAGCCCAATTGCCTGAGTCTGAGAGCCTCCTTAATCACTTACTTTCTGGTTTACCGCTTACATCCTGAGCCTTCATCTTCTGCAAAAATGGGGACTCTGATAAGAGCACCTGCCACGGAGTGGCTGGGAGGCTTAAATGAACCAAGGCACTACAAGTGTTTCAAATGGGGCCTGGTGAGTGCTCGAGAAACGTGGACTGCCATCAACAGTTAACTGCTGAGCTAGAGAAAAGATTCAGTCCCTTTCAAGCTTTCCTTAGGTGGATTCCAACTAATTGGAGCCTCCCGGATGTGGTTTCAGGTTATAATGCCTCATTTAGGTTTCTGGGCACCTGGACGGTCAGCGTGATTTTCCCAGGTGACATTGAGCACATTATCTGGAGAACAAAACGCCTTTCAAGGTCAGAAACGTCTGGAGAGTCATAGGGGCAGCCAGAAAGAGGCAAAATCATGGGCCTCAGTTGGCTCTGGGCTCCCCAGCTTCCTGGCTGGAATTACACCCCTCAGGATCCTGCCAAACCCCCAGGAGAGGCTGATTTTGGTGTAAGAATAAAAAAAAAAAAATCCATCCTCAACCACTCGGGGCTGCATTTCACCTGTTGACTAGCAGCCACTAGGTTTTTCTAATCCTTGGAATAAAAAGTCTGCATTATAAACCTGACCTCCCTGCTGGGGCTTGTCTCTGCACCCCCGTAAGACACACATATGCATTCTATCGCCTTGAACCTTCTCAATAAACTCCAGCCCCTTACCCAAGGAGGTAAGGAGACTTCCTGAAGATCACAGTGTTGGGAAGGGGAAGATATGGTCCATCTGCGTCTTTCTACATCACTCTGCTCAAGGATTAAGCCCAATGCCCGCTCTCCTCTGGGATGTCCAGTCTGCTTTCACAGGTGGAGAAACTGAGGCCCAGAGCAATGGAGCGACTTGTCCCAGGTCACACAGCTTGGAAGTGGTAGAGTGAATGGCCAGCTTCCCAAGACTCCTGCCATGTTTAAAGTGCTAAGCCAGACTTAGAGTCCCAAAGTGAAGTCCAAGGTTGAAAAGCACCGGCCCTGGGAAGTCTGTGTGGGTGCCCTTGGCTTGGTTGGCAGCTCAGCCCCTTTTGACCCTGGGTGCCCGTGAGCTGGCTCAGCCTTCCTGGGCCTCACTTCTGGTCACCAACAGCAGTGCTGGCTATCAGCTAACCGCCTTCCCCCTTGGCCTCCTGGTCCAGCCACCTCTATTATTATGTAGATACGACTGGGCTTTAAATTAACTCAGGTTTTCATTAAAATACATTTCACTTTTTTTTAGAGGATTTAATTTATTTATTCATAGAGACAGATAGAGAGAGGCAGAGACATAAGCAGAGGGAGAAGCAGGCTCCCTACAGGGAGCCCGATGCGGGACTCGATCCCAGGACCCCAGGATCATGACTTGGGCCGAAGGCAGGCACTAAACCGCTGAGCCACCCAGGCGTCCCAATACATTTCACTTCTAATTGGACGACCAGCATCACAACAAAACATAGAACAAAACCACAAAAAAATATAAGGAAACTAAAAAAAATAAATAAATAAATAAATAAATAAATAAATAAATAAATAAATAAATGAAACTCCAGCCACATTCCCGAATTCTCACTTGACTTTGTTGCCTGTTCAAGACTCCCCATCATTTTTAAAAGGGGGAGGTTGGAGGTGCCTGCGTGGCTCAGTTGGCTGAGCATCTGACCCCTGGTTTCAACTCAGGTCATGATCTCAGGGTCGTGAGTTCAGGGTCACGAGATCGAACCCCATATGGGGCTCTGCACTCAGTGGGGAGTCTGCTTGGGGTTCCCTCTCTCCCTCTCCCCCCTCCCCTTACTCACAAGAGTGCATGCTCTCTAAATAAAATCTTATAAAAATAAATAAATAAATAAATAAATAAATAAATAAATAAATAAAGGAGAGGTTAACATGTTTGAAAGGTATTTAAGACTGATTACCTCAAACAGGCATTTTCTTCTTAACGTAAAGAGAAGTAAATGAAGGAAAACTGAAAACTTAGTAACTTCGGCACTTTATGATGTTAGTGACATTTAAGGCAGGTGCAGGTGCCACCCTGAATATTCTCCAAGGACCATCTGAGGCACCATGGCATCCCACAACCTTCCTCTGTAAAACAGCAGCACAGTTATTCTATGGAAGCCCTTGCAGTGCTAGGCTAGCTCATAAACTGTGTTTGTTGATGAATGTGTCGGAGGGGCTGAGGGAGATGGAGGGAAGGGTAGGTATGCCCAATCCTCCCAGGAGGGGCAGAGGGGTCACCGAGGGTGTCATAGTGGGTGTCTGCGCTCAGTGGTTGAAGCAGGGTATTGCCTTCCCCTTGGAGGGGTTTGTGCCCCCCTCACCTCACCATCCCTGCCCTCGTGGGCAATTCCCAGCTCTCCCTCCATCGTGGACACCCTTCCCTTCCTTCCCCGTCTTCCCCCACCACCTGCCCCCTCCCTCTTTGAGAGCAAGCCAAGGGGACCGACACTAGGGAACAGGAGTTGGAGGGATGTCATCAGGGAAGGAGAAGGTGTCTCTGCTTATCAGTCTGGGGACTAGAGTCTTTTTTTTTTAATTTATTTTTTATTGGTGTCCAATTTACCAACATACAGAATAACCCCCAGTGCCCGTCACCCATTCACTCCCACCCCCCGCCCTCCTCCCCTTCCACCACCCCTAGTTCGTTTCCCAGAGTTAGCAGTCTTTACGTTCTGTCTCCCTTTCTGATATTTCTCACACATTTCTTCTCCCTTCCCTTATATTCCCTTTCACTATTATTTATATTCCCCAAATGAATGAGAACATATAATGTTTGTCCTTCTCCGACTGACTTACTTCACTCAGCTGGGGACTAGAGTCTTGGTGCAGATTTCAGTTTTCTCCAGATTTGCCAGGAGATCTCGGGCAAGTCACATGAGCAATATGGGTCTCCATTTGTTTTTTATCTCTTTGAAGTATCTGCTAATCCCCTCTGAGATGAGCAACAAGACAACAGCTATGGATAATACTCATACTACTGCAAATAGTCGCTGCCACCACAGGATCGCCATCACATTAGCATCACCGGCACCACCAGCATCATCACGACCATTTATTGAGGGCCTCCTGGGTGCAGGCACTCCACAAAGTACCTTCTATACGTTTTCTCATTTAATCTTCCCAACACCCGCTGAGATAAGTACTAGACTCAAGCTTGTTTTACAGATGAAGGATTGGAGGCCCAGAGAGGGTAAGTGCCTGGCCCAAGGTCACACAGCCAATAAATATGAGAGCCAGAAATTGAACCCCCCTCACTTCTCCAAGGAGCCACCCAGATCAGTGCCTGGCCCACAGCAGGGGGACGATGCACACTAACTATGTGCATAACTATTACGCTGAGGCTCTCCAGAAGGACAGCGGCCGACTCATGAGGTCTGGGCAAGCATCTCTGGCTTACCCCTACTAACTGTGTCCTTGGGTCGAGTGGCCCACACCTCTCTGAGCTTCAGTATCCTCCCTTGTCGAAGATGAGGTCATAGCACCCACCCGCACCTCGAAGACACACAGGCCACACAAGTGGGCTCCCCTCCAGTCAACAAAGACGAGCTCATTGCAGCCCTCTGGGCTTGTGGTCGGAGAGTCAAGAAGCATAGGAGCTGTATGATGTGTATTAATTGCCTGGCACGGTGTGTGGATGGCACCCCGCACCCAAGTCACCCACCTGCACTGCTGCCTGAGTCAGTCTGGGGGCATCTATTCCCCTCTCTGGGCCTCTCCTTTGCCATCTGTAAAGTGGGAGGAGACTGAGATGAATGGGCACGCAGGCCCACAGGTACCATCAGCATGGAGGCAGAGACTATAGAATAGGTGCAGCCATCCAGGGATTCTCACTCAGAGGAAACAGACATGCCATCTGAGATAGCAAGTGTGTTCCAAAGTGTACACCCCCCAAAGTTCTGGCACAAGTCTGCACATGCAGATGTTCATGGCACAGCTGCCTGTGGCAAAGGGCTGGAGCTGGCGAGATGCAGAGGGAATGGCATGCAGCAGGTGGAGGCAGCGGTTGGAGGCAATGGTGTGGCAGTTCCAGTCAGGGCCGGCTCCGTCTCCCTCCACGGCATCATGTCTCCACACAGCAGTGAGCTTCCATCTGCTGCATTTGCCATTTGCGCGCCCACCCCCCAACACACGTGCACACACACACACAGGCACACAGTGCTGTCACCCAGTGCTGGGGGCAGCCCTCAACCAATAGCTGGCAGGAATTGGTATGTAAAGACCACACCTCCCTACACCCTGGGGAGTGGTAACTCTAAGGTGCCAGGTATACCCCATCTCTCAGAACCTCCCTTGGGACAGGGTGGCTTCATAACACATTTAACTGGCTTCATTCGTTCTCAGCCCATCCCACTTCCTCCTCCACGGGACCACCACCCAAGTAAACTGCCTTGCACCCAAACCCTTGTCTTAGGGTCTGCCACTGGGAAGCACAAAGTTAAATAGAATAGGTATATACATGGCAATGTGGATCAACCCTAAAAACATTACACCTGGTGCCCAAAATAGGAAGCAAAATGCAACATATGAAATAATGTTATTTACATAAATGAGAAAATACACATATGCTGAAGGATACCCATTTTGCAACAATACCTCCAAACAAAAAGATACAATTAAATAATTACAGTGGTCAGTGATTGGCAGGAGTGGGCTAACAGGCAGGGTGGCTGCTGGAAACAGCATCTGTGTGTGATTTTGAAAAAGCAGCTCATCAACTGCAAGACTTGGTGGGGGGGCAGGGAGAAGGAAAGGAAGGGAGGGAGGGAGGGAGGGAGGGAAGAAGGAAGGAAGGAAGGAAGGAAGGAAGGAAGGAAGGAAGGAAGGAAGGAAGGAAGGAAGGAAGGAAGGAAGGAAGGAAGGAAGGAAGGAAGGAAGGAAGGAAGGAAGGAAGGAAGGAAGGAAGGAAGGGAGGGAAGAAAGAAACCTGAGAGGAGCCTTGCCTGGACCCGTGATGACAATGTCCCAGGCAGAGTGGGAGTGTTCAAATTCCCTTTAAGCACTAACATTTATTCTAAGGTCTGGGGTTATCCTACTTTCAGAACTTGTTAGGGAAAAGCCCCACCCTCTCCCCAGATAGCAACACCTCCCGTTGCATTGCCAGGCTGAAAGGAGGCTGGGGACCTGGCGTCTGAACACAGGACCAGGTTTCTGACTGGAGAACACCTGCATAGCTCCTGTCTCTCTCATTCCCAGCAGCCTCCACCACTAATCTAGCCTGTTGACGGCTAGGTCATCGAAGCTCCCTGATGGTGGGTAGCGTGTGGGCAGCCCTGGGACTTTCCCTAGCCTGCATCTCGGCCCTTGGCCTCATCTCTCCTGCGTGGTTCCAGTCCCACACCTTCTCCTTTGGCGTCCTCACCTACTGCTCCTGGCCTCAGGGTGACAGCTGGAACCAGAGCTGTGGGACCTTCAGGTCCCTGGATGATATTCCTGACTTTGCCTGGAAGGTAAGACCTGGGTAGGGCCTTGGGGCCACGATCAAATCCACCAGGGGGCGGGGGGTGGGGAGAGGGAGAGGAGTCATGTTCTGGTCCCTATCGCCTATCCCACATTGAGCCTCTGACTCTGTAGGTGTGCAGTGGAGTCTGGCTATCTGCATTTTAGCAAACACCCAGATGACTCTGAAGGCAGCTCCAAGTCCATAGAGTATCTTACTACAAATTAAGAAAATGTTCCCCTTCTTCAGCACACTACACTGCCATCTGCTGGAAAACGCCTGTAACCAATATGCAAATCTATGACGATTCGAATGCATCTCCAAGAGTTGGGCAGTGTACAATCGGCACACACCAACCTGGCCATCCTCTAAGTGCTGCTAAGTTTGAAAACCACAGCTAAGGTGTTGACAGTCTCTGTTGTGATGCACATTACCAAATTCAACAATACCAACGATGGGTCAGGACTCCCAACCCAACACCTCTAGGGAAGATTATACAGGCTCTAAAACCGATAATTAAAAAGGTGCTTCTCCTGGTGATCCTGTCATATAGCAGGTACTCAGTAAAGGTGGGGTATGGTGATTGTAAATCTGGGTCTTCATTCTGGCTTTACAACTTAATTAGCTGTGTGTCCTGAGGCAAATGACTCCATTGCCTTGGACCTCAGCTTGTCTATACTTAAAATGGTGATAATAAATAGCACAGACCTCTTGGGGTTTTGAGGACTCAGTAGCTGGCATAAACAAGTGACATACACCTGCCCCTACCTGCCCCACTCAATACCCTCCCTACTCTTTCTTCCTGACAGGTCTCAGCTGCAATTCTCCTTGGAGGATGGCTCTTGTTGGCCTTCAATGCAGTTCTCCTCCTAGCTTGGGCCCTGGCCCCCAAAAGGCTGTGTCCCAGAAGGGGCAATGGCCCAATGCCAGGGGTGCAGGCAGCTGCAGGTAAATCCACTGTCATACAGTAAGCATTCCAGACATGTTTGTGGATTAAATGAATGGATGAATGAATGAACAAACAAATGAAATTGTGAGCAGAGTCTGGCCTCTTATATTGAATCTCAGAGATAAATCCTCAGATTAAAGACTTTCTGGTCCTTTAGCAAGCCAGAAATGGTGAGGGAGGGAATGGCATACTTAACATCACCCTCTCCTGCCCTTAGCTAAACCCAGTCCAGTATAATAGTCTGTCTCCCTTTGTTTCTCTCTCATCCATCCACTTTGTATCATCTTCACCAGGACTACCATACACAGTTGAGCAAGTTGTGTACTGCACAAGGGGCCTTGTTGAGGGCTGAGAGATGCTGAAATCTAGCCAATGCTCCACTTGGTGAGCTGTGAAATTGCAGGGCTGCAACTCCCCTGAAGGGTTGCTTTCCTCTATTCCCACTGAGGCTCTGGATGGTCTAGCTCAGAGCTTGATTGCAACCCTCATCCAGTTAATCCCTCACCATCTCTTACCTGGATTAGAGTGATAACCACCTCACATGTCTCTCTGCTGCCACCTTTGGCTCCTAGAGTCTGTCTGCCACGCTGGCCAAACAGGTCTTGTTAAAATTGAAATCAGATTGAGCCACTCAAACTGGTTTATCTACCCGCTAGTGACTTCCTGTTACATTCGAGTAAAATCCACACTCCTCATCATGCCCTATGAAACCCTCACTCGCTTGCCAATCTCACCTCTTACTCTGTCAGGCTCAACATGCTTCAGCCACAGGGCCTGCTTTCTGTTCCCCATATACGCCACACTTGTCCACCCTGCCTGGGATTCTCTTTTCTCAGATCTTACATGTCTTGCTCCTCTATGTTACTCAAATGTCACTGCCTCGGTGGGATTTCCATGACCTCTAGGTAAGCGACCCCCTCTCCTGAGATTCTCCTGCCTCTTCTTTGCTCTGTATTTTTCACAGCACTTACTTACCTGTTAATCTATCTCCATTACAACATGAGCTCCTTGAGGGCAAGGACATGTCTGCCTTGACATCACCAGCACCTGGCATGGCGCTTCACACATAATAGATACTCACTAAATATTTGTATAATCAATGGATGGAGCTATAGTTCTTGTCCTCCTAGGCTTGTGCAGTGTGTCTGGTGGGGATGGGTGAATCAAGCAATTACAACTCAATGGATATTTGATGAGATAGGGATGAGTGCAAGATGCAAGGAAAAACTCCAAGAAGGTGGAGGATGTTAAGGAAGGGTTCCTGGAGGAGGTATCACTTGAGCTGACGCTGGAAGTGCGAGTGGGAATTGACTAAATATAGAAGGAACTTCAGGTAATAGGAACACTGGGGGCCAAAGCATAGAGATGAGTCGGGAAGACATGTTCATGGAACTGTAAGTAGACCATTGTGGCGTAAGAGCAGCAAGAAAAACTAGGGTCATGTGATTCTCCTGTACTGAGAGTGCCTTGAAAGTGAGGAGGTTTATAGTTTATTTCCTTAGTATCATTAGTGCCTACCACAGCACCTGCAACAGATTTGATGAATGAATGCATGCACAGATGTAGGTAGGTGGGTACTGATGGATGGATATATGGCTATATTAGTGGATAAGAGATGGTTGGTTGGTTGGATGGATGGATGGATGGATGGATGGATGGATGGTTTAGTAGATGGATGATTGGTTGAGTAGGTGGATGGATGGTGGATGGATGGATGGATGGGTGGGTGGGTAGATGGATAGTTGAGCAGGGTACAGGTGTCTAAGTGGGCAGATGGGTAGATGGATAAGTGAATGGATAGGTGGATAGAGGGATGAAGAGATGAGAGGATAAGAATATGACTGAATGGATGGGTGAGTAGATGGATAGATGGTTGAGTGAGTGTATAGATGGATGGGTGGTTTAGTGGGTGGATGAATGTATGGTTGACTAGATAGATGGGTGGGTGTGGATGGATGGATGGTTGGTCAAGTAGGTGGATGGATGGATAGTTGGGCAGGATGCAGGTGGCTAAGTGGGCAGATGGGTAGATGGATGGATAAATGAATGGATAGGGTGGATAGAGGGATGAGGGGATTAGAATATGGTTGCATGGATGGGTGAGTAGATTGACAGCTGTGTGGAAGACTAATTGAGTAATGGGTAGATAAAAGGATAGATAAGTCAATATATAAGTGAATAGATTGATGGATGTGTGGGTAGATAGGAGGGTGGATCAGTGAGTCCTGAGATGGAAGTTAGCCCCAAACCCCTTGACTAATATACTGGTGTTTCTTCCTGTTGTCTCCAGCCACTGTCACCATTGTGGGTCTGCTGGTTTTCCCCATCAGCCTGGCCTCTCCATTTGCCAAGGGAGCCTGTGGAGCCTCCTCTGTGTACCACGGTGGGCAGTGCCAGCTGGGCTGGGGCTATGTGATTGCCATCCTCAGTGCAGTCCTGGCCAGCTTCCTGCCTATGATTGGGTGGCCCCACATGACCAAGGTCCACGGGAGGATCATCCTCTTCTCTGGTGACACTGAGAAAATCATCCTCATGCCAGAAATGAGCATATAAAAATTTCCCAGGAGGAGCAAAAATAGCCCACTTTAGAGTTGTATGAAATCACTACAAATCCACATTCAAACCTCACCTCTGCTGCCTCTCTGCTGTGTCACCTCAGGCAAATCACTTCACCTCTCTGGACTCCCATGTATTCTGTAAAATGGTGGTCTACCTCTAAGGGCTGTTACCAGAATTAACTTGAGATGCTGTGTATAAATAAAGCACTTAGTACCATGTAGGTCCATTGTATTCAAAGAATTTCAGCTTATTATTATTATAATCCCTACCTCACAAGAGGATTCCTCAAAAGGAGAATGCCCAGGACAGGGGTGCCCAGTCAGCTCAGTTAGTGGAACAGGTGACTCTTGATCTCCGGGTTGTGAGTTTAAGCCCCTTGTTGGATGTAGAGTTGATTTAAAGAAATAAAAGAGTACCTGGGACAATTCTGAGTCCAACCTGTCCCTCTAATACTGCTTTGTTCAATAGACACGCGCATGTTCTCTTTTGTACCCTCCATCTTTCTAACTCCTTTTTTCTTAGAGAATTTGAGAATTATTTATTTTCCAATCAAATATTCAGTGAGTGCCCATATGTACAAGAAGAGTTTGTATAAAAGTGTGGCCTGTGTTGGGGTGGGGATGGGGGGACCTGTCTCATCTCTCCATGCAAACAGTCCTACTGATGTGGGGATTTCACTGTTACTTGGGGCACAAGAGGCCCTTCTGGATCCCATCTCTCTTCAGCCTCTTTCTTGTCACACACCCAACCCCTGTGCCTCTTCTACTATACTAAATCCTGGGCCCAGGGAAGGCCTCTTCACACTTCCACCTCATGTACACACTCTCTCTGCCAGGGATGCTGAAGTCAATCTATTGCTTTAGCTTATCATGACCCACTGCCCTTCTTTGGGAGCAGCACCTTAATCTTCCCTTGGGAGATAACACTCAGCAAATTCTCTATCCTGTATTATGGATAAATGAGTTCTTCCATCCAATAAAGCCAGGTTGGAGAGACTGATTCAGAGATGGGCATGGAACTGGTGTATGCCAGCATGGAGGAGAGCAGAACCCTGACATGGACAGAGGTGGAGCTCTAAGGACATCATCTGAACACCTGGATCCAGCCATGCCTGCTCCCCTACTCACAGGAGACATGGTCACAGGCAGCTCCAGGCTGCCATCCTTCTGGCTTGGCCACTGCAGAAGAAAAGGGTAAATGGCTCTGTTCCCAGAGAAGGAATCTGATTGGCCATGACAGAGTCACGTGCCCCCTAGGGGGAGGGGCATATCAGCAGTCTCACAGAAGACCATGGTTGTAATGCAGAAGATGGGAGAAGGTGCTGGTACTGGACCCGGGGAAGGATGCTGGGTAGGCAAAAACATCTGATGCCCAGCCTCCTTTTGAAGGGTAGCTTTATTATCCCCAGTTCATAGATGTGAAAACCGAGGCTCAGAGAGGTACAGTCACTTGCCTAAGTCTGCACAGTCGACTAGGATTTGAACCCAGGTCTGTCAGACTCTATGGTGGGGGCAAAATAAAACCGGGATTTGCACCCTCTGCCCGACCTAGCTTATCTTTGTCAAACTCTTTTTGGCTTTATTTTTATTTTTTAAATTTTTAAAAAGATTTTGTTTATTTATTCATGAGAGACAGAGAGAAAGAGAAAGAGAGAGAGAGGCAGAGACACAGGTAGAGGGAGAAGCAGGCTCCATGCAGGGAGCCTGATGTGGGACTCAATCCCGGGACTGGCAAGATCATGCCCTGGGCCGAAGGCAGCGCTAAACCACTGCGCCACCCAGGGATCCCTCTCTTTTGGCTTTTAAATGCTCAACCAAGGGATGCCTGGGTGGCTCAGCGGTTGATCATCTGCCTTTGGCTTGGGGCGTGATCCCAAGATCCAGAGTCGAGTCCTGCATTGAGCTCCCTTCAGGGAGCCTGCTTCCCCTCTGCCTGTCTCTGCCTCTCTCTGTGTGCGTCTCTTATGAGTAAATAAAATAAAATCTTTTAAATAAATAAATAAATGCTCAACCAAGAACATCCATAAGCAATCCCCCAAATGACTCCATTATCTTGAAAACACACAGACTGCAGAGAATGCAGCTTGCATTCCTCTTCCAGAAAGAACAATCAAGACAACTTGACAGCTTTTTAAGAAAAAAGCAATAGAGGGGCTCCTGGGGGGCTCAGTTGATTAAGCGTCTTGACTCTTGATTTTGGCTCAGGTCATGATCCCAGGGTTCTGGGGTTGAGCCCCACGCTCTGTCATGTTCCATGCTCACCAGGGACTCGGCTTGAGGATTCTCTCTCTCCCTCTGCTCCTCCCCTTGCTTGCATACACACACTCTCTCTCTAAAATAAATAATCTTTAAAAAAGAAAAAAGAAAAGGAATAAAATAATGGAATAAATAGAAATCCTAGGAAGCCATCACACGGTGCTCAAAAGGACCCAGAGGCAATGTTTTGATATCAGCAGGAACACTTCCATGCAAGTCAGTCTCCCTTGTAAGACCCCCTCGAGACCCAAGCAGCATTCCAGTGCAAAAAGCAGCAAGTGGATGCCACTGAGTAAAAGCCCAAAATCAGCCCCCAGCCCCTGACACCCACATGTCCCCTGTAATAACCTCTCCATGGCCCCCAAGTCCCTTCATTTTCCTTTTGAATTGTTTCAGCAATGCCAAAGGGAGCCGGTTCTCTAGCCCTTAACACAGAACAATTTACAGGGAGACTCCATCTTTATCGCAGCCAACGGGATTGCTCAGTCTTATTTTCTCTTGATCACAGCAAGGGGCGTCCGCTGTTTCAAGAAGCCCTGTGTCTACAAAGGCTGGAAATCACTCTTAACAAAGGAAGCCAAGAAGATACCAGAGAATTCCTGCACAACATCCGATGTAATGGAAAATCCCCAGGGAACTGCATGGTCCCGTGGGTCATTTGAATTCTGCTAAGGTTTGATTTAGCCAACAGGCAAGCTGGCACTCCAAAAAGATCAAATTGTGCTCCTCTCCTCTCCACCTGTCCTCCACTCATGCTCTCAGGGTGCCTGGTGGCTTAAAAGCCGAAAGCAGAGAGACCTGTAAGCTTTTTCCTGACTCAGCAAAATCAGATGCGAACTGCAGCTACAGCGTCAGCGTGGGCTTTGCTCCTGCCAAGAACTGATGGCCTCACCACACCTAACTGCTGTGCTCCTTGGTCACAGCCCAAGAGGGCTGGGGGCTCATCCACTCCTGAGCTCTCCTCCAGGAGCCATATTCTCTTAGGTTTCAAAGACTCACCTGAGAAGAGAACCTGAGCTAGGTAGATGCTGGAAATTCAGGGACACCGAAGTCTCAACCAGGAAACCATCCCCCAGAGATGCTGAGGAATAAAGGGTCCCAGTGAATGAAGGGAGCCAGGCCTGCATCTAGAATAATGGGAGGCATTATCTCCAGTTCACAGAAGTGAAAACAAAGGCTCAGAGAGGTACAGTTCTTTGCTCAAGGCCACACAGCTAGGAAGTGACAGATCGGGGATCCGAAATCATCACTCCCCAAACATGTGGACGGAGATATGGTACAGGATTTTAGTTGGCACGATGAGAAAGCCATTCCTGCTTCAATCGTCCTTTATGTCCACCAGAAAGAAAGGCTCATTTGGTGCCAGCATGTCTTTCACACCCTTTCTCAAACTCTTGCTACATCTCTTTTCAACAAAGAGAGTGGGATTTAGGCTTAAAGCCTTTTTGGGTGGCAAACAGTATTGTGGGAAAATAATCATATTTATTTTTACAATTATCTTCTGTTTATGTAAATGATACTGGCTTCCCATAGTCAGAAATCTAAAAACTGAGTTGGTTTAAAGAAAACTAGTAAAGATCCAATCATGCAGGTGGTGCACAGACATGGTCAGAATCAGAAAGGTGGGCTGCAGGTGACCTGAGCTGAAAATGCTATTGCAAAATGTGGGAGAAGGGGCACCCGGGTGGCTCAGTTGGTTAAGCATCTGCGTTGGGTTCAGGTCATGATCTCAGGGTCCTAGGATCAAGCTCAGGTCAGGCTCCCTGCTTAGTGGGGAGTCTGCTTCTCCCTCTGCCCCTCCCTCTGCTTGTGTTCTCATTCTCTCTCTCAAATAAATAAATAATCTTTTTTTTAAAAAAGTGTGGGAGAAATAAATAAAAATAAAAAAAAATAAAAAGTGTGGGAGAAAACTCAGTGGTTGATGGGTCTGATGTCCTCCAGACTTAAGAGTGGAAATTCAAAGAGCTTCTTCCCACTGTCCTTGACCACCACCTCAGGGCTCCTGGGACCTCAGACCTGGGAGGGGAGGTGGGGGAGGGGAGAAGGAAAAGGACACCAGATGCAGAAATGCCTCCCGGGCATCCTAAAATGGGATGGTCAGGGCCTCCCAAACTCTTTGCACAGAGAAGTGCTTCTTAATAGCCTTGTGGCCTCCCCTGTAAGCCAAAGGGCAAACTCTCCATGAAAAGCCAATGAAGCGTTGCTGGAACACGGCATTAAGGAACAGCAAAACAGCCCAAAGGGCCTTCACCCTGGGGGCTTGTTCTGAGCAACAGGATCATCTAGTAGAAACTGTGGGCAAGACACTATCCAAATGCTCTTAGCTCCAAGGAAATGAGGCAGAAGGAGAGAGGGGAATCTGGGGATGGGGCGGGGGAGGGGTGCTGGAGGGGGGGAAGAGAAGAGAAAGAAGCAAGAAGGGTTAGGAGAAGAGGATGGCAGGAGTCCAGCCACAACTCTGTGTTCTATAAACAAAGAAACAAAGACCACTTCTCCATCCCAACCACTGAGTCATCCTAGTAATCCAAGACTTATCTATGCTCAAATGCACGCACTTAGGAAAACCTTCACAACAAAAATGTTCTCTTAAGATTTCTTTTCCTATAACATACATCAATGGCTGTAAGTCAATGGTGCCTGTAACCAGGCATCTGTGCACGCATAACCAGTGGACTGGCACTGCCTGGGTCTGGTGGTGGCAGGCAGCTAGCTTCAAGCAATAGTGAGGTGCTCCAAGAGGACAGCCACGTGTACCAAGCTCTGGCTGGGGTTGGGGAAATGAGACAGGGCAGGGCTCTAAAGCATGGTCAGCACATCAGGACCCGTCTTTGCTCTCAAAACACCCCCCAGGAAGGAGCAGATCTTCCGCTAAGAAAGCCCCTGTCTGGGTTGGCCAAAGACACATCCCCACCTGCCTGCTGCTGTGTGGCTTCAGACTTATCGCGACTGGCAGTCTTCTGAGAACATTCTGACTAGGCTCACCCAGGCTGCCAATGCTACCTGCAAACTCTGCCCCTACTTTGCTGGCTTATTTGGAAATCTAACTTTTTCTTTCTTTCTTTTTTTTTTTTTTTTTTTTTTAAGATTTTATTTACTTATCATGAGAGACACAGAGAGAGGCAGAGACACAGGCAGAGGGAGAAGCAGGTTCCCTGTGGGGAGCCCCATGAGGGACTCCATCCCAGGACCCGGGATCACACCCTGAGCCAAAGGCAGATGTTCAACCACTGAGCCACCCAGGAGCCCTGGAAATCTAACTTTTTCTATATAAAACCTGAAGTTTTCATGGGTGCTCATTAGATTAAATCAAGTTTTGCTTCTGCAGCTGAAAGTTAGTTGCTTCCCTTGGGCCATGTTTAGTGGCTGCTAGGGGTGGACACCCACGAGAGGTCCCCGTTGCTTGATGACTAGGGTTCTGAATGGTAGCCACAAGCGGGAACTTGTGGGTGTCAAGGGGGATAAGCTGGTGGTCCATGGGAACATCAGGGGTGAGAGATAAGCTCCCTCTGTAGGTGCCAACTTGAAGGTATGACCCCGAGGCAAATGGCTGACCATCTGGGGACCCCTCTTGGGGCATCAGGTAGACGATTTGCAAAAATGGCCTCAATTATTTCTGTGCCTGTATCCATACTCCTTTTTCATGTCTCTTTGCAAAGCCACCCACCAAATGGTGGAATCGATTCCCCCACTCCCCCTTTTGAATCTGTATTCAGACACGTGACTTACTCTGAGCAACAGAATGTAGCAGAAAGGACCTCAGGCCAATTCCCAACCTAGGTCTCAAAAGGCCTTGCACACTCCTCCTTGCTGTCTTGAAAAGTGCCACCATGGCCACATAAACAAGCCTGAGCTGGGCTGCCAGGGGATGAGAGACACATGGCCCACTTTCCCCGCCAACAGTCAAGCACCTGTCAGAAGCAGAGTCACCTCGTTGGCCAAGTCCACCACAGACCAGGAGACCCTTCCAGCCCATACTGTCCCAGAGAATCATAAGCTAAGTAAATGGCAGTGTGAGGCCACTAAGTTGTGGGGTGGTTTGTCATGCAGCATGACGCATGCTGATAGCTACCTGACACGAGGGAGTGAGAAGTATTTGACTTGCCTTAAACCTCCTGGGGAAAGACCAGGCAGCTATAATGAGACTTTGTCCCCCTCTGGGTCTAGGTCACTGGGGTGGGGTTGGGAGGACACAGTCTTTAAAACCAAACATTTCCTTCCTTCATATTAAAAAAATTCCTGAAATGTAGAAATGAAAAATAACCCATATTCACACATTTCTGTTTATATATTTTTTCTCCATATATAGACACAACTCTTCAGTAAACAGTTACAAGATATGTTGGCAACACTGAGAAAAGGAGGAGGGCATTCCACAGACAGAACGACTCCCACACACTCGATTCCAGGACACAAGGATGCACACAATATACGGGGACCAAAATAAGCACAATTAAGCTGAATAAATAGGAATTGTTCCAAATCACAACCATGGACACTTCTGTGGAACACCATGAGAGAGAAGGCGGAGAAGGGATTGTGTGCTGTACTTTGTGACTACTCTGTCGAAAAAATAAATAAGAATCAGAAGGTCTACGACCCGGATCTTGCTAGAATAATGTCCTCTGTAAGGAATAGCAGAGCAGCTGGGTAAATTTTGATCTGGAGGGGCCTTTCGCACATTTTCCCCCCATCTTGGGAAGGTGACGGACCACAGCGAGGAGATACAACTGTCACGGAGCACACTCCTTGGAGGCAAGGGTCATTTAGGTCCGTCCTGCTCAAGAGGCCCCATGTCAGGGACTAGGAGGGTTGGATGCAGCAAAGGCACTAGGGCCAAGGGAAGAGCCCTCACAAGCCCACAGGCAGGGATTCCTCTCCCTCCTGGTTTGCTCAGGACTGAGGACTAATGGATCCTTTCTATGAACACTTTGATGTGCTTTGAGTCTCCAACCTTGCCAAAACCCTACCTGCCATGCTGGGGATGAGCATTCCAATCTGACTCTGTTTCTCTCGATTCCCGTGCATTCTTCAGAAGAGAATTGGCAGGATTGCTCTATCAGAAGGACACTCTAGAAGTGGCCTTTACCAACACACACCTTCCAAGCTTCTGGAGCACCAGCCTCAATGTGCAGGAGAGGTGAGGTCTTCCCTAGGAGCCAAAGAAGGGGACATGCCCTCTGCCCGGCCTGGGGTGGGAGGTGCCTGGGCAGGACCAAGAGGAACCTCAAGCTGTCTCACACCTATAGACATTTCTCATGCTCCATTGCCCTTCCAAGGGGAGGCCCCTTTTGAAAAGAAGAAAAGAAATCTCTCCTGGGGTCAGGTGGAGGAGAAAAAAATGAGAGAATACAACAAATGGAATCTAGACCCCAAGAGGGATGTGGACTCCCTTGTGCCTTTTCTGAACAGGAGGAAGTCTTAGGACATAGGCAGTAAAGAAAAAGTGGGGAGAGAGATATATTTGTAGCCCCGCCTCTATGCTAGTGGTTCTCAAATGGGGATATTTGGCAATATCTGGAAATGTTTTGGGTTGTCTCAACTGGGTTGGGGAGGGGGTGTTACTGGCATCTGGCGGGTAGAGGCCAGGTATGCTGCTCAACATCCTACAACACATAGCCCCTCTCAAATAAGAATTACCCAGACCAAATGTCAATGGTACCAGGGTGCAGAAACTGCTCCAAGCCAGCCTTCCAGCCATGTTCTGGAACATCTCCAAACACCCTTCTCAGAGTACAGAGGTAAGCCCCACAGGCCTCTCCTACACTAATTCCGCCCCCCCAGAAAACCTCCCTCCCCTAAGTCTCAGCTGACAAAACAGTTTGGAGGGATTGGGACAGAACAAGAGAGAGGCAACCATTCTGGAGGCCACTCATGAAAATGTTCCCTCCATCCACTGACACACCCCAATTCCAACAAGGGAGAAATCCCAGACTTGGACAATCTTTGGTCAAACAGGAAAACGTATGGTCAAACAGGAAAACGTAAGGCTGAACCAAAGGGGCAACCCCCTGACCCCACCTGCCTGGTGGCCAAAGTTGGGGTAGTTCTCTTAGCACAGAAGTCCATGCTTATGAACAGACACCAGGACCTCGCTCCCGGGGTGGCCGGGAGGAAAAGCAGGATGGACGGGTGGGTGGTGGCTCGGTTGACATTGCCCAGGTGAGCAGGCCCTCACTTGTTCTCGATCAGTGTCTGCACCTTGTACACGAGGTCCCGGGCCAGCTTCAGGATGTGTTTGGTGTTGTGTCGCTCGGCCATTTCTGAAAGAGCAGAAGGCAAGATCTTATGAGCCTCCTGCTGTGTCCATCCGCAAGCCTCAGTCTCAGATTTGATAGGGGCAGGGGGGCTCTGGGGCATTCCCACCATCATCATCTGGCATCATCCCCAGAGCAGCGCTGGAAGCAGAGACTGTGAAGTCCTGCCACTTTGGACCCTGGTCTCCTCATCTGGAAAATGGGGATGACAACAGAATCTGTTTCACCAGGCTGCTGTGAGATCAAACAAGAGGATGTGGGTTCACCTACAAAAAGTTAGGTCTTCCCAGCCCCTTTATATAAATACCACGACTGGGGACCTCTTAAGAAAGCAATGCTGAGGGCAGCCTGGGTGGCTCAGCAGTTTAGCGCCTCCTTCAGCCCAGGGTGTGATCCGGAAGACCCGGGATCCAGTCCCACATCCGGCTCCTTGCATGGAGCCTGCTTCTCCCTCTGCCTCTCTCTCTCTCTGTGTGTGTATGTGTTTCTTA
The DNA here is from genome assembly GCF_053574225.1 of Canis aureus. Classification (NCBI taxonomy): domain Eukaryota; kingdom Metazoa; phylum Chordata; class Mammalia; order Carnivora; family Canidae; genus Canis; species Canis aureus. The sequence continues at coordinate 22,611,501 of NC_135637.1, read as the reverse complement.
TGAACAAATAAAATCTTTTTTTTTTTTTTTTAAAGAAAGCAATGCTGGGCACACAGCCAAATGTTAAAAGGTACTAAAGGATATGGAAGGGGAAAGGAGAAAGTAAAAGTAATTTTATTAAGAGCTACATAAAATGATTGCATCTTTTTTCTTAAGATTTATTCTTTTGAGAGAGACAGAGACAGAGCACAAGCAGGGAGAGCAGGAGAGGGAGAGGCAGACTCCCTGCTGAGCACGGAGCCCAACTTGGGGCTCTATCCCAGGACCCTGAGATCATGACCTGAGCTGAAGGCAGACACTTAACCGATTGAGCCACCTAGGCACCCCTGATCAGATCTTTAAAGCAGAATAATCCTAAACCAGATGTTTATCATAAAGAAATCATTTATTGGAGGAAAAATGCACTAAGACCATGATTCCCAAACTAGCTACCAAGGTACCCCAGGATGCCACTGGGAACTCACAGAAATTGTGAGGGAGACAAAATAATATTCCACATCTGTCCAACACCCCACAAACCAGTATGGTGCCAGGGAGGTCACAAATTGCACTGCATTCCTATCAATGACTTTATATCTTTGCAATGCTAGGTTTTTCTGCAAGTAATTGAAAAACCAAGTTTGAGAAAAAAGCAAAAGCCACATGAAAATCACTGTGGAACAGGAAATAAGTGAAGGTGATGGTGTACAATCTGGTTCCAAGGTTTGGGAAGCTGTACAAAGCCAACAGGTACATAATCCCATTAATCACTGTACTTATCTAAGAATGAAATAAAAATATTATTTTCTTTTGACTGTGGAAAAGATGATATGGGAAAAAGTTTTTTCAATGAACCCGGTAAATGCCATGTGGTTTCTTGGGTTGGATGCTAGAGCAGAAAAAGGGCATCGCTTAAAAACCATGCAAAGGGTGCCTGGGTGGTTCTGTTGGTTACGCATCTGCCTTTGGCTCAGGTCATGATCTTGGGGTCCTGGGATCGAGTCCAGCATCCAGCTCCCTGCTCAATGGAGAGTCTGCTTCTTTCACTCCCTCTGCCCCTTTCCCTGCTTATGTCCTCTTCCTCTCTCTCCCAAATAATAAAAAGATCTTTAAAAAGAGGCAAAATCAAAGTCTGTAGTTTAGTTAAGAGTAACGTACCAATGTTTACTTCTTAGTCATGACAAATGTTCTAGGACCAGGTAACATAGAGACATTAGGGGTGGCTGAGTGGAGGGTATCAAGAACTCTTTGTACTATCTCTGCAACTTCTCTCTAAATTTACACTTATTTCAAAATAAAAAGATTTAAAAAAAATAATGTTTCTGAGGTGCCTGGCAGGCTCAGTTGAGACAGTGTGAGACTCTTGATCTTGGAGTTGTGAGTTCCAGCCTCACGCTGGGTGTAGAGATTACTTAAAAAATAAAATCTTTAAAAAAAGGTTTCTGGGGTAAGGTCAAAGGCAGCTTTTCTTTTTCTTCTTTTGCTTTTTTCAAAATTATCTTTAGTTTTCTAAAATTTTAAATAGTGATAATAGTAGCAAGAGCTTCCAGCTACAGGGCCCCTCCTATGAGCTGGGTGGGTATCACGTGTAGGCTTTATCCATGTTGTCTCATTTAATTGTTCCAATATCTCTGTGAGGGAGGTGTTAGTATCATTCTATCCCCAAGGAACCTGAAGCCCATAGACATGCAGTCACTTGCCCAAGGTCACATAGCTCCCAAGTGGCTGAGATCAGAATCCATACCTGTTTGACTTCAAAGGCTGTGCCTTTCTCACACCATTTCAAATGCCTCCTTGCGGCTGCTTTTGTGCATATCAGCCCTTCAAAGCAGACACTTTTACCCCATTTGACAGATGAGGAAGTGACACTTAGAAAGAGGAGGGGTGACTTATCCATGGGCACAGCTGGTTAGTGGCAGAGGCAGGTTTACCTGTGAGCCTCATTTCAACACCCATGCTCCTTCTGCTAGATTCCTGAGAAAAATTCATTCTCTGTGTTACAAGATGTCAGTTCATCCATTTGGAAATAGACACAAGAAGCAGATGGAACCTCTGTATATCCCCTTTACTATGTGTCAATCTCAACACATCTCCCACCCTCTGAGGCCCCAGGACGGGGCCTGTCAGAAGCCCGCACCCCACCGATGACACTCTGGTCATGCAGGTACCGTTAAAGAATTTGATGATGTCCGTGAAATCCATATTGTTCTCCAAGATGATGTCACGGTAGACCTCGACCAGAGCCAGTGCAATGAACAGGACATAGTGGGCGGACGAGACGTGCTTGGCTGCCCAGATGGTCTCCCAGACAGAGAAGACGTCATCGTAGACGAGTTCTGCCAAGACACCCAGCACGCACATGCATGGGGAGAGGGTCAGCCACAGAGCTCACAGTGTTGCCCTCCCTCTGGGAAAATCCCAGGCCAGCTGTGCCCTGTACTTCTGCCCTCATGCAGCGGACAACAGACAGAGCTCAGGTCAGGAGGCAGGAGGCCTGGACTTGCCATTTGACCATCAGAAGCCTCAGTTTCCCCAACTGTCAGTGCAGACTAGCGGGGTTCTAAGTTTCCAGCTTCTGTAGGGGAGAAACTGAGCATGGTGAGCTTTAATTTACACTGACCTATCCCTGCTCTGCTCCTTGACCGGTGTTCCCCCTTCTCCCTGTACCTAACAACTCCTTTAGCACCCATGGGGGTATCCCCTGGCCTCTGCACACAGGCAGAGCTGGCGGCTGCCACTGGGGCTAGCCAAGAAACTAGAGAGAGCGGTGGTGGAGAGACGGCTTCCTGTACTCAATAAACTCAGTCCGAATCCAGTCCCACCGCTTACTGGCAAGGTGACCTTGGGCTAGTTACTTCCCTGACACCAGCCTCTTCCTCTCCTCCTCTGTAAGCAGGGTGAGGCTTGAAGAGAAAGTACATAGAAATGGCTCAGTGCACTGCCTGGCATTTAGTAAACACCTCCCTGCAGGGTAGAAACTCTTATCAGCATCACCCTCATTTTGCACAATACCAGTGTGCAGTGCTATACCCCATTTCTAAGTCACATGGGCACCATGCTGCACAGGACAAGGGGTGCCTTGCCTCTGATAAGCAGCATAACAGAACAGGTAGGAACTAACTGGACTTAGGAGGTGGACAGAGGTGGCCTAAGATCCTGTCTCTACTGGTTACATCCCTGAATTGAATTCTTGGCCTAAATTTCCTCATCTGTAAAATAGGAACCATGACAACACCTACTGCGTAGTGTTGTTACAAAATAGGGCAGGTGAGTCAACAGAACTCGACAGATGGGTGTTACTCTCTTCTTCCAGCTTCGCTCCAACACTCCCAGCTTGCCTCCATGGCACCTTTCTTCCCCTGAGATTCTACTGCAAAGAGTCTGGGAACAAGTCCCTGGTTTGAAGTCAATACCTCGCTTGAAATCCAGCAGGAACCAGCGGTAGCAGAAGTAGAAGTGAGTGTAGTCCCCATTCTGATGCATCAGCTCAAAGAGCTCTGAGTCCAGAATCTGCACAAGGGAGAAAAGGTTGGCATCAGCCTCCCGGCAGGAGGCTGCACCAGAGGGGTCCGCTGAATAAAGGGTGGTCCACCTTCAGACTGGATGCCATTCAACCCCTTAGACCAGGTAGAGTTAAACAATGGGCCAAAGATTTGAAGTGAAAATTGACCCAGTTCAGGTCAACCCAGTTGTGTCCCCAGAGAAGATATGCAAATAACCATAAAGTACATAAGAGATGTTCGGCATGATTAGTCAGGAAAATGCAAATCAAAACCATGATGAGATACCACTCCACACCCACCAGGACGATAAGGGTCAAAATGGCAGACAACAAGGTGTTAGTGAGGCCGGGGAGAAACTGGAACCCCTGTATGTGGCTGGTGGGAATGTAATGTGGTGCAGCTGTAATATCACTCCTAAGTATATCACTAGGAGAAAAGAAAACGGATGGCCACATAAAAACCTGTACACGAATGTTCACAGTGCACAATTCCCAACAGCCCAAGGGTAGAAACAACCCAAATGTCCATCAATGAATGACTGGATAAACAAAATGTGGCAGAGCCATCCAATGGAACATCATTTGGCAAGAAAAAGGAATGGCCTATTGACACGCACTACAATGTTGAGGCACTTTGAAAACATGATGCTAAGTGAGAGAAGCCAGACACAGAAGTTATGTTACTGCATTTCTATGAAATGTCCAGAATAGGTAAACCGATGGAGAAAGAAAGTAGATTAATGGTTGCCAGGAGCTAGGGAGAGGAAATTATGTTACCGTGGTTACAGGGGTTTCTTTTTGGGTGCTGAAAAGGTTCTGAAATTAGTGATGGTTTCACCACTGAGATTATTCTAGAAACCATTGGATTGTATATTTAAAAAGGGTCAATTGCATGGTATGTGAATTATAGCTCAAAAAAGTTGTGTGTGTGAGAAATATACCCAAATGTTATTTTGAGGGAAAGGATCAGTACAAGCAAGCATCTTTTTAAGGGCGAGAGCCATATTTTGTTTATTACTGTAGCTACAGTGCCTGGACTGAATAAATGCTCAGTGAGAATGAATCCAGTGGAGCTGATCTGAGTTAAAATGAACTGAATTGAGTTGAGTTAGGTTAAGCATGGCTGTTACGTTGATTTGAGGTCCATTAGGCTGAAGCGGAAGAAGGTATATTATTGAATAGGACTGGTCATACCTGGATCAGTGACCTCATGTTGGCAAAGTGTGTGTCCATGGCGCCTCCATGGGGGAAGTTCTGGTTCATCCTCTTCATGAGCTCCGTGAAGCAGCTGAAGGCAAGGGCCTCTGGGGAAAGAGCACAGAAGAAACAGTCACCTCTGCCAGTGCCCAAAGAACCCGAGCTCCCAAGGTGATCCCAAGGTCAAAGGCCTGGAGCCGGTTCCTGAAGTCCACAGCCAGAGGAGAAACATGCAGAGGAGGGAGCATCAGTGTATCCCACTTCAGAGAGAGCTCTGCAGTCATTAAGTACTTCCCACCTGCGAGGGGCTGAAATGGCCTTTCTTTTAAGAGATGATGCTGACACCAGACGTTCTTTTTATTTTTGTTTAAAGATTTATTTACTTATTTTAGAGAGCAGGGGAGGGGCAGAGGGAGAGAGAGGAAGAGAATCTCAAGCAGACTCCTCATTGAGTGTGGAGCCCAACTCGGGGCTTGATTTCACAACCCTGAGATCATGACCCAAGCTGAAACAAAGAGTCAGATGCTTCACCAACTCAGCCAGCCAGAAGCCCCCAGATAGTCTTTTAAAAGATCCCAATTTACTCTAATAAAAAGTTGATGATGTTTCGTTGGTCCCAAACTTTTTTCTTTTTCGAAATTCTAACAGTTCATGGGATTCTGAAGTCTGGGAACCACTGAATTAAAATGGCAATTGTCAATACTGGAAGGGTGCTAACAGGCAAAGAATTATGCAAAGAAAGGGTCCAATAACTGGGAAATGCTAGAGAGGGACTACATATATTGAGAAATTAAAGGCTCTGAGAAGTCCTGCAGTAAAGAAACCAGTTTCATATTGTTTCAGCCAGCATTTAGAAAAATTTGTTTGAAAATGGTACCCTTTTCTCCCTCTTCTAATATCTGGTGTCCTTAAAGCACAATAGTTTTTATTTTGTTAAGTCCAATTTATTTATTTCTTTTTTTAAAAATTTATTTATTTATTCACGAGAGACACACAGAGATAGGCAGAGACATAGACAGAGGGAGAAGAGGGCTCCATGCAGGGAGCCCGATGTAGGACTTGATCCTGGGACTTCGGGATGCCACTCTGAGCCAAAGGCAGATGGTCAACCACTGAGCCACCTGGGTGTCCCCAGTCCAATTTATTTTTAATTATGCCACTATATTCTTTTGGTGTCATAACTAAGAAATCGCTGCTTTACACCCAAGGTCACAAAGATGTATGCCTGTTTTTTTCTAATAATTTTACAGTTTTTACTCTTATATTTAGGTCCATGATCCATTTTGAGTTAGTAGTTTTTATATAGTATGAAGTAGGAGTTTGACTTCAATTTTGTGCATGTGGATATTTGGTTGTTTCAACATCATATGTTGAAAAGACTCTTCTTTCCTCACTGAGCTGAAATGTCTTGGCACCCTTGTCAAAATCAACTGACATAAATGTACCAGAAATGCTTCTTTCTGGACTTCCAATTTTATTTTACTCATCTACAAGGTCTATCCTTGTCAAAGTATCATACTCTATTGATTACTATAATATTCTAGTAGGTTTTGAAATTGGGAACTGTATGTCCTCTAACATCTTCTTTTTCAAAATTGATTTTCATCCCTTGCATTATCAAATGAGTTTTAGCATCTGCTTGCCCATTCGTACAAAAAAAAAAATGCATCTGGGATGTTGACAGGATCACACTGAATCTAGCTCAATTTGGAGAGTATTGCCATCTTAACACTACTAAGTCTTCTGGTCCATAAACATGAGGTGTCTTTCCATTTATTTAGATGTTTAATTTTTTAATTTTTAAAGATATTTTCTTTCTTTATTCATGAGAGACATACAGAGAGAGGCAGAGACATAGGAGGGAGAAGTAGGCTCCTTACAAGGAGCCTGATGCAGAACTCAATCCCAAGACCCCAGGTCATGCCCTGAGCTGAAGGCAGATGCCCAACCACTGAACCACCCAGGTGCCCTAGATCTTTAATTTTTTAAACAATATTTTACAGTCTTGGTATATAGGCATGCCTTGATTTATCACACTTTTCTAATATTGCATTTTTTACAAATTGAAGGTTTGTGGCAACCCTGCATCAAGCAAGTCTACTGATGTCATTTTTCCAACAGCATTTGCTCACCTCGTGTCTCTGTCACATTTTGGTAATTCTTGCAATGTTTCAAACATTTTCATTATCATTGTATTTGTTGCAGTGACCTTTAATCAGTGATTATGACTTGCTGGAAGCTCAGATGATTGTTCGTAATTTTTTAGCAATAAAATATTTTTAAATTAAGGTATGTACGTTATTTTCGAACTGTGCTACTGCACACTTAATAAACTATAGTATAGTATAAATATAATTTGTATATGCACTGGGAAATCTAAAAATTCATTTGACTCACTTTATTGAGATCTTCACTGTATCACAGTGGTCTAGAACTGAACCAGCAAATCTTTCACTTCCTCTCTTAAATTAATATAAATCTTCTTTTAGATGCTATTACAAATGGGATTGCCTTCCTAAAGAAATACAACTGACTTTTGTATATACATCTTGTATCTTGCAACCTTGCTGAACTTTTTTTTATTAGTTCCAGTATTTTTTTAGAGGGGGAGTGGCAGCGAAAGAGGGAGAGAAAATCAAGCAGGCTCCATCCCTAGTGTGGAGCCCAACACGAAGCTCGCTTTCACAACCCTGACATCATGACCTGAGTTGAAATCAGGAGTCAGACACTTAACAGACTGAGCCACCCAGGTGGCTCCTCTAATACTTTTTTTTCTTATTCCTTAGGATTACTATATACAAAAATCACATCATCTGCAATAGACAGTTTTATCTCCTTTCCAGTATGGCTACCTTTTGTTTCTTTTGTTTCCCTAATTGTCCTGTCTAGAACCTTTTTTGTAGCAAAAGTGGACATCCTTACCTTACTTCTGATCTTAGGAGGACAGCAATCAGTCTTTCACCTTGAGTATGAACTAGTTGTAGTTTTTTCTTACGTACCTTTTATGTTTAGGAAGTTTCCTTCTATTCCTAGTTTGTTGAGTGTTTTTAATATGGAAGGGTGTCAGATTTGGTCAAATGCCATTTCCTTGTCAACTAAGACAACTGTGTTATTTTTATCCTTTATTCTATTAATATGGTGAATTACACTGATTCATTTTCATTCATTGAACCAGCCTGTGTTCCTGGGATAAATTCTATGGGGTCATGGTAAATAGTCCTTCTTAGATCTTGCTGGATTCAATTCACTGTTTGGCTAAGGATTTTTCTCTTTATTTTTTTTAAAGATTTTATTTATTTATTCATGAGAGACACAGAGAGAGGCAGAGACACAGGCAGAGGGAGAAGCAGGCTCCCTGTGGGGAGCTCGATGCAGGACTTGATCCCAGGACCCCGAGATCACAATCTAAGCAAAAGGTAAATGCTCAACCACTGAGCCACCCAGGTGTCTCAGGATTTTTGTCTCTATATTCATAAAGGACACCAGTTTGTAGTTTTTTTTTTCTTGTGATGTCTTTGTCTAGTATTAGTACCAAGGTACCAGTGGGCCCTCATATAAGGAATGGTCTTATAGAGTGAGTTGGAAAGTATTCCCTCCTATTCTTTTTGAAGAATTTGTAAATAATTGTTTGGTAGAATTCACCAGTGAAGACATCTGACCCTGGGTTTTCCTTTGTTTCCATTCACATTTGTACAATCTGTGGCTAGCAAAGGCCTGGCTGGGTGTTGGGCACCTGGCAGTAAAAGTGTTAGGCCTGGCTAATGTGGAAAAATAAGATGTTTTATTTCACCAGGACCTTGTTATGTTCACCAACAGGTCCTCTGAGCACCTGTACTGACCCATTCCATGGAGTCACAAAGTGAGGTTAACATCCCTCCTATATAGTAGTAAGAAAATTGTACCTCTGGCCCTGGAGTGGGGAGGACATACTCACCATCATCCAGGATGACCAGCAATGGAGCTAGGAGGTCACACATGCCCTGGACATAGCCGATCTCAATGTGCTGCCAGATGTAGCTATAAGAGAGAGACAAGGGGCCTAAGGATGGCGATCATGACCCGTCTCTCCAACCCAATTCTCTCCCTCCTCCCTACACAGTCCCCCTGCCCTCACCTGAATTACTCACTCCTTCAGCTCCCTGCTGCATGCCTTTCCCCAGTCTCACTCTCTTCGAACATCGTATTCTCAGCCACCACAATGGCCTTCCTAAAGCCCAACTCAAAGAGTCCACCACTTGTTCACAGGCTTCCCACTACATGACAAAACAATGTGCAAACTCCTTCACTAAGGGTACAAGGCATTCAGTGTCTCCTCCCTATCCATCTTCACAGTCCCATCATCACTTCCTGGCACTTCCTCTTCTCTGGCACACATTCATGCCCCTGTGCTTTGCCAGTTCTGTGCCTGGAGTTCCCATTTGCCCCCTTAATAATAATAATATTTACTGAGCATTTATTGTATACTCAGCCACTAAACATGTATTGTACCATGAAATTCTCAATCATATGAGAAAGGTATTATTATATCCCATTTCACAGATGAGGAGACTGAGCCCACAGATAAAAGTGACACGCATAGAGTCATACACCTAATAATAAGTGGCAGAGACAGGATTTGAGCCCAGATGGCCTCACCACCAGGTATGCATATTTTAAGTGCTGTCTTGAGTCTCTCCTAATTTTGCCAAAGGCCATCTTCAATGTCACCACCTCTGTGAGGCCTTCCATGATTTCTCCCAAGGTTATAACCCAGCAAAAGTCAGTCTATGTTTCCTTCACCTCCAGTACCTCTTCATTCTAATGTAGCATACTATATTAAAGTTCATTATATTTGTATCTCCTCAACTCCAATTTGGGGGTCAATGACTGCTAGAGGAGACTGTAAGATAGAATATAGTACTTGTTAAAAATGAGTTAGAGCAAGAGTTGGCAAACCTGTCCTGAGAAGTCCAGGTAATAATTACTTTCAGCTTTATACACCTTATGTTCTCTGTACTCAACTCTGCAGAAGCAATCATAGATACTATGCAAACAAAAGCACATGGATGAGTTCTGATAAAACTTTATTTACAAAAATAAGTGGTGGCTTGGATTTGGCCTGTGGGCTATACTAGTAATTTGTGAAGCTCTCAGTTAGAATAGCATCGAGAAATGTCCAGGATGCATTATTAAGCGTATAAAGCAAGCTGTACAAAAATATAGTATTCATCCCATATAGGTAAATTTTTTTAAAAAAACATTAAAATATGTATGTACTCATGTGATATATAATATACTATCTATTCTGTGATTTCACACATATTTTAAACATAGCTAGCTAGCTAGGGAAGATATTCACTAAATTGTTAGCAGTAGTTTCTTCTCGTGAGGGGAATTATGACTGGAGAAGGAAACAGTTTCTCTTTAGACCTTATGAACTTCTGGTTTCGCCGGTTGATTTAGGTTTTTAATAAGCTTGAGTTACTTTTATATTTTAAGAAATAAAATATTTAGCATGTAGTGAAAAGTAATAGGAAGTTCCAGGTCTTGGCTTAAGGAAATAAAGCACATATTCTAGAGCCCGAGAGATGTGAGTATGAGTTCCTGCTCAGGTAACTGCCCCGCTGGGGGACTTGACCACCGTGGTAGTCCTCAACCTCCATTTCCTCACCTGTAGAAGGGGTAATACTTACCCCACAGGCTTACTATGAGGAATAGGTGAAACAGTGTTAGTAAAGGGCTCAGGAGAGAGTACCCGATATACAGTAAGTAAGTGCTTAATAAATGCTGTTATTATCATTGCTCTGATTGTTATCTTATTGTCAGTGTGGGCTGGAATACGTGCCAGATTGGCAAGGTGCCAGCTGTAGAGGCAGGGGGCTCCCTGTAGCCCTCGCCTCTGCCACCACCTCCCATGCCCCTACAGATCCCCCTACTCCCCACCCCAGCCACCTGCACATGATGTTGCGCAGCTTCTCCAGGTTGGCGGGCGTGAAGTACCAATAGTTGCGGTCACACCTCTGGACGTCCTTCTCGATGCGGTGCAGGTTCACCGTGTACAGGTCCAGGAGCTCTGGCTACAGGCCCCCAGGAGGGGAAGGAAAAAACAATTATACCCCAACTCCTCCTAGAGGTCAGATTCCAGAGGTTTTCCCTCCTCCTCACCCTCTCCAGCTGCCACCGAAAAGCCCACATCCTCTCCCTGAGCCAGGTAGGTCTTTGATTTCATTTCTGTTGTTTCCTGAGAAAGTACCTTTTCACTTTGTATGATGAAAGTTTTTTTTTGTTTTTCTCCTTTTTATGAAACAAAACAATTCTCTAAGGTGCACAGACTAATTATCCCCGCTGAGTGGATGAGGGTTATAACTAGCTGGAGGTCCTCCCTGTTCCCTGCTGAACACCGGACTGGAAGAATGGAGGAAACGATTAGGAGTCTGGTTCTGGCCATATGCTGGACTTGCTGCCTTGACCTCACCTGATGAAAAGGTGCAATGATATGCGAGAAAAATAAGGAGCATTTTTAAAAGATTATTTATTTATTTATTCATAGGGACAGAGAGAGAGAGAGAGGCAGAGACACAGGCAGAGGGAGAAGCAGGCTCCATGCAGAGAGCCTGATGTGGGACTCGATCCAGGGTCTCCAGGATCACGCCCTAGGCTGCAGGCGGCGCTAAACCGCTGCACCACCGGGGCTGCCCAATAAGGAGCATTTCAAGGCTAAAAATTAACCCACAAAAGCAAGAAAATATCAAATCTGGCTTTTGTCATGAAGGAAGCTCCCAAATTGGCAAAATGTAAGCTTTGATTGAATGGTTTTGGGGTCCTTCTCCACCAAGGTAAGGAATCTAGTAAGAGACTTTCCTGCATTAAGGTGGACCCCCCAAAAAAAAAAAATAAAAAAAAAAAATAAAAAAAAAAGGTGGACCCCCAAAGAGCCTCATCCCCAGTAAGGGAGCCCTGGAAGAAAAACTAACATTTGGGGTCCCGAGGACCACTGCTTGTCTTGAACAGAGGTGTCAAATGAAGTGTAAAATACAGCTCCCTGGATAATTAAAGGCCTCAGATCAGGTTTACAGCTCATGCAGCTGGATCATCCAAAAGCAAAAATAAATTCTATGTGAAGGCAGAGAAAAATCCAAGACGACAGCTCTCCATCGGGAGCAGCAGACTGAAGAAGACCCCAGAGATACTTCTTGAGACACACAAAATGAACAGAAAACCTGATGTGTCTGAATGTTTCAGCAGAGATTTAGAAAACTGGCACACCTTGGAGGATGGGGAAGTGAAATGATGATTCATATGAAGCAAACGCAGGAAAAGAAAACAGACAAGGAAATGAAGATGCACGTGGAGAAAACAAAATTTTTGTACAGGAAAGAAAAAAAATAAGTGCATCTTCCTACATGGTATATACATTATGTTGTTATACTACTGTGAACACTAAAGAGTCATTTAACTAAAGTTATTATAACTGTAGTGGATGGATGGGGCTGGGAAGGTGTCACTGTGTGGTGAGGGTGTGGATGTGGAATGTCTGGGATTAAAGAAAAAGACAATAAAGATCAAGAAGTAGCAACACAAGTATGTTATTCACATACTTTACATACTGTTCTTTACAGACAGGGGGTAAACACCATATAATTTGGGCAGAAGGGGCACCTGGGTGGCTCAGTGGTTGAGCATCTGCCTTGAGCTCAGGTCATGATCTCAGGGCCCTGGGATCAAGTTCCGCATTGGGCTCCCTATAGGGAGCCTGCTTCTCCTTCCTCCTATGTCTCTGCCTTTCTCTGTATGTCTTTCATGAATAAATAAACAAAATCTTAAAAATATAATTTGGGCATAATAAGTAACTGCTACTGCCTCTGGGGGAGAGCTCCATGGGAGCAGGTGGAGGCACTTCTGGTTTCCTATTCAGCCTTGTCTGACTCTTTAAACTATGGGCATGTATATCTTAGAAATAATAAGTTCTTTAAAGGAAAATGGATACACCATTGCCTGGCTCAGCAAACATCCCATTCAACTGACATCCTTTGGTTTAGACTTTTTGGCCAGAAAGGAAACTTAAGTATTTAAAAGATGCTGGACCTGATTGACTGACAGTTCACTGCACATTAGGCATGGGGGACTGGACTCACTAATACAGAGAACAGCTCAGGAGGGAAGGTACTCAACTGGTAGAGAAACTGAGGCTCAGAAAGACAAAGTGATGTGCCTCAGCTGGTATTGAACCCAGGACGGTTAGAACTCCAAAGTCTGTGTTCTTTAGGTTAGTACAGTATAGTTACCGTCTTCCTTCCCAAATCGGCTTCTCCAGGGCAACCTCTGTGCTGAGGAAGATGTGACAGACCAGAGGTCATTCTGGGGAACTGAGGCTCATGGGACACACCCACCCTCCCACAGCTGTTTGGGAAGAAAATTGAGTGGAGGGGAATCCTGGTAACTTACAGAGTAGGTGACGCCGCTGGAAGACACAGGGGACGCCTCATTGTTGGCAGAAGTGGCCACGGCCAGAGAAGCCAGGGCAGGGAAGAGACTTTCCATCTCGGGCTCTTCTGAGAGATTGTCCCCACTGTCCACCTGGCTGTGCTTCTCTGCCTCGCTGCCCCCCCAGCCCTCCATGGCGGCCCCCTCCTTTTCGGGCAGGGCCACGTCCATGCTGCCAGTGAGGGACATGAACTCGTCCATGCTCTCATTGGCAAGGAGATCACTCTCCAGGCTGTCCTGCACGGCCAGCTCCTCACGGGGGGCCTCGTCCCGGGAGGTGGTGGCCTCACTGCTCTGCCCGTCATCCACGCTGCTGTCCCCAGGTCGAAGAGCCAGGGGGGCATTCCGCTGGGCATCCATGACACTGTCCTCTGTGCTCAGGCTGGGCTCTGAGTGCTCCGAGAGGCCCGAGGAGAAGTTGTGGGAAGAAGGATGGCCAGAGTCTGGAGAACAGGTGCCATTCACCAGGTTCCCATTGGGGATCTTGGGCTGTTTCTCCTCCAACCTGCCTTCTGCTTCCACTTGTTCCACTTCATCCACAGACTCAAACACCTGAAGACAAGGTGCAGAAAAACAGAGACTAGGATGTCCATTATGGCACTCCTTCCAGCAGCATCCTAAATATCCATCAGCAGCAGACTGGTTCCATTATGGAACATGCATGCAGAACACTATACATCCAGGAAAAAGAGTGGGGGGTGGAACCAGGTATAATATATGCTTCCGTTGTGAAAAATTAAAAAATGGTCTATTGCAAGGAAACACACAGAATAATCCAGAAATAAGGAAGCATTGAAATTGCCTAAGGAGGGAGTACTAGGGAATTGAAGCAGCAGGGAGCATACCTTTCATCTCACAAAATCATATACACATAATTTTTTAAGTAAAAAATTGGTTAATAATATAGGAAACAGCTAAAAAAGCATATTCTATCCATGTGGTTGGTTATTACAGAACTACTTTCAAAAGTAGTGAGATGTATATATAACATTGTGCAAAAGCCTCCAGGATAGGGGATCCCTGGGTGGCTCAGCGGTTTAGCGCTGCCTTCAGCCCAGGGCGTGATCCTGGAGTCCAGGGATTGAGTCCCACATCAGGCTTCCTGCATGGAGCCTGCTTCTCCCTCTGCCTGTGTCTCTGCCTCTCTCTCATGAATAAATAAATAAAACTAAAAAAAAAAAAAAGCCTCCAGGATACATCTCAAAGACTTGTCGTTCTTTATATTCATAGGTCAAATTCCATCAGGGATATAGTATAAGACCACGTTCCAAGGTGACATGAAATATTTCTTCTCTGTCTGTTTGTGTCACCCATTTGATTTGCTGTTAAAATCATGTTTTTGAGTTTTAAATTTTTCTTCTCGATTTGTTTTAAATCGTAAAAAATTTAAAAATGTACTTAACTCCAAAGTCGGAACCAGAAAACAAGGGATATTCAGGGAAACGTAGATTCTTCTCCTGTGCCCTCCCCATTTCCCTGTAGGTAACCATTCTGATTTGTTTCGGAATTATTCATTCATTGTTTTTCAAAATAGGTATGTTAATATTCATATTTCCTCTTTTTATACAAAAGGTGACAGAGTATGTGTATTTTGGGGGCTTTGCTTTTTTAATATTGAGTGAGATGAGTTAACATTTCATTGCATAATATGGAAAGCTGTGGAACAACACATATGATAGCATTTATGTAGAAATGTTCAAAAATTACCAAACACTGCAGTATATCCTTTACTTATTGCATATATAGTTCTGTGTATGTACAGACAAACAAAAGCATCTGGAAGGACACATAGCCAAATGATGATATGTCTAGGGAGGGCAAGTAGGGATTAGGAATGGTCAAAGTCAAACAGTTTTCTCTGCAAGATTTTAATTTTTTTGTAAGATTTATTTATTTATTCATTCATTCATTCATGATAGACATATATATAGAGAGAGGAGAGGCAGAGAGACAGGCAGAGGGAGAAGCAGGCTCCATGCAGGGAGCCTGACATGGGACTCGATCCCGGGACTCCAGGATTGCGCCCTGGGCCAAAGACAGGCGCCAAACCACTGAGCCACCCAGGGATCCCCAAGATTTTAATTTTTTTACAAGGAGAAGAGATTCATGTATTACTTATGTAACCAAAAACTCCAGTTTTAATGCTTGTAGAAAAAGCTAAAACAGGGGATCCCTGGGTGGCTCAGCGGTTTAGCGCCTACCTGAATCCCAGGATCGAGTCCCGCGTCAGGCTCCCGGCATGGAGCCTCCTTCTCCCTCTGCCTGTGTCTCTGCCTTTCTCTCTCTCTATGTCTATCAGAATAAAAAAATAAAAAAATTTAAAAAAAAGCTAAAACAAATAAACCATAAGTGAGACCTGTAGATGACTAGCGTCCATTCCCTTTACTCCAAGCTGGAGGGAATGTGTGGGTGGAGTGGGGAGGGAAGGACGGGGAGGGGGGGGGGGCGGTGAGGGGGGGGGCCTCCGAAGGTCACCTGTGTGCTGCTGCTGGAGTCACTCTGCAGGCGGACATGCTGGCGGCCGGAACTGCAGCTCTGGGAGGACTGATAAAAAAAAAAAAAAAAAAGTGGCCAAGAGAGCAGGGGTGAGGCTGCATCCAGGCTCTGGGGCCCTGCACTCAGCTCAGGCACGGATTCTGCAAGTGAGGTCTCATCTCTATTCCTGACTTGGGCAGGCCCATCAGTGCCTCTGCTCCTGTCTGTACAAGGAGAGTGGGGGGCAGGGGAACTCCCTCTACTCCCTGGAGCCTCCTCAGGAGTCACACAGCAGCCCCTGGACCCCACCTCCCTGCTACTCCTGCAACCAGAAAACCTCACCTTTAACTGCCCTGTACTTGAGACTTCCAGTATTTAAGTTCAACTCTGAGTGACTGGTTGGCACTAATAGCCTGATTTTTTTTTTCAATCCCCTCTCTGTGTACATGCTTTTGCCCTATAACTTCTAGTTCCTGCTTTGGCCAAGTGGGATGTCAGCAACCTCACCAGTGCAGAGGTTTAACCGGTACCCATGTGTTTCCACTTTGTCTTTTTATGATCTGCGTTCATGATGAGAACGTGCCCAGCTCAGCCTGCCGGAGGGTGTGGAGCACAGCCCACTCACCCCAGACAGGTGAGAGAGCCCAGCAAAGAGCGACAAACCTTCCGGCTGACCAGGCACTGACAGCAGGCACAAGGATGAGCCCTGCCAGCCCCACTCTGAGCAGAAGTGCTCAGCTGAGCCAGATGGTGAGGACACATTCAGTGTTTACTGTGAGAAGCCATTGACTTTTGGTGGCTGCTTGCTATGCTATGCAGTATGATTGCTGGCAACTGATGAGTGTACGTCACTGGTGAAGAGAATTAACTTTCTTCTCAGCTCCTTCTTTGGGATGCTAAACTGGAGGTTCTGTGAGAGCAGAGACTCAGTCACTGGAGTGTTCCTGGCATTCCAGGATGTTCCTGATGGTCGCCGGCACATAGTGGGTACTCAGCGAGCGTTTGCAGATCACATGAAGGTCTAGCTCTGTGCTAGGTGCTTTGTATGCACTACCTCGTGTGAGCTGCACACACAAAACCTCCCCTATGCAAATGACTGTTTCCATTTTATAGATGTGGAAACTGAGGCCCATAAGTAAAGGTGCTTGCTTGAGGCCCCACAGCTAGGAAATTGTGAGGGTGGATTCAGATGCAGGTCTACCAAACTCCACAGTCACCTCCCACCCAAACACTAGGGGTGTGATTCTGCCTCCAGATGCCCAGCCATCACCATTCCTGCAACAGCTAAACAGAGGGGATTCTGGCCTTAATCACCCCCCGCCCCCGTGCTCCCGGATGTGTGGTGCGCATCACCTCATTGCTGATGGTGGAGTCCCGGTGCATCATCCGGTGCAGGTGGCTGTCCAGGCTGGCCCCTGATGAGCATTTAGCCAAGGCAGCTGCATGGGACTCCCGCTCCCTCTGCCGCACGATTGCCTCGCAGCCCAGCCATTCAGCCATGGTCTGTGCATAGCACGCGTGAATCTGCTCATCCACCTGCCGGGACAGAGGCAACACCACCCTGGAGGAGAGCCAGCCCAACCCAAAAGAGGACGCTGGCTCTGACCTGGGGCCCTCAGCCCTGGAGACACCCAGCCATCATTCATGGACATCCAATGAACACTGACTGAACACCTACTATGTGCAGGGCGCTGGCTAGGCCCTGGGGATACACAAACGTGTGAGGCTACTTCTCTCTTTCAGTGTTTGCTTCCTCCCTTATATTCATTCATCCATCCATTCATTCATTCATTCACATACACATTCAAATATCTGTGGAGCGGGATCCCTGGGTGGTGCAGTGGTTTAGCGCCTGCCTTTGGCCCAGGGCGCTATCCTGGAGACCCGGGATTGAATCCCACTTCGGGCTCTCGGTGCATGGAGCCTGCTTCTCCTTCTGCCTATGTCTCTGCCTCTCTCTCTGTGTGACTATCATAAATAAATAAAAATTTAAAAAAAATATCTGTGGAGCTTCTACTCTGCCAGGCAGTGTACTAAGTCTAGGGTACTGAAGGGGGACTGGAGAAAGGAAGTTTCTTTCCTTTCTTATTACCTTCCTTCTCTCCTTCCTTGTCCACTCATTTACCCATAATTCGGGAAGCACCTACTATGTGCTAGGTACCACGCTAGGCATAGGGAAAACAAGACGAGCAGAATGCCCCACTCCATTTGTCCATCCACTCACTCCCTCCACACATGTACTGAGGGCCTCCCATGTCCCCAGTGTGGGGCCAGGTGCTGAGAATACAAAGATGAACAAAACCAACGTCTCCCCTTACTCCAGCAGCGGCCTTATAGCAGGGCTATAGATTTCAAGTATTTTTCTTGTGCTGTGTCAGCAGACAGGAGAGCAGCTTGCGTTGCTCCTGATACACGGCCCAGGTAACAGGCTCTGTGTTTGCCAGGCCTCTGGGCATAAATGGGGGCAGACAGTCTGATCTAAGTAAGGATGTGGACTGGTACAAAGGGGAAGAGAGAGGGCAGGGAGCCTGCCCCATCGCTGGGCTGGGAGCGGTGGGGAATCATTTAGTTATTCAGGGCTTCCAGAGAGAGGCTCGAGGTAGCCCCAAGGCTACCCCAAACCCCAAGGCGTGTCCTCCCACTCACTGACCACCAGAAGGTTCAGCCCAGCACACCTCCACGTTCTCACTGCTTTCCTAAGCTAGGTTTCCACGATCTTGCACCAGGATGACCCCAATAGTATCCTTCCCAGTGCCTGCTTGTCCGAGCTTGGCCCCTCCTATACATTTACCCCTTGGCAGCCTCCTCACCAGCCCCACCTCTCACTGTGGCCCCCACCCTCCTGTCCTTTATGTTCTCCACCACCACGCACTTCCTACCCCTCCCCACACAAACCTACACAGATACCTGCACACAGCATCATGCACCTGTCTCCAGGCTTTGCTCTTGCTGCCCCTCTTTCCAGAGGCCCTTTCTCATCCCACTTGCCTGGAAATCAAGCAGGGAGCCTTCGGCAGAGGTGCCTCCTAGGAGCTCTTAAAACCTCTGGGTTTGCCCCCTCCATCTGACTCTGCACAACCCCCACTAAACTGGCAAGGACCTCGTCTAATGCACTGCTGGGTCTCTGGTCCCGAGCACAGGGCCTGGTACCCCCAGAACAATGTTCCTGTTTGCCAGGAGCCCACCAGGCAGAGGGTGAAGCATGGTAGGGGCCTCATGCTATCCCTGGGATGATTTTAGATCATCGTTCACTGGCATGGGTTCTTATACAGAATCACAGTGCGATTTCTATCTTCAGCTCCCCTTTAACTTTTAGGATTATGGGAAATGTCAGTCTGGTGCTATAGTGTCTTGAACACCTCCTATAACCCTTCATAATCCCCTTTTTAACAAAGAGAGAGCAGTCCTAAGGTAGGCTACAGCATTTATGTGGAAATGAATTATAACCTTTTGTCATATCCTATTTATTTTTATGGTCAGTTTTCCATTGATGGCAGGGATATAAAATATTTATTTATTTATTTTTAAATATATTTTTAAATTTAAATTCAACTTGCCACATATAGTATAACACCCAGTGCTCATCCCATCAAGTGCCCTCCTCAGTGTAAAATACCTTTTTAAATAAACTATACTGGGACACCTGGGTGGCTCAGCGGTTGGGCGCCTGCCTTCAGCTCAGGCCATCATCCCAGGATCCAGGATCAAGTCCCACATCGGGCTCCCTGCGAGGAGGAGTCTGCTTCTTCCTCTGCCTATGTCTCTGCCTCTCTCTCTCAATCTGTGTCTCTCATGAATAAATAAATAAATCTTTAAAAATAAATCAATAAACGATATTCACAGTGAGTCAATTTACTGACAAATATATAATAGCACAGGTGGTATTTGGATATGGAATGTAAAATGCCATGTTTTGAACTTAGTATGAATAAAAAAAATGTAGAATATCTCAATAATTTTTATGTGGATTATACCCTGAAATGGTAATATTTTGGATATGATACGTTGGGTTAAATAAAACATATTGCTAAAATTAATTTCATCTTGATGAAATGATTTAGGACCTCCCCCCCCGCCACATACACTCATACACAGGAGCTAATGCAGCACTTGGTGAAATCTTAGTGGGGTCTGTAGTGGAGCCAGCGGTATGCTGATGCTAACATCCTGGTTTTGATAATGCCCCACTGCTCTAGGAGATGTTTCTATTGGGGAAAGCCAAGTGATGGGTATGGCATGGCCTCTCAATTGCACTTTTTGCAACTTCTCATGAACTAATCATTTTTAAATATTTAATATAGAGCATCTGTTTCTTTCTACTTTTCAAAATGGGACTATTAAAACATTAGCTAAACATTTAAGATTAACATATGTGCTCCAGTGTAGTTATCAGTTGAGGATTACTCATTGCAGGGTGGGATTAGATCAACGGAACAGAATGAAAAATCCACACTAATATGACCATCTGATTGCTGACAAGGACACCAAAGCAATTCAATGGAGGAAGGATATAGCCTTTCTGTCAAATGGTGCTGGAGCTACTGGACATCACAGGCCAAAAAATGAACCTTGACCTAAACCACTCACTCTATACAAAAATGAACTCAAAATGGATCACAGCCTTAAAGGTAAAATGTACAACTATAAAACTTTGAGAAAAGAAACACAGGAGAGTATCTTTGGGACCTAGGGCTAAGCAAAAATGTTCTTAGACTTGACACCAAAAGCACAATGTATATGAGGAAATATTGATCAACTGAACCTCATCAAAAATTTAGAAATTTGTTCTGCAGAAAATCTCATTAAGGGAATGAAAAGACAAGACATAGACCGGGAGAAAATTATCTGCCGGTAAATGGCCATTTATCCAAAAAAGAAGGAGTATCTAGAATATATAAATAACTCTCAAATAACGGTAAAAACCCAAACAATTCAGCTAGAGAATGGACAAAAGATGCGAACAGACACTTCACCAAAGATACACAGGTGGGAAGTAAGCATGTGCAAAGATGTTTGATATCACTGACTATTTGGGAGATGCAAATTAAAACCACAATGAAATGTCATTTACACCTGCCTGAGTGGCTAACATAAAACACAGCAATGAGACTAAAACCCCAGGGCAGATTCAGGTGTGGATCACTCCAATATTGCTGGCGGGAGTATGAAATGGCTCAGCCACTGCAAAAGCTTCAGTTTCTTCCAAAACTAAGCATTCACAGCGTGTATCCCAGCAATTATACTCCTGAGCACTTAAGGACGACTTACGCTCCCACAAAAACATGAATGTTCACTGTAACTTTATTTGTAATAGTCCAAACTGGGAAACAACCCACCTCTCCACCAACAGGTGGATAGTCAACCTGTGACATACCCAGGTCATGGAACAGCACAGAACTCTTAGCCATAAGAAGGATAGATTAGGGGATCCCTGGGTGGCTCAGCAGTTTAGCGCCTGCCTTTGGCCCAGGGCATGATCCTGGAGTCCTGGGATCGAGTCCCACGTCAGGCTCCTGCATGGAGCCTGCTTCTCCTTCTACCTGTGTCTCTGCCTCTCTCTCTCTGCATCTCTCATGAATAAATAAAGAAAATTAAAAAAAAAAAAGGACAGATTACCAGAGGATTATGCTGAGTGAAAAAGTCAATCCCAAAAGGTTGTATACTACATTCCACTTACACAACATTGTTGAAATGACAAAATTGCAGGAATGAAGAACAGACTGGCTATTGCCAGGTGTTAGGCTGGGAGGTGTGGCTAACAACAGAGCAACACGAGGACCCTGGTAGCACCGGAGATGTTTAATATGTTGACTGCGCTGGTGATATACAAACCTACACACAGATAACACTCACATGTACAACACACACACACACACACACAAATATCAATGCCTTGGTTGATATATTGTATTATAGTTTTGTAAGATGCTACCATTGGGAAAAACTGGATAAAGGATACATGAGATCCTTCTGTACTATTACCTGTAAGTATGTGAATCTATAATTATCTCAAAATAAAAATTTAAACAATGAAAAAAAATGTAAACAATGGCATCTGGGGCTTGCATTGTATTTCTACTGGAAAGCACCGCTCTAGAGCTTCCTGT
Organism: Canis aureus; assembly: GCF_053574225.1. NCBI lineage: Eukaryota > Metazoa > Chordata > Mammalia > Carnivora > Canidae > Canis > Canis aureus. The sequence goes on along the minus strand of NC_135637.1, from coordinate 22,589,778 downwards.
TCCCCCACATCCCCATGCCCCATCTTGGTCCAATACAGAACCAGAGCACACCCAGCCCCACAGTACCTGGCTCCTTTTGTTGCCAAAGACCCCACTGCCCACTGGGGGCAACCAACCTCCTTCCTTTCTGTTTCTGTCATCCCGAACTGGTAGTGGCCTAGGAGGAAGGGCCATACGGCCTTGCGGATCTCTGGCTGGATGCCCCCATAGTAGATGAGGCGTAGCAGCTCCTGCTCCTCATATCTCTGTGGTAAGTGGGAGGAAGTAAAGGGTTTGGTTAACAGAAAACCAGAAGGTGGACTCTGTGACCTGGCAGGCCCACTCCTCAGATCTGGCCTTTAGAGATCATGGTGTGAATAAGCAAAGCCATCATGGCATCATTTGGGAAAGCCCCCAACTGCCCGCTGATGGGGGAACAATGTATCCCTACATAGGAAAAACCAAGAAAGAGTAGAAAGGACAGGAGGAGCATCCACGAGAACTTACGCAGAAAGATGTTCAAAGTGTAATGTTAAGTGGGGAAAAAAAAGCAAGGTGCAGAATATATCTAGTGTGAGCCCATTTGTTTGCAAAAAACTCCAAAAGGTCAGTACAGAATGAATTAACATTTCTACTTAACTTTTAGTCAATTTTGCACATTGTGTTGATATGGCAACATCATCTCAAAATTACTAATCTTGACACAGCTCAAAGAAAATTGTTTAAAAGCAAATCAATCCAAAATGAACATTTCCAGCTGGTTCTTCATGCACTAATAACTTCTGTGTACACTATGATGACTTTAACAACTGTCTGCTGTACTGTCAAATAGTCTTGCCCTCTTTTTAAAAATTCATTTTCAGGCAAAGGCTTTGGAGTTATAATTAGTCATGATAGGGGACCAACAGGTCCTAGCTGTTCATGTGTGTGTGTATGGAAAGTACCAATGAGGGATCCCTGGGTGGCTCAGCGGTTTGGTGCCTGCCTTCGGCCCAGGGCCTGATCAAAGAGACCCGGGATCAAGTCCCATGTCAGGCTCCCTGCATGGAGCCTGCTTCTCCCTGTGCCTGTGTCTCTGCCTCTCTCTCTCTCTCTCTCTGTGTGTGTGTGTCTCTCATGAATAAATAAATAAAATCTTAAAAAAAAAAGAAAAAGAAAAGTACCAATGACTGCTAGAAAGCTACTCTGAAGGGAAGTAGGGTTCTGTGTCCTCCTATCTCCTTACTTTACATTCTAAAATTACAAGCATTACTTCACATGTTTTAAAGTAAGCTCTATGTCCAATATGGGACTTGAACTCACAACCCTGAGATGAAGAGTCACATGTTCTACTGACTGGGCCAGCCAGGCGTCCCACTGATTCTAGATATTAATGCCCATCTTAGATATACTCAACCATAATGGCAAAACCAACCACTCTTCGTTTTTGTTGGAAATTTTAATTTGTATTCTGCAGACATCCTTGTCAAAGCTGTTTAAAATCAGAGGACTATTGGTGGCTGAGGCTATAAACTCTTCATCAAAAATCCACCTGCTTGGGTCCTGGAGCCCACAGGTGGACTCCATTTCCAGCCTCCCTTGCAGTTAGATGTGGCCATGTGACTAGGTGCTGGCCCATGGGATGTGACAGGATGTGATAGAAGTCATTTCCAAGCCAGAGCTTGAAGAAGCAGGTGTACTCCCTTCAGACTCTGCATTTCCCCTCTGCAACCTAGAGGCAGATGACCATGAGCCCCTGGAGGATCCTGGAGCCACAAGACTGAAAGAAAGACCCCTGAACCTCTGGTGTAAGGACAGATGCTCACTCCAGGAATCCCTACCCAGGACTCTTCAGTGAGCAAGAAATACACTCCATGGTGTCAAGCAACTGAAATAGTGGGGACCATCTGTTACTGCAGCTCAGGCCACCCTAATACAACAATGCAACCAAGAAGGGTAAAAATACAGCCAGTTTGTGAAAGGACTGTAAAAGCATTAGACAAAAAATATTCATTTTTGGCTACTTTACTTTTTCTTTTTTTCTTTTTTTATTTATTTATGATAGTCAGAGAGAGAGAGAGAGAGAGAGAGAGAGAGGCAGAGACACAGGCAGAGGGAGAAGCAGGCTCCATGCACCAGGTCGCCAGGATCGCGCCCTGGGCCAAAGGCAGGCGCCAAACCGCTGCGCCACCCAGGGATCCCTACTTTACTTTTTCAACCAATTTGTCCTTAGACTAGTGCCTCTCAAACTGCAGAGAGCACTAGAAGCATTTGGGGAACTTTCAAAAAATATAAATTCTTGGGCTCCACTCCCAGAGATGCTAAATTAGTAAAGCTGGAGTGGAGCCTAGAAGTCTATAAATCTTTTGAATTCCTCAAGAAATGTGCACTCTCCCAGGCTGCCAGGGATTATGAACATTATGATTTTTTTTTTGAGAAAGTAAGCTAGCGTATCTATTTAAATTTTAAATGCATATCAATCAATTTTATTTCTAGGAATCTACCCTTGAAATAAAAGCACTAGTCAGAATGATATGTGTGTATAAAGATGTCGACTGAAGCATTGTTCAAAGTAATTTTTAAGAGAAGAAAGAGCCTAGATGTCTATCATTAGGGGAAGATTTAAATAAATTATGGGCTACTCATCTATGAGGTGCTAAGGATCTAGCATTCAATATTTCACCTAGAGATCTGAAAGACATCTTGGATATAAAATGAAGTTGTTGCTTAAAATACAAATATAATGTCACTTCATTTAAAAAAATAAGAATTTCAAATATATCTATGGATGTATAAAGCACAGGAAATATATGGCAGGGCCTCTATGTAACTGACATTATCATTAACTCAGGGGATCAGAATGAGAGCACTGTGGCAGAAAAAAAAGATATGTAAACAATTTTTGTTCTATACACCTGCATTCTTCATTGTTTGAGTTATCACAGTTAAGTAGGCATTCCTTTTGTCATTTAGAAAAATAGCTATTTTTGGAAAAAAAAAAAAAAAGTCAGTCAAACAACCCTTTTGCTTGTCCAGGTTTGGGAACCAGCTTGTTTTTCCCAAAGTCCTCCAGCATTCCCAAATTAATACATTGAATAGTACCTTTCCCCAGCATGAGGAAGCCAGCCTGACCCAGGTGCTCCTCAGCTTGGCCCTCCCCAGGACTCGGGTGGGAAGGCACCCAGTGGACTGAGCCACTGCATTCATATCCCACGTGGAGGAAATAGGTATCTCTTCTGAATGTCTGCTCCTGGCAGTGGTTAAACCAGTGTCTATCAAAATGGCTTCTGGGGATGCCTGGGTGGCTCGGGTTGGGCATCTGCCTTTGGCTCGGGTCATGATCCTGGGATCCGGGATCGAGTCCCGCGTCTGGCTCCATGCATGGAGCCTGCTCCTCCCTCTGCCTGTGTCTCTGTCTCTCTCTCTCTCTTTCTCTGTGTGTGTGTGTCTCGCATGAATAAATAAATAAATCCTTAAAAAAAATCACCTTTAAAAAAAAATGGATGGTCTTCCACCAACCATGGGAGGTACTTTTTCAACAAAGGTCCCTATAGCCCAATTTGAGGGGCTGTTCCATATGCTCTCCCACACCCACACCGCAGCCCCCCAATTTCTTGAGAGCGACAAGCATAATCCCCTAGCCAAGGTTCTAGGAAGTTCTACAGGATTCAGAAGAGCTAACTCATCTCATTACCCAAACTATTCGACCATGAACCTTTTTTCAAACATGAACATCTTCCTTGTTAGGGACATTCGGCTTCTAATAAGAAAATCTTAGAAATCTGTCTCCAGGTGAAATATCTAATGGGAGGATTCTCAGGCCCCAAGGCAGAGATGGAAGAGTTCTGGATGGTGGTGGGCTTTTCTCCGCCCCACTGCCTCCTCTGACTTAGCTACTTTCATCATTCTAAGTAGTTCAACTGGACTGTAAGTCTCTTCCTGCTGAGGACTCACAGCACCTCCCATAGCACCAAGCATACAGCTGGTGCTTAATAAGTGCTTGGTGACAGGTTCATTCTTACTCCTTCCAGGCGAGCATGTGTACTTTCCATCCTCCTTGATCCTCACTCCTACAGGCAGAAGCGGGTTGTGGGTCTTGAACTTTCAAGAAAAGAGGGGCGTTCAGGTTGGGTTTGTAGAACCCAAAGGTGTCATAAGAGCCTTGAGGCCCCACAAGCAGGTGAGTCTACTGCTCAGATGATAAGATGGTCCCCCCACAGGCTCTGCCTCACGGCAGGCCAAGCCAGGCCAATCCTTACTGTGCTGTCCTGAAGGTACTGCTCCCAGATCCTGGCCGTCAGCCCATGCCCAGCATCACAGGGTGAGTCTGGAGACACGATCATGTGATTAACCAGGGCTGACAGGTGGGTCCTCACAGTGGACAGGTGTCTGCAGTAGGCAAGCCCTGGTGGAGGGAGGAAGGGAAAGTGCCATCATCCACCATTCACCCCCCTTGCCTTGTCTCACCTGCGATCCTAGTGAACCCTCATGACCTAGAAAAGTCCCATCATCCCTCCCTTCTTGGCGAGGAAGGGGCTCTGAGGGGCAAAATCACTTGTTGAGAGTTGTGTGAGCCTGGGGACATCTAATCACCTTTCTCAGACTGGGCCAGGGTGACATTACCTCCTCTACTGGAAGCCAAGGCATTTAATCTATGGACAGGAGGCAGGGAAGGGGTGGCAGGGAGCCAGTGACCCCACAGGCTCTCTGTGCCTCTGCATGCCTCTAATTCATCCCAAGAGAGGGGAATGGCAGAGGTGGACGACTCTTGTTCAGAGTGCAGTTGGATAAAGAAAGCCCTGGGAAATGCACCCAGTTTGCTTTCAAAGATGGCCCTGCACTCTTGAAGAAATGCCCGCCAACCCACCACCCTTCACCTGCTCCACCCTGGGCACCTGGAGGGCACAGCACCTGGTATACAGGAGGCACTCACCAAATGCCAGCCTGTGTTTGCTCTGAATGTGCCCCCTCCCTCTGGCTCTCCCTTAGCAACTCCCAGAGAGGACCCTGGCCTTCTGGAGCCTAAGGACTCACCCCTGCCAGGAATGAGGGAGAGGAGGGGGAAGAGGTAAAGGAAGGGGAGAAGGGGAAGAAAGAGGGGATAAAGAAGAGATGGGGAGATAGGAGGAAGGAGGGGGAGGGGGAGGGGGAAAGGAAGGGGGGGAAGAGCGAGGAGGGGAAAAGGAGGAGGAGGGAGAAAGATATGGCTAACACTTATACAAGCACATACCACACGCCAGGGAGCAGCTCAGAGCTCACACACTTAACTCATTAAATTCTCATGACAACCATATGAAACAAGTACTCCTATCTTTTCCATCTTATAGATGGGGAAACTGAGGCACAGGCTGCTGTGTCTCTTGCCCAGGTCACACTGCTAGGAAGTACAGAGTTGGGATTTGAACCCAAGCTGCACAGCCCCAGAACCTGGCCTCTCAACCACCATCAGGGGTGAGTCATTGAATGTGATAATATTCAAGATCCATCTTGACCCCCCAACCCTTCCATCAGGAAGCTCTTCCACTTGGGTCCCATAAATACTCATCCCAGGCCTGCTCCACACCAGGTCCTCCATTAGGCAATGGGGAGGGGTGATAACAGAACAGGTAATAACCTTGATCTTGGGAGCTCAGGCTGCCTTGCCTCTCCAGGTGGTTGGGCACACAGTGGGTACTGCTATTCCCCAGGCCCATGTAAGACGTATTAACACTTTTCTGGAATCCATGAAAATACACATGGTATATACCCCCATCTAGGCTGGGAGGCTGGGGAAATAAAATGTGCTAAGAATCAGTATAGTAGAGTTAAAAAACAGCCTTTGTGGTCAGGCAGGCCTAGGCCCAAGTCCCAGCTGTCCCGGATTAGCTGTGTGACCCTGGATAAGTCACTTGCCTCTTTCTGCCTTAGTTTCCTCATGTGTTAAATGGAAATCATCAGAATTCCTCTATTTAAGTTTTGATTTTTAACTTCTCCTTACTCTTCTACTTCTGCCCATAAGTGAGGGGAACTGACTTTTACTGAGCTTTTTTGATGTGTAATGCTAGGTGCCAGGGGATTTATACATGCTTCTCATTTAATTCTGAAAACAGATCCTCTAAGTGGGTACTGGGGATACAATGGCGATTAACTAAACCCCTGCCACTGAGAAGCCCCATCGTTTGCTGCCCTCTCTTAGCACCCAGAGATAACATTTATCCCCAATCTTTCATTGAGGAAGTTGAGGCTCAGGCAAATCCACCAAACTTCACTATAACTAGATGCATCTAGGAAATAGAGGAGCCGAGGTTCACGTGCCAAAGGCAGGCTCCTTCTCCTGATACTGCTGCTTTGTGATAGGCATCCAGTTAACACACCCATAGGGACACCTGGGTGGCTCAGTGGTTGAGCATCTGCCTTTGGCTCAGGTCATGATCCCGGGGTCCTGGGATAAGTCCCACATCAGGCTTCCAGTGCTTTTCCCTCTGCCTGTGTCTCTGCCTCTCTCTCTGTGTCTCTCATTAATAAATAAATAAAATCTTTTTAAAAAATCACACCCATAGACCACAACGGCGAATAATGTCAATACGCACATCCATAGAAGGCTCTGGAAAGGATCTGGTATTTCATGTTGTCACAGAGAAGCTTCAGGGGAGCCCTGCAGGTGGAGAAAGAGGACACTGAGGAAAGACCACACAGAACCCACGTTTCCTGGAGGAACACAGCTCATTACCTGTAGGGTGCAGGTTAAAACCAGCCAATCAAGGGGACTCTGGAGTACTACTGTTTCCACCCATACTGCCACTTCTCCTATCCAGTTTTGGGGTCACTCTCTCCCCAACTCTCTGTCCCTATGGTTTGGATGGGGCTGATTCTACCTAGTACAGGACTCAGGCTGGAGTCACAGTCATGAGGTAAGAGGTGGTCTTGTGATCCAACCTGAGCCAATGAGAATGAGCCCCAGGATTTTTGTTGGAACCATAGGGAAATACACACTCTTTTCTCTGCTCGAGTTCCTAAACCAGAGGGATGTAGGGCAGTGGCTGCTGGGATCCATTTCTGCCACTGCATAGGAAGGGCCTCCTTGAGAATGAAACCATCACAGAGGCAACCAGAGGCAAGAGCAGAAGAAACAGAAATATCTGTATTGAGCATCTGGAACCAACCATGCCTGAAAGTCACTGTACCTCTGGATTTCTCAGTTCTGTTGAGATTTTCTTTTGTGTCTGGACCAGTCTGAAGTGGGTTTCTGTCACTTGCAGAAAGAGTTCTGACTTCTAAAGTGACCCAGCTAAACCAAACTGAGCCAAGCTGCACTCAGAGTTTGGCTGACTGCAAAGGAGGTGATGCCTCAGAGCTCCTCCTTGCATGGGAACTTAGGGGGCTGACTTGGCTGAAAGAGGAGAGGGGAGTAAGGCCCCATCAAGGACTGCTGATAGGAGTGTTGTGCACCCTCACAGAGAACAGAGTGGAAGAATATATGCATATTTATTCTCAGGACATGCTAACGGACACCCAGGAAAGCTCAGGGAGACAGGGAGGAGGCATGGCTAAAGTCCTCCACTTACACACATGGAGGCATTAAACAGTAAAATCAGCCTCACGATGTCTTCAGGTTGGTGGGGCTCAGGCTTGCTCAGTTTACCTAAGAAGAGCATCACACGGATGGCTGCTCTACAGTGGACTTGGCTATGTAAAAGGTGGTGGGCTCCCCGTCACTACAGGCGTGTAAAGTAGATGTCACGTGAGGGGATGCTAGGTTAGAACATCGTTTTTCAATGGCCCATGGACCACCAGCCCAAGAATCACTTGGAATTTCTCCAACGTGTGGATTCATGGGCCCCTCGCAGACCTACTCAACCAGGACCCCTAAGGAAGTTGTCTTAGAACCAGTCATCACCTCTCCCTGGTGATCCTGATGCGCACAAACATGTGAGTCTCTCTGGTTATATCAGTGCTTCTCAAAAGTGCACACATGATTTTAGGATCTTGTTAAATGCAAATTCTGCTTCACTAGGTCTAGCGAGATGGACTGAGAATCCACCCCCCAGGGATGCTGCTCCAGGTCTGTAGACTATATGCTGAAAGCCAGGCCTTAGATAACTTCAAAAATTTGATGCCAGCTCCCACCCCCTAAGCTCCTGTAGCTGAAGACTGGACCACTCATTGGGCCAGAGGCCCAGCATGGAAAAAGGGATTCCATTCTCTTCAGCCAGGCCAGGTGGGGTCCGTGGGAAACAAGACCAGTCTCATGCATGCACGGAGTAGCCCAGAAGACATATGAGATCTATGCACAAGGAGAGAGGTGACCTGGGGATTTACCTTTATCCAATAAAATAAGAAATGTCACTTACTGAACATTACCGAGTGCCGGCGACCACATGCGGGCCACATCAGATCAGTATCTGATCTGCCCTTACAACAGCTACACAATTCAAGGACTTGTGTCCCCATTTGGTGGTGGAGCAAACTGAGGCACATGTGGTTGGCATTAAGTAGTATTTCTAGTTTCTGCTTTCCAGGAGCATGAGAGGTCTGCACTGCGCAGTCTACTATGGATGGGGTCAGTGAGAGATGAGCAGCGTTTAATTGTTCAGGCGCTCCAGAGCTACCTTTCCCTTTCCCAGTCACTGTGACTGGTAATATTCAAGCTCCATCAGCGCGGACCTTGAATAGAGAGTAAGCAGAGCCTCCGGCTGATCCCTGATAGATAGACACATGGTCTGCCCAATAAATCAATCTTTGCCGTACTAAGCCACTGAGATTTTGGGACTGTTTGTTACTGCCACATAACCTTATTTATCCTGACTGATACATATAAGGAAGCTCTGAGAGCTATGACTTTGCAAGGCCAGAATTTAACCCAGACTTCAATGATTCCGTAGCTTATATTCCTCCTCTGAATTCAGTGCTGGACAAGAAATGAGTATCTACAAATCTCTGGCAAATCCTTCCATACCCTCCACCCACAGATTAAGCCCCTCAAACCTCTCATGGTTGCAGCCATTGGATGAGCCACCATCAGCCGAGCCACTCTGTGAACAGGATGAGCAGGAGGATTTCCGGGGACTGGGTTGCCAGAGGGATGGTAGGTTGCTCACGGAGACATCCATAAGGTCCTGGGGGACTGTGGTGGACAGAAGGGATGCAGCAAGAGCCCTGGTTAAGCCTATGTGGGTCACAGAAACCTCATCCCAAAGCAAGCAGCTTGCCCCTAGGCCAGCAGAGACACAGGGGAAGACCCTGAATGTGACAGTCGGAGACAGTGACCCCAATCATGATCTGACCCAGACCTTTGAGCCCACCTGATCCAGTGAAAGCCACCACCAAGATTTGGGGCCCCTCAGCAGATGGGCAGAGCTGATGAGAGCTGTAGAGAAGAAGAGGTGGGGAATGGGGGGCGGGGGGGAGAGAGAGAGCCAAGAGCCAAGAAAACAGACCTATCCCAGAGCAGAAGGCCAAGCCTCACCATGTTGTCATTCAGCTGTCCTCATAGGAGGCTGACAAAAAGGAAGCGGGGCCTGCTGGGGGCTTCTGGGGAGGCTGATGGTCCCGAGTCCCCAGAGATACACTCTCTGGGAGAGAGAATCTTTAGTAGGGAGACAGAAGGGAGCCTAACTCAAGAGATAAGGTAGGGCAACCAAGGGCCAGGGACCCAGTGGAGTTCCTGCTGATGAGGCCACCTGCACTGTACATCATCCTGAGCCATATGGCTGTTCCATCAATGGGTCTCAAACGGGTTGGAGACCCCCACCCAGAATCATGTGGGGGGCTTGTTAAAAAAGCCATATGCCTGTATCTCACCCCTGACCTATTTCATTAAAACCTCCTGGAGATATAGCCCTTAAATCTGTATATAAAAAAACAATTTTGGTAACAGCAGCCACGTTCAAGAACCAAGAGGTCATGACTCATCTCCTAACACAGATATTGGTGATTTCTGATGATGCAGCTCCTAAGACATAGCACTTAGAGTTTCCCTCACTGCCTTACTTTCCAGCTCCATGGAAACCACTGCGTCTGCAGGGCTACAGGACAAACAGAGCAGTGACTCAGACATTACAATTTCTGTGGTTCACTTCCTGGCCTCTTGGCAATTCCAGACAGGTGCAAAAATTTTATTTTCTCTAGAAAGAACAGGGCTCGGGAAACAGAGCTTCTGTCAAAGGCCAGGCAGTAAACATTATAGGGTTTGTGAGCCATTTGGCCATGATCATAATCACTCAACTTTTTGCCATCATAGTGCTAAAACAGCCATGCACAACATACAGACACATCAGCATGGGGGTTTTCCAATAGAACTTGATGGACACTGAAATCTGACTTTCATATCTTTTTCACATCACATATATTACTTTTCTTCTGTTTTTTTTTTTTTTTTTTTGATTGTTAAAAAACGTAAGAACAATTCTTAGCTCATGGGTTGCACAGAATGAGGCTGGCTCCAGCCATGGGACCTCGTTTGCCAAGCCCTACCCTAGAAGGTTAATCAGGGTGCACATGTATTCCATGGGCTGTGCCCTGTCAAGGATGACTGGTAATTCCTGGCCTCTTCCCCTGGCTACAAGGCAGAGGGAACTGTGGATCCAGTGCAGAAAGCTCCTCCCCAAACTCACTGCTGAGCTGGCCAAGAAAGACCACTGAGTCCCTGCAAAATGTTCTAGAGAAGCATCCCCAGGTCTCTGCCAATCTCAGGGAAGCACTGATCAGTTTCAGCAAGGTGTGGAAAGGATGCCTCCACCCCAGGCCCTCACACTTCACATCACCAGTGGACCGCTTCACTATAGATCTCACAACACTCCAAGCTGCATCCTGCAACGTGGAGGCTGGAAGCGTGAGGGCACCAGTTTGTCTCCTCTTCCCTTGCCCTTGGGACAAAGACTCAAATGACAACATGGCAGAGGGGGCCAGCACCCAGCTCCAGGGGTGGGAGTAGCCCAGACATTACTGGGGGGCTGCTGCCTCAGGCCCGGCACGGGGAAGGTGGTGTCCCATTTGGCTCGCACCCACCGACCACCCTGGGCCACCACCAGCATGGACCGGCCAGCAGGAACCACCGTCCAGGCAGGGTGCACGGAGATGGGGGCAGTGCTGCCCAGGGGATCAGGAGCAACTTGAAACAGAAAAACAAACAGAATGTCTGCGGTGAGCAGAACACTGAAACAGCCAAGGAACCCACTCCTCGGGGCTTTACCTCTCCCCTGCCAGGCTCCAAACAGCTCCCATATATTATGTTGGCTTTGAGGAAGAAAGAATATTGATGTTTGTAAAATGCCCTACTATGTGCTGGCTGCTGTGCAGGCATGGGACTGCTCTATCATGCTTAATGACCCTGTAGGGGATGCATCTCTTCTCCCATCCTGCAGAGTGGAAACTGAGGCTCAGAATGACAGTGGTGCTTAACCACCTACAGCCCCAGCGGGTGGTAACTGGCATAACAGCTCTTTCTGACCAAGGTCCCCCTGCTCTTTCTGCTAATGACAGCTATCACGCACTGAGCCCAAGTACTATTATTATCTTTTTTTACAGATTTATGAACTGAGGCACAGATGGGAGCATCATGCCCAAGACTACCCAGTGAACACATGGTGGAGCTGGGATTCCAATTCAGTGGGGAATCAGACCCTATTCATACTCTCTCAACTGATTCCCCCCCAACATCACCCATGCTCTATTTAGACCACCAGGTCTCAACTGGGGCAACTTTAGCTCCTCAAGGACATTCGGTGATGTCTGGAGACGTTCTTTGTTGTCACAACCTGGGAATTCGCTAGATGCTGCTGGCATCTATCTAGTGGGTAGAGGCCAGGGATGCTGCTCACCATCCTATAATGCACAAGACATCTCCCCCTCCACTAAACACAATTCTTCACAGTCCAAAATGTCAACCCTGCCCTAGACCAGCTCTATTTGATAGGAATCCAACCTGAGCCACATGCTTAATTTAGAAGTTTCTAGTAGCCACTAAAAGGGGGGGCAAAGAAACAGATGCAATCAATTTCAACAATATATTCTGTTTAGCCCAGTATATCCATAGTGTTACCATTTCAACATATAGTCAATACAAACTTACTGATGAGATATTTCACATTTTTTTGTTACTGCTCTAAGACTTCAGAATCCAGAGTATCTTTTACACTTCCTGCACATCTTCATGCGAACTAGCTGCATTTCGGGAATCCCTGGGTGGCTCAGCGGTTTAGTACCTGCCTTCGGCCCAGGGCATGATCCTGGAGTCCCAGGATCGAGTCCCACGTCAGGCTCCCTGCATGGAGCCTGCTTCTCCCTCTGCCTGTGTCTCTGTCTCTCTGTGTGTCTTTCATGAAGAAATAAATAAAATCTTAAAAAAAAAAAGAACTAACTGCATTTCAAGTGCTTGGGAGTCGCACGCAGCTCACACCCGCCACGCCAGATGGTACAGGCTGTCTCAGCAATACAGGAGTCTGAAAATGCCCTCCTCTGACTCTGAACCTGTCTCAGTGTTTCAGAACTTGTCTCTGCTTTCTCTGTGCATGAAGACACAGAGGTGGTAGAGACAAAGGCAAGAGGACACCCAAAGGGGGTTTAGAACTATTTATGACCATATCATCCCTCCTGCAGGGCCAAACTCTTCTCTTGTATTACTTGACACAGGCATCTGCAAACTTTTTCTATAAAGGGCCAGAGAGTAAATATTTTTGGCTTTGTGGGCCATATGGTCTCTGTCACAACAATCCCACTCTGCTGCCATGGTGTAAAAGCAGCCACACATAACATGGATATGAATGGGCATGGCTGTGTTCCAATAAAACTTTATTTACAAAAATAGGCAGTGGGCTGAATTTGGACCACGGAAGGAGTCTGCCCATTTCTGAGGTAGGGACTTCTTCAGAAAGGGCTTCATTGTTCCCAAAGATGTAAACCATACATGATTGTTTGTTTCAGATCTGTGAGGCTCAGGCCCCTTAAAAATATCAACCAAGGATGGGAGCGACATTTCCATGTGAGCTGAATCTGAGCTTGGGGATAAAGCAGGGGCAACCACAATATCTCCTCATCCTGGTCAAAACAATCTGCAAGGAGGGTCTGTGAGAGGCACAAGCTCTGGAGCCAGGGCACTGGAGTTCAAATTCCAACCACACTGAGGATTAGCTATACAACTCTGGACCAGTTTCTTACCCTTTCTGTGCCTCAGTTTCCTCTTCTGAAAAACGAGGGTTAGTGATGACATTGGTACCCGCCTTGGAGGGCCGTAGTGAGGATTAAATTAGTTACAACATTGGAGAGGCAAAGGCAGGCCTGGCACACAGTGGCATCTGCTCATGGTACCTACTACTGCTCATTGACAAGCATTTTGCATTATGTGTCTGACACATCATCACACTGACTCCTCAGAATAGGATCCTGGGTGGGAAGTGCTGTTCTTCCCATTTTACAGACCTGGAGTCATTGGCCATGCTGCAGTGGCAGAGGTGAACGTGCTGATGTGTGCTTTTCTCAACTGGGGGCAATTTTGCTACATGACACTTGGCAGCGTCCGGAGATATTTCTGAGTGTCACAACTTGGTGGCAGGGGTGGTGGCAGATTTGCTACTTGGCGGTGAGTTAGGGGAGATGAGGGAAGCTGCTCAACATCCTATAATGCATGTGATGCCCCCCTCCCCAAGCAATCACTATCAATTATTCCATCTAAATGTCAGTAAGGGGGATCCCTGGGTGGCTCAGCGGTTTAGTGCCTGCCTTTGGCCCAGGGCGTGATCCTGTAGTCCCGAGATTGAGTCCCACATGAGGCTCCCTGCATGGAGCCTGTTTCTTCCTCTGCCTGTGTCTCTGCCTCTCTCTTTCTCTCTCTCTCTCTCTCTCTCTGTCTCTCATGAATAACTAAATAAAAATATTTTAAAAAATAAATTTATTTAAAAAAATGTCAGTAAGGGGACGCCTGGGTGGCTCAGCAGTTGAGCATCTGCCTTTGGCTTAGGGAGTGATCCCAGAGTCCCAGGATTGAGTCCTGCATCAGGCATCCTGCATGGAGCCTGCTTTTCCCTCTACCTGTGTCTCTGCCTCTCTCTCTCTCTCTCTGTCTTTCATGAATAAATAAATAAAATCTTAAAAAAAATAAAATGTCAGTAGGGCTACAATTGAGAAGCTTTGTTCCAAATAAACTGAGCTCATTGGGGTTTCCTCAGAAGCAGACAAGAATTCAAGTTCCAGCAGTTCTTTTGGGAGATGTTTCCAAGGAGCACCGGTAAGAGATGCGTGAAGAGACACAAGAAGGCAGAACAAACGGTTACTACTCAGGTTGCCACCATGCGCAACTGGTGCTTGATTTCCTGGGGTACCTCAGGAGATGTGTAGAGCACAAAGGTCTGAGCTTTCTCATCAGGGTAGCGGGTGAGGGAGCTGGGGCATTTATTTTTATTTTTTTAAGATTTTATTTATTTATTCATGAGAGACACACAGAGAGAGGCAGAGACACAGGCAGAGGGAGAAGCAGGTTCCCTGTGAAGGGCCTGATACAGGACTCGATCCCAGGACCCCGGATTATGCCCTGAGCCGAAGGCAGATACTCAACCACTGAGCCATCCAGGTGCCCCAACCCAGGCATTTATACACCAATTCTTGTCAGTTCTTGGTTGAGGGATGTTCCAGGGAGACACTGATTCTCTGACACCTCTGCCCTGCCCCACCCATGGGCAGAAGGGACCCTCAGGCAGAGAGACTCTAAGAATGGGAGCTGGCAACAGAGGGGCATGCACAGAGGGGCGTGGGTGGGTACAGTCAGCATCTGTTCTCCTGGCACATGCAGAGCCACAGCACACTAACATGGACAGTCCCCAAATAAGTAAGACATCCAGCACCCAGCCTGGTTCCCAGCAAAAGCCTACACATTATTTGTTGGATGAGTTCCTGTGGAGAGAATTTCCTGGGAAGGCAGGCCTGAGGTATCTGGCCCCTCTGATCAATCAGCTCTCTGGAAGGGCTGTGAGAGTCATAGTACAGCCAAGAGTCTGTGACAGCTCCAGGCCCTGCTCTTGGGTAGGAAGAGATGTAGTAATGAATGCTTCAGGATACTCTATGGATCTCGACGACACAGAAACATGAGGCTTTGATCCTAACTGGCCCACTGAAGGAATGAATATGAGGCTAACCCAAGAAACATAAGACCTTACCACCAAGCCTGCCCCACATCCCAGATCCAATTCAGCAGTGGATGAGAGCCAGAGCATGAAGTGGCCTGGCATGATTGGTCCACCTTTGCCAGGGAAAGACATCTGCTTTCAAAAGAGCCTCTTGTGACCCAGCTGTGGTCACTAAAGCACAGGTAGGCTCAGAGCCATTACCCATCAAATGGAACACAGCCACCCAAGGTTAAATAAAATGGGGTAGACAGAAGGAAACTACAACTCAATATTGAGTTATTGAACAGACATCCATACAGTGCTTAATAAATGCCAGGGCTCTTTCAGAGAACTTTTCAAACATTATAATCTTCATAATAACCCCATAGTAATGATGATAGTGATAGTAACTGTCTGCATTAACCAAGCATCTACATCACGGCAGCCACCGTGCAAAGTGCTGGACATACATTAGGGTCTCGTGTGCCAGTGCCTGGTGCTTTGTTTCCCCTCTGCTGTTTTCACTGTCATTTACTGAGGACCGACTGTATGCGAGACTTTATTCTATAGACTTTATGTTGATTACCTCTTTATCTCATGAATCTTGACATGAGCAATAGTAGAACAGCGGCTAATATTTATATATTCTGTGCCAAGAGACTTATCTCATTTAATCCCCACAAGGGTCCTATGATGCAGGTGCTGTGAACATCTCCATTTTGCAGATAAGGAAACCAAGACACAGAGGGCAAAGAGACTTGCCCCAGTTCAACCAGGATTCCAGAGCACACTGCCACTCCCCAATGCCACTTTCTGCTCAGGTGCATCTTTATTAAGCTAGGTAGCACATAGTTCTCATTTGGGGGGAAAACCGAGATACCAGCTTCCTGGTTCCAGGTCCCCCACCACCCCAGCCCCGCTGGCCTCAGAGTCCAGACTACTTGTCTTCTAATTCCAAACACCTGGAGTCATTCTCATGATCTGCTAACAGGTGGATCCCAGGAGCTCAGAGACAAGGCAGCTTACCGAATTCAGACTGCATGCCAGGGTAGATGATCCTGAACACATAATCTGTGGCCTCGTCATCTTCCTTGTCTGAAGACGTGGACTCAGCAGAACCCTGAGGGCTTCGCTTGCGCAGTTTGGGAAACACTTTGCCCTAAAAGAACGTGTTCCATTGCACCATCCTTGGGATACACCCGTCCCCACAATCTGCACAGCTTGAGGGTTTCAGTGGGGTGTGTATGTGCCCACGAAGCCATGCAAGGACCCACAGGCAAGAATGACTATACCCCCAGGCATCTGGGTGCCTCAGTTGGTTAAGCATCTGACTCTTGATTCAGCTCTGGTCATGATCTCAGGATCGTTAGATCGAGCCCTGAGTCTTGGGCACAGACGCTGGGTGTGGAGCCTACTTGGGATTCTCCCTCTCGCCACCCCCCACTCTACGTGCACATGTGCGCCTTCACTTTCTCTCTCTCAAAAAAAGAATGACCGCTCCCCATGGCTGACCCATACCCCAGCCTCTCTGGGTCCCCCAGGATCA
Source organism: Canis aureus (assembly GCF_053574225.1). Taxonomy (NCBI): domain Eukaryota; kingdom Metazoa; phylum Chordata; class Mammalia; order Carnivora; family Canidae; genus Canis; species Canis aureus. The sequence goes on along the minus strand of NC_135637.1, from coordinate 22,573,200 downwards.
CTCACCTTCCCTCGCTGAGACCAGAGTGGAGGGTCCAGCTGCCCATGAGGGAGCAGCCCGTTTTCTAGGCATGAAAGGAACTGCAGGAGGTGCCCTCCCTTGGGGAAGCGGAAGGGCGGCCTCTGGATCCCATCCTGGCTGACCAACACCACTGTCCCGCCGCTGTCCACTGCCACCACAACCCAGCCAGAGAAGACCCAGTGGGAAGTCACTATGAGGTATGGCGATGGGGCCCTCCCAGCAAACACATCCCCCCAGGCATGCCAAGCTAGACCCATGGATCTCCTCCAAGCTCTGGGAAAGACCTGGGCAGAAGGTCAGGGGCTGTTTTAACCTCCCCTGAGCCCCTTCCATCCTACCTGCCACGGAGTGTGGCTAGCTTCTGTGAAGTCACCCACCAAAGGGAAATGAGGCCCACAAACATCCGATGCCTCCCAAGCACCCTCTATGAATTAACCTGACCTATTCTTGTATGGAGGCTTTCAGACCTATCCCTTCTCAGGGCAGTAGCTGACTTGCTGGCACATATTGAGCACTTACTGTATGTAAACAAAGCACTTTTAAGGCAGTGTCTTATTGGAATCCTCAAAACAGCTCTATGAGGTAGATCTACTATTGTCTATTTTACAAATGATGAAACCAAGGCTCAGAGAGGCTATGTAACTTGCTCAGAGCCACATAGGGCTTGGATAGACCCAAGTAGGGCTTGGATCTGTCTCACTAAATACGCTTAATGTTTTATGCCTTGATGCGGCACAGATCTCTTGCTTTCTACAGCAGGATGGTCTTCTACTTGTTCTGAACATACCTGCTTTGAGCTTTCAAGGAGAAATCTAGTTATTAATCCCAGATCTCCAGAGCACCGGCATTGGAATGACAAAGACCTGATTTTGAGCCCAAACTCTGGAGCTTAACAAGCTGTGTAACTTTTTGCCAAGCTGTTTAGAGCCCTGCTTGGCACATCATAAGTGCTCAATTAGGTGTCAGCAACTAACACCATGGGATTGATGCTGAGGCCTTAACATATGTCATATGTTTACAATAATGCCATGAAAAGGTGCTATTGTGATTCCACTTTACAGATAGGGAACTGAGGCTCAGAGGGGAGAAGTCACTTGTTTGAGACTGTGCAAGTAGTAAGGAGGTGCGGCTGTGCAGGGGAGCCAGGAGAACACCCCAGCCCCATGCTCCCCCCACCCTCCGCAGTCCCTACCTTGCTGGTGGCAGTGCAGGTACACAATCTCTTCCAGGCGGATGGTCATGGCATAGTCCCAGTAGACGCTGGAAGGGGAGGGATGGTTAGGTCCACAGGATGCTGGCTCTTGGGGAAGGGCTCAGGAGGCCAGAAGACCACACCCATGGGTTCCTGCACCCTTCTCGCTAGGAACCATCTGTCCCCAACATCGGTATTCCAGGCTTCTCAGAATCTACCTCCCCTTCTTCTGGTCCCAGCACCCCACTTTTCTAGGGAACACTCTTTCTTACCCCCAGTCCATGTGACTGAGGCTGACCCCACCCAACCTCTATGCCACGATTCCAGGAATGGCCATCTGATGCTGGCCTGGCTGCTCAGCATATTCCACCGTTCTAGCCACAGTGATTGGCTCAGGGATGGCCCCCAGCCCAAGCAGAACCAGGGAGGCTCAATTGTTGGATTTATATTAGAATAAACTGGGAAAAAGATGCTCCTTTCTGCTAGGGGAGTAGGGGCAAAGATGATAGAAATGGAGGGGGCCATGGCAAGAAAAGCCTGCCTGATGATGGTGTCAACAGGCAGGAAAGCAGAACCAAGAGGTGGAAAGAGTTCAGGTCCTCATCATTTGAGTCCCTGGATCCAGCCATGCCTGAAGCCACTACTCCCAGAATTTTTCAGCTCATGGGAGCCAGTGTCTAAGTCAACCTGAGTTTGGTTTCCTGTCACCGGTATCTAAGAGTCTTGACTCAGACCCCAACACCAGGCTACCGTGAATCCATGTGGTTAGAAGAGCCACTCAACAGCCTTGACTTCACAGGTCCCAGCAGCATGACTTATGAAGGCCTCTATGAGTCTCAGTTTCCTCCTCTGTAAAATGGGGGTGATAATTACCCACCATATAGCACTGCTGTGCTGATTATATGGACTCATGTATTTGAAGGGCTTGGTGCTGATACATTAAAAAAGTCCTTGGTTAATGGTCTCTGTGCTTACATACTTAAGGTTTTCCCTTTCCAGCTCAAAGGCCACTGCACTCCCCAAACAGATTGTTTTTCCCCCGGAACACCATGGAGGTGGGGCTCAGAGGAACCAGGGCTTTGCAGCAGCCAGGAGAAGGCATTGCACAGGTGTCCTTCAGATCCTGCTGTGGGGAGCAGAGCTGACCAACAGCTTCAGAGGCTGCTCCCCACGTCCCCAGATCCACCATGTTTGCACCAAGGCCATGCTTCTCTTGGGCTGCTCTCAGCCAGGACTGAGCACATGGGAGTGCCAGTGTGCGTCTGTTCCTCCAGGATGGGGCAGGGGTGGGGGTGGGGCTCGTCTTATGGCCAGGTTTAGCCCAGGGACTCCCAATTGGTCTGGCTGAACACTCTAAGAACTGCAGTGTCTGAGACTCTTCCTACCCCTTCTTTCTTTCCTCTCCCTGTTCAGAGAGGTCAGACCAGGTTCATGGTCACTCATATAAGGTGCCACTCACACTACATCTCTCTTGCATGTCTGTCTGCATCTGCTTCTTGATGGACCCGAACCAACACAGGCTTTAAGGTCAGACTTCAAACCCCACTTCTACCAACTATACTGAATCAGTCCCCTCTCCTCTATGGGCCTCAGTTTTCCTAGCTGTCACATGAGGAAGTTGGAACAGAAGCTCCCTAAGGGACCTTCCTGCACTGGTCTGCACTAGTCAGCCTTGCCAGGATCCGTGTGGCGAACGTTCTTGGAGGGCAGCCAAGCACACAAGCGTGTTCAGAGGAGCAGCTTCTGCAGAGTCCCTCACATGGGAGTCTTGGCCAGGTGGTCCTTCTCTGGGCTCCCACATCGTGCTCATCACCTAGGGCTGCAATTGCCTGTTTTCTCCTGTCTCCCCGAGAGGTGCTGAACTGGACAGCGACTGGGCTTTTTGTTCATTTCTACAAGATGCTCAGAGAGTATTAAGGAGGAAATACTAAATGCAGAGCAACTTTCCAACTACCACCAGACACCAAGGGGAGGAGCTGTGGCCACAGTCCCTTTGGAGCTGTGTAACTTGACACCAACAGCCTCCAGATTCCAGCCTCCCTGCTAAGGGCTTTACCCTGCTTTTCTTTTCTTTTCTTTTTTCTTTCTTTCTTTCCCCTTCCTTCCTTCCTTCCTTCCTTCCTTCCTTCCTTCCTTCCTTCCTTCCTTCCTTCCTTCCTTCCTTTTTTTAAGATTTACTTGTTTATTACTTGTTTATTTAGTCATGACGGTGGCGGGGGGGGGGGGGGGGGGGGAGACGACAGAGACACAGGCAGAGGGAGAAAGAGGGAGAAGCAGGCCCCCTGCAGGAGCCCGATGTGGGACTCGATCCTGGATCTTCAGGATCACACCCTGGGCTACCAGGGCTGCCCTACCCTGCATTTTCTTATTGACTCTTGCCTGTATGTCTGTTTGGAGGCTCTGTGACCACATCTCCATTTTACATCAGATGAACAAACTGAGGCTCCGGGAGGTGAAGCTGACTGTCCAAGATCACTTGACTGGGAAGGAGCAAAAGCTGGACTTCTGTTTCCATTTTACATGTTTTAATAGCTTCCTAGGGACACCTGGGTGGTTCAGTGGTTGAGGGTCTGCCTTCAGCTCAGGGTGTGGTCCTGGGGTCCTGGGATTGAGTCCCACATCGGGCTCCCTGCATGGGGCCTGCTTCTCCCTCTGCCTGTGACTCTGCTTCTCTCTCTAGGTCTCTCATGAATAAATAAATAAAATCTTAAAAAAAAAAAAAAAAGCTTCCTAGAGTAGAACTGCTGGGTCACATGGTAAGGGTAGGTCATAAGAAGCTTCCATGTGTATTATGCAGCAAATAAAAATGATGCTATTAAAAAAGAAAGAAAGAAAGGAAAGGAAACTTCCAGACTTGTTTGTGAAGTGGTTGTACCATCAGCGGGGTGGGGTGGGGGGGGCAGTTCCAGCTGCTACTCCACATGGCAGGGCTGACATCTGAGCCAAGCGCAGCCTGATTCCTGAACCCAAATAATGACTCTTTGGTGATATTTCCTCACCTATCCTAGGAAAGTCAGCTGGGGAGTTCTGATCTTGGTTGTACAAGAAGGGTGCTGGCTGGGACAAGAGAAGAGGTACTGAAGCTCCTTAGATAAAGACCACATCCCTTCTCTTCATTGTCTCTTGGTCCCTAAAGAGACACTGGAGCCCCTGGGCACTCCCATTTCCTACACGCTAACTTCCATGTTTCTGACCCCCCACTTTTTTCTCTTTCACTGAGCTCTGGGTTCCAGGCAGGAATAACAAGGATAGATAGGGGTTCAGAGCTCAGGGCTGGGGAAGTCTCAGAGTGACCTTGAAAGTGCAGACTCAGCTGGAATCAAAGATCAATGTGCCTAGGATGTGCCTATTCACAGAAGAAAAGATGATGCAGAAAGACAGAGTCCCTAGTGATCTGAGTTGGAGGGAGTCGGCAGGGGGCAGCTGCTGGGCAATCATTTGATTCAAGCCTTCTCCAAAACATTAGCATTAAAAGTTTCTGCCCATACAACCCTGGGCTTAAGTCCAACCAACAAGCAGGGTCCATGGACTGTGATGTTTGACAGGAGACACTTCCATGTATGGGTAACCCCTGAAAACCCTTTGGGAATCCTTTAAGTTCTGGGGAGGTCACTTGTCCACCCCCCTCATTTGATAGAAGCTGGGGAACTGGGACACCTGGGTGGCTCGGGTGGTTGAGCGTCTGCCTTTGACTCAGGGCATGATCCTGGGATCTGGAATCGAGTCCCGCATGGGGGTCCTTGCAGGGAGCCTGCTTATCCCTCTGCCTGTGTCTCTGCCTCTCTCTCTGTGTCTCTCATGAACAAATAAACAAATAATGAAAAAAAAAGAAGCTGAGGAACTGAGGCCCAGAGATAGGGAAGGACATACCCCAAGTCACACATCAAGACAAGGACCAAGGAGGCACTTGGTACAATAACATACATTTATCCATTTATCTGCCTATTCGTTTTCTGTCAGGTATAAGGTAAATATAGTATAAGCTCTGAAAAGGTAAAGATTATCCTCTCCTTTTCTGAATGTTCTCTATCTCTTGTATTTAGCACAGTGCCTAGCACACTGTGTTAATATCTGATGCTGCTCCGTTAATATGTGATGAATGAAGGGGGGCCTGGGTGGCTCAGTCAGTTAAGCGTCTCCCATCAGCTTGACCCCTGATGTCCTGGGATTGAGCCCCAATCAGGCTCCCTGCCCAGTGGGGGAGTCTGCTTCTCCCTCTGCCCCAACCCCCACCTCAAATAAATAAATAAAAAATCTTAGAAAAAAAATCTGACAAATGAATCCAGGTCCCCTGACTTCCCTGCTCCATTTCACAGAGGTTATCCAAGCACCTATACTTTGTGCTAGGATTGGTGGCAGGTGCTGGAGAGAAGATATGAGCAAGGAAGATTCCTTGCTTCCATGGAACTGAGGTCTAGAAGGCAATAGCTGGTATACACATGGGCACAGATTTATTACTAGACTTATGCTAGAAGGAGATTCAGAGCTCCCTGTGATCCAAAATCAGCTGGGAGGCTCTGGGTTTAAGATGAACAGGCTGAAATAATGTCCTAGGCCAAGGGCATCTCCTTGGCCCCATACTGCTCCTTGGGGAGGGTTTCTTGATCAGAAACTCTGGAGTCTGGCTGGAGCTTAGTTATGTGGCCCAGCCTACAACTGACTGTACCTCCCACTGACCGTCTCTGAAGATAGATGGCCACCTCTGCGTGAGAAGTGGCCAGCTTGGAGAATCCCATTCATCACATCACGGCCTGGGGTTACTCACACCAAAGCTTAACATGAAACAGAACACAATAATGGTATTCTACTTATGTTCTTTGAAAAGAGCCCTTATTTTATATAGAGCTGCCAAGACTCCTCAAGCTGAACTAATCAGGCCGGCTGCACTCTGCACAGTGTCTTCTCTTTGTTTGCATTCCTTCTAGGGCCTTCTCTAACTGTCCTGGGACATGGGGTTGCAGCAGGGAATCCCTGGTTTCTGAATTCTTCAAAGCATGACACCAAAGCCTTTGCTGAGCCTTATAAATTGTGGGATATCACAAGGAGATGCATCCCTGGCCCAGATGCCCACCAAACAACACCTGCTTTCCTTCTTTACTGAGTGATGGGAAAGAAGGCAGCAGATCTGGGAATATTTGCCATTGGCGGGCTTCCAAGATCTTTTGTTAAGATTTCTCCCACCAGGGTGGCATTTGGACCATGGTTTGCCTAACTCCCATACCCTAGGATTCTTCTAGTTGGTTTCTAAATCCTCCCAATGAGTTACCCATAAGGCTACAGCTGCAGGGAGGCTGGGCCAAGCAGCTGCAACAACCAGACAGGGCAGCAGGCCAAGGGCAGGGCACAAAGAGTGCACAGAGCACAAACGTCCCCATGTCCAGGGTAGGAGAGGGACCCGGCACCCTACCTCCTCTCATAGTCCAGGTCCCCCATCGACCCATTCATCAGCTGGTTAGGCGTCCATTTCAAGGTCATGATGTCAGCTGTCTGGTGCAGGGACAGGTACCCTGGCACAGCCTCCATATCATCCCTCTGCAGAAAGATGGTGTAGGCTCAGTCAAAGCGCCAGAGTCACAGTGATCATGGGCCCTGACCCACCTGATTTGGGATGCATAACCAGAACCAAGAGGTTGGGTCACGCCTTCCAAGGCCATGGCAATTTGGAAGATCCTGAACCTCCCTCCAGGTGGCCATGTTAAGCAAAGCAGTTTGTAACCAACCACCCAGGATGCGTTCTAGAGATCCAGCTATCAAAGCTGGCCCCATCCCCATACATACTTTCACACTCACACTTCCCCCCACAAACATGGTTCAGGGGGCCTACTGCAAAGGTGGGGCTGATGGCTGGAAGAGGTTCTACCCCTCTTCAACACCACCCTCTCCTTAACAGAAGGCATTTATCTGGCATCATTTTTGGCCAGTCTTAAGGGAGAAAAAGAGGGCAGCTAGAGCCCTATGCCCACTCCACAAACATTTTCCAGAATCTCCCTCCCCAAATACCCACACCATGCTCCCTGCCCAGCAGCCTGACCTTGTCTTCCCAATTAGCCTGCAGAGCTTCTCACCTGCTCGCTCTGCTTTACCCCAAGTGGGGTTTGAGGGAGGGGGCTATCCCTGAGCCTCACACACAGAGGAGGAAATTTCTCCACCAAATTCAACCAAACAACAGGTGGGGATGGACAGCTGACATTTCCTGAGCACCTAGTGTGTACCAAGCATAGCTCAGCTTCACACGCATGGTCTCCATTTAACTACACAGGTGGTTAATGGGATTAACCACACAGGTGGTTAATGGTTAATGCTGGAGCACCACAGCCTTATTTCATGAATGTTTTTCACATTTTAATGTACCCAAAATGGGGATGCATCTGATAATCAATGGCATCTCATGATCATGACATAGTGGTCACTGCCTGCTCTCATGCAAACTCAGGCCAAGTTGTTCAGATGTTACTATTCCAATTCAGATTTGAACGTGGCTGTTCCTTCACATGTGGAATACAGGTGCGATTTTAAATGTCTTCAAAAAGATGAGACTGATTCATCTTCGAATCAAAAAGGGATTGTGTGTGAAGAAAAGCTGGCAACAGAACAAGAGAGCACTGATGTGATACTGGCAAAGCAGACACACTATTCACTGCTGCACGGATGCCCACAATTCCAGATTGTCTTGCAAAACAACAACTGAGTGCACGCGTTTGCAAGAAATGCTGTACCTCTGGCACTCTTCATCAGAGGTCAGCAGATTTTCTACAAAGGGTCGGATAGGGAATAATTCTGGCACCGTGATCCATACAGGCTCAGTTGCAACAAGTCAACTCTCCGTTATAACCTGAAAGCAGCCATACACGATATGTAATGGGCATGGCTGGGTTACAATGAAATTTTATTTGCAAAAACAGGTAGAGCACTGCATTTGGCCAGTGGGCTACACAGTTTGCTGACTCTTCCTTATGATGAAACAGAAAACAATATTTGGTGGAAAAATATACTGATGTCTCTATGTCAAAAAGTGATATGAAGATTAAACCCTAAAATGTGAAGTTTTAGGACTAGCTTAACCAATGAATATCAATTATATGTTCCCTTGTGTGTAGTTACAAGTATAATGTACAATTTAAAAAAGTGTATCCAGATATATCTCAACTCTTTCAAAAAATGTAAAACAAAATTTCCAAGTACTGAGAAAACATTTTATCTAACTTAATAGTTTTTTACTTCCTGATGGTTATGTTAAAAACATGGGATGTCTTAAATTCACAGCTTCTTAGATCTGAGGAGGTAAGATCTTATACCCACTGTGATGTGGATACTAAGGTTCAGAGAGAGAAGTGACTCACTCAGGGCCACCCAATGACCACAACTGTCACTGGAGAGCTGGAGAGGCCAACAGTTCTCCCTCTGCTTCCTCCCAACTGAGTCCAAATACCACACTGATCCAAGTGGTCTTAGGAAGGGAACGGCAAAGGAGTTATCTATTGGGTGAGGGCAGGAGCTTTGTGTGCCTTGCTCACCACCCATCCCTGAGAGCTGGATGAGCGCAGAGGCATAGAAGGTGACTGATGAATGACATAGACTCTCACAATGGGCAGCCTGAATTTTTCCCTTACTTCCCCACCACACACACTTCAGTGTTATCACCTTTGAGTATACTACTTGCCTCAAATGGTTGTTGTGAGCTTAAATTGAGTTAATACAATTAAAAGCACTAGCATGGTGCCTGACATATCCAGGGAGCACTCAATAAACCATGAAGATATTTATCTTGATGTCCTCAGCATCTAGTGCATGCAAAGTCCAGTATAAGTATTTGCTGAATGAGTGAGTTATAATGGGAGAGAATGGACGGATAGGCAGCTAGGTGGACAGGTGGGCGGAGAAATGGATGGAAAATAAATGACACAGATGGATAGATGTATGAGTGGATCTATGTGGATGTATGTAAAGATGGGTGGGTGGATGGATGGACAGACATGTAGAAATGGGTAGATGGATAGAAGAATGAATGGGTAAGTAGATGGATGGATGGAAGATGGGTAGACAGGTGGGTGGGTGGGTGGGTGGATGGATGGATGGATGGATGACTGGTTGGATGCAAACATGGGTGGATGGATGAATAGTTGGATAGATAGATGAATGGATAGATATAAAAATGGGTGGAGGAATGGATGGATGGATGGATGGATGGAAGATAGGGGATAGATGCATGGATGGATGGATGAATGGATGGATAGATAGAAGGAAATGTCATATGGATGAATGGATGGACAGATGGGAGTATTGGCAGATGAATGAAGAGATGGATATGTGGGTAGATGGATGGATGAATGGATAAGCAACCTAGAGCCAGAGGAAACTCTTTCTCTATAACCTGAAGACAGACCCCCCGTGGAAGATCTGGGCCCAAGATCTCTCTCACCGGCTGAACCAGAACATTGTTCTTGCCATAGAGCAGCGTGGCCCGGGAGTTCTGGTGCAGGGACTCTACATAGTCACGGGCAGAAAGGGATGGTCGATCATCCATGCTGCCACTCGAATGCCTCTTCTGGATCTGGCATGTGGAAAGGAGGTGCAGGATGAGGCCTGGGTGACCCTCAGCATCCCACTCATTCCCCAACTACATATCAAGTTTGGAACCCAGCCTACCTCCCTCCCAGGGCCCCGCAATTCACCCCTACTCACACAGAGGGCTGGACGCTTTGTGGGTGAGTCCTGTCGCAGGTGCGAGCTATGGATGCGGTGCCTCTGGACAAGCTCATCAGCAGATGGATCAGTCCAGAAGTGATCTGCAGTCTTCATCTTGGTATACTCCAGAGCACAGGGCCCCACTGTGAAGCATACAGGGGCTGGGAATCCATAGCCCTGGAAAGTCTACCCACTCATCTACCCCAAGATGGGCCAGCATTTTCACCACCTCTCCCCTCCAGCTGGTGAGTATGCCCCAGGGTCCTTCCAAGGAGAGGCCAGCATTGAGACCTGAGGAGCAGGGAATAGGGAGGTTTGGATGGAGGAGGCTGGAGGGGGATGAAAGAAGCCCTTCGGATGCACCAGTGAGCTGAGACCAGAGATCCAGATGAAGCTCAGAGCACTGGACCACTTACCCAACAAAGATGCAAGGATGGGGCCATCCACCGGGTCCATTAGGAGGGCTTCCTTCTCATAGTATTTACTATCAAGAGAAAAGGACAAGCCCGTTTAGATGGCAACCAGCAGAGGGCGCACAATGGCCTGTGACCTGATGGTTAAGCGCCAACTGCCTTAGGTTCCCTTCTTGTCACCCCGTTACCTCAGATGTCCCATCTGCAAAATTGGTGTAATAAAATTATACCTCCTAGGACGACAGATGTGAGGTTCTTACTTAGCTGTGCTTGGCACGTAACCACAGAATACATGGCTATGATAAAGCCTTAATGAGAGTAATAGAAATAATAATTGGAAGTTTGCTCCAGGCTGGTTCTATCCACTTCTACTGCATCTTCCGCTTCAGATGGCAAGTAGCTTAGGGGCTCAGATGAGGTCTACCCTTCTAAAATTATTGAGGCAACAAGATGCTTTTTAGCTGTGGCATGTCCTGAAAAGCTGTATTAACAGGACTTCCTGCCCAGACAACTCATGCCTCATGTGCTCAAAAGCGCCCCCTGGCTTCTGGGTCTTCAAAATAACTTGTGTTGTGGGGCAGTAAGATGTTTGGGCTGTTTTTGGTTTTTGTTTCTTTGTCTGAGTTGTTGTGTAGTGGCTTCTAATTCTCTGCAAACCCATACAATCTAGAAACAGAATACTAGAGTCGGAAAAGACTTTGTTCTACCCTCCTGAGGGATCTCAGGCTCAGAGAGGGTAAGTGACTCGCGGGAAGCCACACAGCAGGTGGATGTAGGCTACACCCAGCCAGCCAGGCTCTTCCTGTCCTACAGGAGGGCATGAAGAACACAGGATGAGGAGTGAGACACACTGAGTAGGAGCCAAGCTTGGCCATTCCTGTCCTCGCTATGTGTCCCTGGGTAGGTGACTACCTTCTCTCAGCTGCAGTGACCTCTGCTGTAAAATGGGAAGAAATAACAGAATTCGCCTGCCAAGCTGGTTGGGAGGATTATATGCTGAGCTGCTTGTACAGGAAGTTCTCACCAAATCGTGGCAACTTCCGTGTATTTTTGCCCCAAAGGAACCTTCTATCCGCCAGAATATTGGCTGAAGCAGAACTGACGTGCTCTGTATGTGTTCAGCAACAAGTTTATAGATTTGGCATCCTATCTGAAGATAAGGCTTCAAGGCACTTTCCACTCTGCTGCTCAGTTTCCATTCCGAAAATCAGCACAGTTACCTGATCATAAACCTTGGAAATCCTGCCTTCAAAAATAGCAAGTAGGATTGGGAGCAAGATGAAGGGTAGCCCAAGGGAGCTTCTTTGGGGTGACAGGTTTCGCTGGAACAGTTCTGTGTCCTGACTGTGGTTTAAGTTATACAAAACTGTATGTGTGTGTTAAAATTCCACTGAATTATGCAGAAAAGAGACACCTGGGTGGCTCAGAGGTTGGGCATCTGCCTTTGGCTCAGGACACCACAGAACCTGGGGTCCTGGGGCCTTTTTTTTTTTTTTTGTATATATTTTTTCTGGAGTTCGATTTCCCAACATATAGTAAAACACCCAGTGCTCATCCTGTCAACTGCCCCCCTCAGTGTCCGTCACCCAGTCACCCTATGGGTCCTGGGATCTACTCCCACATCGGCTCCCTGCATTGGGCCTGCTTCTCTCTCTGTGTCTCTGCCTTTCTCTCTATCAAAGATAAATAAAATCTTTTTAAAAAAGTATACAGGAAAAAAAATGGCCATATGTAAAAACTAGTGAAATCCAAATAAAGTTTGTCCTTCAGTTAACAGTATTGTACCAATCGCAATTTCCTGCTTTGATGCTTGTACTATGGTTATGCAGGATGTTATCACTAAGGGTAGGGGAGACCCTGTACTAATGTTACAACTTCTGTGTGAATGTAAAAAAAATAAGAAGTTTAATAAATAAAGAGGTTGGTGTTATTGCTGAAATAAATCACTAATTCCTTTTGGCTGATTTATTCAGCGGAAAACACAAGGTCATAGACCAAAGGCAGTAACTACAGAGGCCCTGAACCCACGTTAGGGCACAGAGCAGAGACTTGTCATAATTCACGAGAAGGTGTAATTGGACTCCAGAGCCTGGATTTCTTCCAGTTCCTCTCCTGCCTCCTGGCCTTTGCACCTGCTGTCCCTCTGCTAGAAACACTCTTTCCCCTACACCTTTACCCGGTTAATGCCTACCGGCACTTCAAATGGAAGCTTAACTGCCATGTATTACAGGACACTTTCCCTGACCACTCAGGAGAGATTAAACACCACCCACCTAGTTTGGAATATTCATCATATATTATCCCAATTACTAATTACCTGTTTTCCCTGCTACAATGTGAGGTTAATGAAGAGAAGGATTTGCTCTATACTTTCAGACATATTTTCCAGGCAAACAATAAAAGATAATCATAATACCCATTTTATGTGAGGATGTGGTTAAATAGGTACTTTCATATACCAAGAGATGAGGAGATTCTCATGTATTTCCTGGATATTCTCTCTCTCCCTCTCCCTCTGGCTGGAAAGGAGTACTGGTCGTGAAGTCTCAGATTTTACATTCTTCCCCAGCTTCCCTATCCCTTAGCATAACATCCAAGCTTTGAACGGGACAGTTAAGACCAATGTATCCCCAACATCCAAGGTTAGTGCCTGGCACTTGCTAGGCGCTCATTAAATATTTGTTGGAAGAATGAATGGATGGATAAATGCTTGCCAAGAGGGCTCATACTACAAAACATTTACACCAAGTTGATCTGAGCTAGAAAAAAAAAATGTAAGAAAGTATCATTATAAATTTCCAAAATGCTGTGGACTCACTATCTTCCCTTCTCACCTCTTCTCCAGAATGGCAGCGATCCCTGTCCCACTTACCAAATGAGAGCAGAGACACAGAGAAGCTAAATGACTCCTCTAAGGGCCATGGTTAGTAAGAAGACAGTAGGCTTAATTCATGGGAGAAGAAAGATGCCTAAGATTGCAAGATCCTACACCCAACTCCTAATCTGGAGATCCGGCGTTGCCAGTAAGCAACTGAATTGTCCCAAGGTCCTAAACTAGGCTAATTCGGAGACGAACATCCAGACGGCCTTCATGTAATCTCTTTCAAGTCAAGTCCATATCAAGGGGGAGAAAAGAAAGGTGCTTTGTGCAACAGGGTGCAATTTCCAAGAAGGCCAGCAGGTGGCGGCAGAGCACACCCAGGCGTCCGGTCTTTCTGGCTCACCTGCTGTTTTCCACCAGGTAATGCACAATTTTGTCCAGCACCTTCTCAAACAAGGCAGTGCGGATCCACAGGTGCTTGATGGCCAGTGGGGACAGGCTGGGCAGCTTCGGCAGCTTCCGCACATTCTCCTGGAGGCCCTGGATCTGATTTCGCCTTCAAGACCAGTAAAGAAGAAGGATGAATATTGACAAAAGAGGAAAACCAACAGGACCAATATGCAAACAGCAACCTCTCAAGGAAATGAAGGAATGGCAACTAAAACAACAAAAGAGCTCCTGGCAAGTGGACAAAGAGTTGGAGGAATCATCATACCCAGCAAACATGAAGACACAGTGAAATACACTTTCATACACTGTTGATGGGTAAGCCGGATTCTCATAGTGATTCAATTCTCTTCTCTTCTACCTATCTGTCATGGATGAGTGGTTGCATGAATGAAGGAATGGCTCTCCCTTACCACCTGGCATGGGTATCTCTAATTCCTCCATTAGAAAGTCACTCCCAATATCATGGAAGGCCGATGGACATCCACCCCTTTAAGAAGTTCTCAGCAAACACTTGGGAATTTAGCAGATGGACTGGAAGACACCTGAAAACCAAGTGGCTGAGGAGTCAGATTCCTAATGGGAGTTGGCAATGTGAAATCCACAGCCCTGCCCATCACACAGTTCTGGCCAGCAGCTCTGGGCTGGTATGGCCTGAAAGGCAAGGCAAGGGCCATTGCCCATCCAGTGAAGTGGAGGGAGCACCCATGGCAGAGAAGGCAAACATGGCATGCGTGCTTCTCTCTCCCTTCTCTTGCCATCTAATCAATCCGAGCATTCTTTCCTGTGAAACCCAAGAGTAGCTCTAGAATCTTTCACAACAAGGTCCTTTGGGCAGCCTCTAGCAACAACTGGAGCTGAAACCTATTTGCCATCCCTGACCAGGCTCCAGATCAAGGCTTTGGCTGAACAACTGGGGCTCTCGTGAGGCTCTGGTGGAGGGGGCTCAGGTACACATACTCAGGCCATGAGCCTCCCCCGCAGTAAACATAATCAGCTCTTAAGACATGTGAGTGAAGTCAAGGCTCCCCTTCAATGGTGGCCTCAATGTGACACCTCATCCATGCAGACAGAGACCATACTGCTTTGATTAAACTTTGGTCTTCCTGCATCCAGAATGGGGTCTGGCTCCCAAGAGCCACTTATGCATTCAACAATCGTGTCTCGAACATTTTCCAGGTGCTAGGCACTGTCCAGGCACTGGGGATGGGGAGTAGCAGATGTTAATTGTCTGTTCTCAGGAGTTCAGAGTTAAGCGGGGAAGATAGACAAGAATCAAGGAAACAAATGAAAGAGTAATGAGAGGTGGTGATAACCACAGGGAAGTAAACAGAGTGACAATCTAAAAGAAAAATGGGGTGAGGGTTGGAATTTACCCTTAACTGGGGCAAGGCCTGAGATGACAAGAAACTAGCCACAGAAAATGAAGTATGGGATCTGGGTGGTGGGTAGAGCATGTGCAAAGGCCCTGGGGTAGGAAACAATCTGGCAGATATGGGGAGCAGAAAGGAAACTGGAGAGAGTGGCAGGAGGCATGGGTTCTTGCAGAGCTCAGGGAGGAACGTGGAGTCAGGGGGACTGTCCTCTGCAGGGCGTGCCCTGCCCATACCCCATGCTCCATACTCACGTGCTCTCAATCAGCTGCTCCAGGTCCTGCACCTTGTGGCTCAGCTCCTCGGCTGGCGGGAAGTTCTTGCCCACTTTCATGAAGAGAGCTGCAATCTTGTTGCTGCGCAGAAAGCCAGCCGCCCGCCGCCGCAGCCCATGCAGGACGCAGGCCTCCACAGCCGCTGTAGGGACATGACAGTCAGTAGGCCCTGCCCCGCCCACACTCCCACGCGCCCAGCCCAGGACTTCAGTCACACAGAGGCGCCTTGGAGAGCTGCGGGCCCAGCATCTCAGAATTCATGAGAGCATCACATGGGAAAACCGCATATGCCTCTCTCCCTTCCACTCCCTCGAAAGGGAGCAAGACAGCTGAGGAGTTAACCTATGCTCGCTGCCCAAGGTCAGACTATCTGCCCACATCCTTTCCCAGACACTAAGCAGTCGTGTGACCTCCAGCAACTACTTCCCCTCCTTGTGTCTCAGTTTCTTCATCTGTGAAGTGGGGAGAACATGAACGTGCATCTTAAAAGGTTGCTGTTAGAATGAGGTGGAAAAAATGCATGGAAAGCACTTCACATAGAGCCCAGTACACAGTAAGTGCTTTAGGAACATTAGCTATTACTCCTGCCAGGGAGAGAGGAGGGACCAGACCACAGGACTGTTGAGCTTTGTCTGGGCTCAAGATAAAAGTGACATGAACGTCACTCCTGTGATTCCAGTAACAGCTAGCATTACAGATCTCATTCTCCCTCTGCCACAGCCAAGGAAGAAAGGACAACCATCCCCATTTTTCAGATGTGAAAACCAAGGCTCTAAGAAGCAAACCAAATTGCCCAGGGCCACCTGGCAAATAAGTGACCAAGTTGGGATTCAAAACCAGGCCTGAGCCCACGGTGTGCTCACAACGCCTGTGCCTCCATGAAGGATTTGAAGAGAGGCTTCACTCATCATCTTCCCGTGTCTGTGTTTGCCCTGGGTGGTAGTCTGGGCTCTACCTCTAACTTGCTGTGTGACCTCAAGCGAATCGCTTTCCATCTCTGGGACTTAGTGTTCCCTGCTGGGGGACAGTCCCTGTGTAGGCCATTCTGATGACCCCAATCTTATTTCTGGTACTTTCAGCAGGCCTCTATTAAGTATTCTCCTACCTTCTATCTCACACAGTGAGACCAGTGTGGAGGAAAAAGCTTTTTCCACTCAATCCTGGTGGAAAAAGCCCATGAAGTGAGTGTGCTAGTCGCCGTCACTCCAAAGAAGGAGAACGCCAACAGTCCAAGGGTTAAGAGCCCGGCCAAGGTCATGTTGTGTGCAAGGACAAATACTGAGAAGTTCTGGTTCAATTTCTTGTCTTGGGTTTGTTGTTGTTGTTGTTGTTAGCAATTACTTGGCTTTTTTTTTTTTAATTAAAATTTTTTTTTTTAAATAGGCTCCACATCCAGCATGGGGCTTGAGCTCATAACCCTGAGATCAAGAGTTGTGTGCTCTACCAACTGTGCCAGCCAGGTGCCCCAGTAATTGCTTGGCTTTGAATGAATGTCCACCTATTGCCTAATTTGCTTATGGGCTTAAAATAGTCTGGATGAGCATCTCTTAAACACCTTCATTTTTGCTTACACACACAACACTTTTCAACCATTTATACTTCAAGAAGTTAAGTAACTATTCAGGTATTGGCAGCTTGGTGGACTCTTTCTGACAATGAATCCTAAGGAACGGTGGATCAGAGACACCTCAGGGAGACCCTGTAGGCCTTACTCAGTGCCATCACATTTCATCCCTCATCCCAAACTGTGGCTGGAGTTAGAGGATTATTGTGATTTTTATCACTTTCTATTCCTCTAAGTCTTTAATGAGTAGGTATCGTAGCACTTTCTGAAATGGGCATGCCGCTTATTTTCTTTGCAAATAAAGATATCCGGGAGAAAAAAATATAGGTAAATACATTCCCATATTCACATTTGTGTGTATATGTGTCCTTTCATATACATACATGTTCATGTAATTATGTGCATATATACTCCTCTATATATACATAAATATGCAAGTATATAAATATACATGTAGGTTAAACAGATCTCACTTCAAAAAACATAAAATTTTGCCAAGGTCACCCAACACACAAGTGGCAGAGAAGGGATGTGAACCCAGGTCTGCCTGGCTGCAAAGGGCCCAAACTGAGGTCAGCAGGCTCCCAGGTCATGACGTGTGTTCCCACAGGTGGTACGCCCAGCCACCTGGATGAAGCCGAGGGGCCAGTCAGGTCTCCTCGCTCGGGCCTCTCTACGAGACCAAGGCCACGAGAGGGGGATTACAGCACGTCCTTCACCCCAACACATGCCAGTCATGAAATAATAAAGGTTTTCAGGGAGAAAGAAACTCCCCCACTTATACGTACACACTGATACGTCGAAACGGAATCCTGACTCCGGGGACACCCAAAACCTGCGTCTGTGGCCGAGGTGGAAGTATAGTGAGAACCTGGCAGCATGGTTATTTCTGGAGCCTTGCAAGCAAAGCTGATTCAAGGAGAGACGTCTGAGTCATGCTCTGAGCCCTGGGCCTGCCTCCTGTGCTGAGCCAGCTGGACATGATCCCTCAGGACGGTGTGATGGTTCCTCACTCCCTGTATTTTTAAAGCCCATCCATCCCCTCCCATTATTTAGCAACAGCCATAGGCAGGGCGGGGGAAGGGGCACGGAGCCATTCCTCAGATGGAGCCATTCCTCAGATGCGAGACCCACATCACTAGGGGTGTGGGTTGGTGGCTGTGAACTGAGAGGGGAAAGCAGGCCCTCCGGCATCAACAGTGATTAACCCTTCGTAGGTTGCAAGGGGGCCATTCTTAATGTCTTCTGGAGACATTGCTGTATTTCCAAATTCCCTAATGGGGCCCCTTGGAAATCTGAAAATAACTGGAGTTACAAAGCAAAAAAGCAGTTAAGAACGCTTGCTTGCACAAAGATGCCACTCCCCCAGGTCAGGTCAGCCCATAGAGAAAGAAGCCACTTTCAAGGCCACAGGCCACGGACTCACCACAGAAGGAGATGATGTGGCTGCTGTCCTCGTGGACAAACTTCCGTGTGACGGCCTCCTCCATGATCTGCTTCACCTGGAAGGCAGAGGCAGCTGGACAGGAGACCCAAATGCGACCCAGGGTGTGGTCACCCCAAAGGGCTGTGTCGCCCCTCCTGGGCTTCTCAGGCCGTCCGCAGTGTTTTGATAACTGCTTTCCTTTCACACCCTGCTCACCCTGTCTTCTGTTAAGTCTGAGGCCTGTGGCCTATAAGAGCTCCACACTTCACATTCTCCTGAAGTATTTTTTCGGGTGCTTGCTCTGCACTTTTCAGAGGTCACACGAAATGTCATCTCCCTCCTTGACCCCATTATCTGAGACAGCCCTCTCCCGACTCCATCCATCCCTCGTTACAGTTCCTTCAGGGTACTTACACTATTCCTGTCCTGTCTCTTTGCTTACCGTCTCCCTCCTCTAGGATATAAATGCTCTGAGGGCAGGGCCTCATCTGCCTCAGAGCCTGCAAACTGTGGCCTCCCCGATGTTAGGGGCTGAACTGTATCCCCGCACTCATACGCTGAAAGCTTAACCCCGAGTACCTTAGGATGTCATCTATTTGTCGACAAGATCTTCAAGAGCTAATTATGTTAAAATGAGGTCATTAGGGTGGGCGCTCATCTGGTACGACTGGTGTCCATATAAAAGGAAGTCTGAACACAGACCACTACAGAGAGAAGAGTCCCCCATCCTGGGAGAAGAGGGCCATGTACGAGAACACCCAGAACAGAGCTTTCCCTCACAGACGTCGGAAGGAGTCAATTCTGCCAACACCATGATACTGGACTTCCAGCCTCCAGAAGCGTGAGAACATAAATATCTGGCATTCAGGTCCCCCCGGGTGTGGCAGCTTGTTATGGCAGCCGGGGCAGACCGACACATCCACCGTCAGCATCCTCACCATCACGCTCCACGTCCTCATCCCCCCAGCAGAGCACTTCTGTGCCAGAGGAGGAATGAGTGAACGAGCGAATGAGTTCTAGGCTTACCCGTATTAACTCACTGTACCCTCTCCACAGCCCTGTGCGGGGTGGATCTATTTTTATGAGAATGAAGATCAGAGAGCCTAAGCAGCCAGCCCAAGGTCACACAGTGTACAGGAGGCAGAAGCAGAAACCCAGGCTCTTGATGCTACTCTAGAAGCTTCAGCCAATGGCTTGTCTCTGAAAATAATAAAGCTGCTCTAGCTTACTATGTGCACAGCACTGTGGTAAGCACACATGGTATTATGGAGTCATATGCTGAAGCCCTATTCTCCCCCTCCTGGTGTGATGGTATTTGGAGGTGGGGCCTCTGGGGGGTAATCAGGGTTACACGAGGTCCTGAAGGCAAGGGCCTCAGGATGGGCCTGGTGTCCTTAAAAGAAGAGGAAGAAATCAGAGCAAAGTGAGACGGTGGTTGCCTGCAAGCCAGGAAGAGAACCCTGGCCGGGAGCTGAATCTGCTAGCACCTTGACCTCGGACTTCTCAGCTGGCAAACTGCAAGAAATAAAGGTCTGTTTAGGCCACTCTATCTGTGGTGTTCTGCTACGCCAGTCTGAGCAGAGGCACGCGGCAAGCCCCACATAATCCCCACAGCATGGTTCCCAGGTGGCCCCTACCACCCACTTCATTCACAAGAAAATTATGAAATGCAGAGGTATTGGTTACTACCTAGCCAAGGTCATCAGAACATCCAAGGTCATCCTGCTGAGGTTTCTACGCTGGGCAATCTGACTCCAAGGGGAGCCTCTGCCCACTCCACTCCACTCCAGAAACAGGGGTCAGATGCACTTACTGGGGTCACCGCCCTCCGTGACACAACAGAGGAAACAACCCCTTCCTCTTACTCTCCCTCTCTCCAGAAGGCCAGGAGGACCCCCTAACCACTGTTTGTGGTTCATAGCAACACTGGTGCACTTATTTCCCAGCTCAGCACAAGCCGGGGTGGAGTCTGGGGGCTTTGGCCTCTCTCTGCTACATGAAGGCCTGGCCCCGCAAAACTAAGATTCAGAAGTCCGCTGTTGGCAAAAACCATGGGCAGAGTTCTTGCGGGCGCGGGGGGGGGGGGGTCCCGTGTGCTTGAGGGAGAGCAAAAGGGCTTTCCAATTTGGGGCACGGAGTCCAGGGAAGGCCACTGGCCCCTCCTTGGCCCCTTGGACAGGAGCTGATCACATGGTAGGTATCACAGTGTGCCCCACAGAACCCTTCAGGACTGGAGGCTGCTTAGGGGGGTGCTGGAGAATCCTCGGCTGCCAGTCCCTTAGAGGACAGGGGACTACTTCAGCCACAGGGAGAGCCTCCCCCAAGGTCTCACTGCTTCCCAGGGTGGCCCTCACCCAGAGACTGGAGCAGGCGGGCCCTGAAGATTTGGCATCCTCACCCCAGCTTGGGACAGCTTTGAAGGGCCACAAAGCTCCCTGGGAACTCGCCGTGGCGCTTCCATGAAAGCCCCGTGGCCCATCTTCAACTTTGGCCCTCTCCTGCTTGCTTCACTCTGCTCCCCGGGTGTCAATCCCAAAGGCATACCCAAATAAACCTGCATGCTGACCTCCATCTCCACAATGGCCTCCACTCAGGGACCGCCAAGCCATAGCAAGCACACATGTGAGCAACAGTCAACAGGGAGACGTCGTCGTAAACAGTTCAAATGCTCATGAATGCAGTTCAGTTCGGCAGGAGGCCCTCGCACTGAGGGCACAGAGCAGCAGGGATGGAGTCAAACAGTCCTGCCCAGGAAGACCTTTCACTCCAATGAGCCAAAAGGTAGGACAAACTAAGACAGGCACAGGGCAAGTGTGACATTGCCCAGCAGGGCCAGCAGCACCAGCACCAGGTGGGACCTGGTAGAGATACAAATGCTTGGCCTCCGACCCATGGAATCAGCAACTCCAGGATGTTTATCAAGCTCTCCAAGGAAATCTCACGCAAGCTCAGATGGCAGCAGGAGGTGTGAGAGGATAGAAAACAAGAAGCCGTCCCAAAATCCTTAGGAAGAGATTCAGCAGTCACGGCTCCTGTCTGGGACCTTCCCCACACAGCCAGCCCCTTCTGGCCACCTCTCCTGGCCCCCAAGTCGGACTAGGGGAGGTAACAGTTGCGGCTTCCTCACTATTACCACCACAGGGTGCTGCATCCTTGGCGCACCCCACCCTGCCTTGGTCAGTAGTGCCTTTATTAAATTCACCTTACTGTACTCCGTTTGGGGGAATCCTCTGTTTCCTATCGTTACCCAGACTGGACACACGCGCTGTCTCAAGTCCAAACTCTGCAGAGTGGAGAAGGTTGTCCGTTTATCGCTGTGGACTCTGAAACTCAGGAAGGGCAATCCCCAGGGAAGGCTGGCTCCAGGACTCTTGTCCTGGGGATGGATCTGGGGTGGGGTGGGTGGTGGAGGTGCAAATGCAGCACCCGTGGGTAGTGGGTAGTGCTCAGCCTGGGGAGGGGCCCTGACAAGTGAGGTGCCCCCCACTTCTGCTGGCTCCCAGCTGTGGGCTAGAACCCGTCTCCAGAAGTTAGTAACAGGCTGCCAGCCTGAGGCCAGAAGAGGAAATTAAAAAGGCAGCGGGGCGGAAGTCTCCCTGGGAAGGACGCTGACAGCCTCCCAGGAGAGAGCATGCTCCGCAGGAAGAGGCTGTGACCCACACCCTCGAGGGTGGGCCCCATCCCCAGGGAACTGGCCAGACCTGTGGGGGTGAGGGAGAGGGCCACAGAAGGCCTCTGAAATTCAGTTCAACCACCTTTCCCTTCTCAGGCGCCAGGCATGAGCTTGGACTCGGTCGGCTGTGAAGGTGACAGATGTGAGGGACCTCGGGGTGGTCTGGGCATGGTGGCGGTGGCAGGTGGCCTCCCGGCCCCTCCCCAGCCTCTGTGATTTCTCTAATTTCAGCCCTGGGATCATGTCTGATTCAGGCAGCACAGAGGCAGTGGCTGTGGTCGCTGGGACTCGAGGCCCACAGACCTCCATCTGCATCCCGGCTCAACCCCTCGTGTCCAGGGCTGAGGATTAAATGGGCTGCTGTTTGCAAAAGGGCAGGCCTGGCTAGGACATAGTAGAAGTTTCGTGATGCTAAAGCTTGCTGCCATTTCTTATTTTTTGAGCACTCACTGTGTTCCTGGAACTGTTTATAGCGTGACAACCCAAATGAAGTGGATTACTGAATTATTCCCTTTTCACAGATGGGGAAACTGAGGCAGGGAGCTGTTCCATAACCACCCCAGGTCATGCAGAGGAGGCACGATCAGACCCAGGGCCTTTATTCTAACAAATACTTTGTCTCATAGCAGAAGCTGGAGGCCATTTTGAACAAAATGCTTTTGTTATTGCCCAGCTTAGAGTGAGAGAGTATGTTTACTGAGCACCTACATGTGCCAGGGTCTCTGTACAGAATACCTTATTTAATCCTCGCAGGAACATCATCATCCCCATTTTAAAGCTGCATAAACTGAGGTTCACAAGAGTTTATGCAATTTGCCCTAAGGTTACAAAACCAGGAAAGGGCACAGTCAGGACCTCTTGAACTTAGGTCTCACAGTCAGCAATGCCTCCAGCCCTGCCCAGAAAGGGGTCAGGCCCTCTAAAATCCCAAGGTGCTGGGAAACCTATGAGAAAGGGATTCCTCAGTCTCGCCCAACGTGGAGACCAAAGAAGCACTAACTGCAAGTCAGGAGTCCTGAGTCACCCAGACCTGACTCTGCCACCCATGTCCTGTGGGGGCCTCTTCAGGGCAGGGAGACCTCAAAGGTCACAGTGGTCAGGAAGCTTTCATCCCTGTCTAGCACCCATTCTAAGGAGTCCTCCAACATCTGCTTGCATTCCCCCAATGATGGGGAGGGGAGCTCACTTCCTCCAGAACCAGCTTATTAGCTCTAACGACAGGATGTTAGGAGGCAGTGGAGAGGCTAGGAGCCGGAATGTGGAGTCACTGACCTGACATCGAATCCTTGACCACTCATGATGCTGGACAAGCTTCCTCACTTGTCAAATAGGGTGGATGATCATAGCGTCCCTACCTCATTGGGTAATGGGAGCCTTGCAAGAGGAGGCTCCTCTTGTCTCCTGTGGAGACAGTGCCTGGCACATGGTAGGGATTCTACAGACAGGAGCCAGTCTTAGAGGATAGGGACTGCCTAGTTCAGGGCCGGCCCACAGTAGATATTCATGAGTGTGAGCTATGGGGCCCTTCAGCTCGATGCACTTACCCCAGCTTCCCATCCAGGGGCTATTTAGGACCTCACTGGCCTCTGGGGCAGTGGCCTGGCCCCACCCCTGCACCTGGGATCTCAGACCATCAGGCCCTGTCAGCCCCACCCTGCAAATTCAGGAACCAGCCCCGTCCTCCCACCCTCCACCTGCAAATACTTCAATAGCACACAGGAGGAATAGTCAATCTCAGGAGGAAGTCAGGCAGGGAAATCGAGGCCAATCCGAAAAGCAGGAAGACGGGACTCCTGGGGGCTCCCCGGCCTGCCGTGTCTTCTCCCCACCCCATTCCTGCCACCTGCCCACTGATACCCAGATAGCCTCACGTGGCCCACCTGGAACCCTGCTAGGTTCCAGATCAACTCACTACTCCCGGCTGCCTCTCCACACAGTGCCGTGCTCACCGCTTTTATGCCTGGATCGGAATAATACAGCCCAGCGTGCAAGGCTCCCATAAGGATTATGGAAAGTATCAGCAGAGGGCCTCTAACAGGACCCAGCATAATACAGCTGGCATCCTATAAAGGGAGGCACCTTAGTAAAGCCAGTAAGGACAGGAGATCAGGAGTCACCAGGCTCAGGTCAAATTCCGATTCTGCCATTAGCTGGATGACCTCAGGCCTCAGTTTCCTTATCTGTGAAATGGAGATGATATACCACCTGTCAGGGCTGCTATGTGCAGATTTCATGAAAAAAGCATGCACAGCGCTCAGAATGGGAGCAGGAGCTCAGAACCACACAGTGTAAAAGACAGCTTCATGCATGTCACTCTCTACCCCCTTCTGCTGCTGTATACTTTTGCTTAGAATTTATCACGGCCTGACTTTCACTATACACCTGCACGCTTATCTCTAGGACAGTGCCGGGCAAACAGGAGGTGCTCAATCTATGTTGCGTGATCGATCACTCTGATTATATTAGTAACACACGCCGGCAGCTCATGCTCATCAGGTTTGGTTCCAGTGTCCTTAAGTCCCTCTGGCACCTGATCTCATTTGCTCTGTGTTCAAGGCCAGGGTGGGCAAACGTTTTCTGTGAAGGGTCAGAGAGCAAACACTTCAGGTTTTACAGCAGGACTGCCAGATAAAAATACAGGCTGCCCAGTGAAATCTAAACTTCAAATACATACGGAATTTCTTTTAGTGTAAGTATGTACCAGATACTGTGCAGGCTTATACTAAAAGATTCTCTGGTTTTTCTGAAATTCAAGTTTCAGCAGGTGATCTGCATTTTTATTTGCTAAATCTGTCAAACCTATTTTCAGGCCACATACCGTCTATGTCCCATCCTCTCTCGTTTTCACACCCCTTTTTAGGATGTAAAAACCATTCTTGGCTTAAGGGCAGTGCACACACAGGCTGGATTTGGCCACAGGGACCCCTGGCATAAAGCACCCAGCACTGTGCCTGTGGCTCACATTAGGCCAAAATAAAAACCAGCCGAGCTGCCACCTGCTCCTCCAAGTCCTGCTGCCTCGGTGCTGGCTCAGAGCACAGCTCACCCCAGCTGGGGTCCAGGGTGGTTGGCGCCCGGCAGTGCAGCTGCATGAGTAATGCTGAGCCAGCAGGAGCTAATGAGATGGAGGCCCCCTGCCTCTCCCGGCCGGCCGCGAGAAACTCACAGTGGAAAGGCCGGTTCATTTAGGGTGTCTGGACGGCCTTCGGGGTGACTTTTAAAAAATAGCTCGCAGCATCTGGGCAAAGTGAGGAGGAGAGGGGAATGAGCAGAGGGCAGCTCTGCCTCCCGGGTGGGCACTCTGGATGCTGAGGGCGAGATTCACATGCCCTAGCAGGCCAGCATGTCCAGCCCTGCCTTGGACCGCGGGCCCTCAGACCCAGCCGTGGGCTCTTCTGTGCCTTTGCTCACACATGCCTTCTGCCAAGGGTCCCTCCCTACATGCTCCAGCTAGCTAAGTGCAACTCAGGCTTCAGCCCAGGTGTCACCTCCTTCTGGGAGCCTTCCTGGACTCTCCATACCCAAGCAGGGATAAATGTACCTCTTCCATGTTCTGCCAACACCTGCCTTCCCAGCACTTCCCTTCACAAGAACCACAGCTGTCCTTCATTCACTTAACATTTATGGAGCACCTCCTAGGAGTTTGGTACAAGGTGACGAGCAGATAGAATCCCTGTCCTTGTGGACACGGCAGTCTACAGAGACAGATATTAACCAAGTTCAACAAATGGGTACATGACAACAAAAAAGTAGGCCAGTTCTCTGCAGCAAAAGAATTTGGTTCTTGGAGAATAACAAAGGAACTTGAGCTGATGAGGTAGGTCTAGCAGTCAGGGAGGGCTTCCTGGAGGAGGTGATGCTCAAGATCTAAAGTACAAACAGAACTGAACTCTGGTTTCTCCAACTCTAAACCAGAGGAGGAAAATGCTGCCCCTGCAAGTGCCCCTCCCCCCCCCCAGAGCCACCCTAGAGCTCAACGGAAGGAACAGATGGAAGGACAATGTGGCAGGGAAAGGCACGACATGGAAATAGCTGGCGGCTTTTTATTTTTTAATTTCTTATGGGGGAGCGGGCGCACAGGAGGTGAGTTGGGAAGGCCTACAACAGGGCTGCGAGCTGTGACTGCTTCTACCATGGGGCCCTACCTTCCTTTCCTGCCACATCCTGTCCCCTCCCCGCCCCTTCCCACGCCTAGCTCAGGTCACAGGTGCCATTCCTTCTGTAGGACTCACGATTCCCACCCCCTGCCTTTGCTTTGTGCAGTCCCCTGCACCTGATATCCCCACCCACTCCGACCTCCATCTCCAGCTCTGGCAAAACCACTGCATCCTCTGGGACTCACTAAGGTGTCCTCTGCCCTCCTTCCCGAGCCACCCCTATCCCCCACCCCCGCCAAAGTTGATGGGACCTCCTCCACTTCCAAGCTCCAATGGTCAGCTATGAGCACTGGGCTCTAGAGTCAAACTTCCAGAATTCAAACCCCAGCTCTGGCACAGAATCTTGGGCAAATCATTCCCATCAGTAAAATGGGTATCCGTATTTGCCTCACAGGCATAATACATCAAAAGCATTTAACACAGTGGTAGCCGCACAGTAAGTGCTTTATACACTTATTTATGAGGTGTTCGCTGAGCCTGGCACCATGCTTGGGGCATTATTTTATTGAATCCTCAGGGTAATTAGGTGAGATGGGTGTGGGTGCACATTTTTACAGATGAGGAAACGGAGTCTTGGCGAGGTCAAATACTTGCCCAAGAGGACATGGCTTTTGAATGGCAGAGTGGGGACTCGAACCCACGACCATCTGCCCTGCACTGAGCCTGGCACACAGTAGGTTCATTTATTCATTCAACACGTACTGGTGCATCCCACAAGCTACGTGGGTGCTTCACATCCATGAACCCCAAAGATTCATAAGAAGCATGCCATGTGGGTGCCATTGCTACTACTCTATTTTCCCAATGAGGCAGCTGAGCTAGGAGGGATGGAGACCATCTGGTCCGTGAAAAGGCTGAGGTCTGAATCATCTCCGGCTCCAGAGTCCCAGGTGGCCAACTCCCTGCTCCTGGAGTCCTGGTCCTGCAGCACCAGCCAGCTCCACCTCTGCCCCACCAAACCTTTTCACGACTGACCTCCCCAGGTGTGCCCAGTACCTCCCAGCTCCCTCTCCCCTCTGCACATAGGTCTCCAATGGAGAATCATGGTAGCAAGAGGGAAACCTTCAACCTGAAACACGTATTACTGAAACCAAAGAATCTGAAAAGGCTACATGCTGTCCAAATGCAGCTGCAGGACATTCTGGAAAGAGCAACACTATGGAGACGGCAAAAAGATCAGTGGTTGCCAGGGGCTGGGGGGAGAAAGGGATGAACAGCAGAGCGCAGAGGATTTTTAGGGCAGATAAAGAGATGTATAGGAAATCTCAGTACTTTCTGTTCAGTTTCATTGTGAACCTAAACGTGCTATAAAAAATAAAGTCTCTTATTAAAAAAGAAGAAAGTAAAAAAGGAAATATCTTGTCTGTGCTCTGCTGCTACTGTAGGATGTCAGCAGGGATCCCAACGCTCCACTCCGGCACATAGGCGAAGGGCCTCCTTCCAGATGGGTTCCTCCCTGCCCTCAGCCCATCACAGCCTGCACGGGGCTGGGGCCTTCTCAGAGAAGGGGTCTGAAGGCGTCTGGCACACAGCGGGAGCCCAGTAGCCACTGGTGAACGGATCAAAGCTTCCTCTCCTGGACTCTTGCTCTCTCTCATATACGGTTCCAGAACAGCCCTGCCCCACCCTCCCAGCCACACACTTCCACCCTGCCCTCCACATCCACACAGATGGATAATGAAAGCAGAGACACAGGACGGTCCTTCTGCAGCCCCATCTGTGCCTGTGGGAGAGAGCGGGAGGGCGGGGACATAGGTGATGAAGCTATGGCACCTGGATCTTCAGAGTCCCGGTGCTAGCAAAGTCTTCCCTCTTAGCACCACCCTCTTAACCTGCCCTAAACATGGCTGTGGGCCTTACAAGGGAAGCAAAAGCCTGTCTCTCAGTGGGCTGCTGCTGGGCCGGCCCCAGTTAATCCTTTTCTGGGATGCTATAAATAGGCACCACGCATCGTTCCCTCAGAGTATAGGGACTGGCCAACCTGCCCTGACCTGGAAGCAGGGCGTTCTGGGCACTGAGATTGGGTTTCCCTCACACAGGTGCCCTGCACGGGTGTTCAGACACCCCCTGACGAGGAGGTCACCCCAGTGCCTGGTTCTGGGGCATTCACCTGGGGGCATTTTGGCAAAAAGGTCCCCCCAGCTACACCTCCCGCACACAGCCACTCAGGGAGATGATGGAACTGTGAAGACAGTCAGTCCCCCGCCGCCCCTCCATTCCCGGAGAAAACAGCCTGCGTGTCTCACATTCCCAGCCCACGCCCTGGAGACTGGCCAGCCTTCTCCTGGGTGCTCTGCTGCTGTGTGAGGCGGCTCCCCTGGCAACACGCCCCACTTCCTCAGACCCACGGGCCTCGTGGATCAGGAAGGCACGCACAGACGCTGGAGCGGCCTCAATTCTCTCTGGGGGTCTGGGCAGCTATAGGAGATAAGAACACGAATTCCCAGATGGTTGCTTCAAACAGCACAGGGTGAGCCAGAAAACACATCAGCCACCTCTAGCCTACATTGGGAGGAAAAGCAGCCAAGCATCACATCCAAGGGCTGGGTGAGTACCCTGGCTCTGCTCCCTCACCAGCTGTGTGGCCTTGGGTAAGTCACTTCACTTCCTTCGTGCTTCAATTTACTCCCCTCTATAAAAAGGGATAATAAATAGGACCTACCCCTCTGAGCTGTTTTAAGACTGAAATATGTTCATGGATGTAGAGCACTTAGCACACTGTCTAGGATACAGAACTTTCTGGAAAATGCTCTGTGCCTAAAATGTCCAAAACGGGATCCCTAGCCACATGCGGCTATTGTCCACTTGAAACTTGGGACAACTGAGCAACAGGATTTTTTTATTTGAGTTTTACTTCCTTTAAATGTAAACATGTAACACTAGTGGCTCCAATTGGATGGTGCAGGTCTGGAACACAGTAGGTGCCCAATAAATGCTAATTATGATTGTTGTTAGGGGTGGTTGTTTTTGGAGGGCTCACTGGGTTACAAACTAGGGAGCATTTCATTTCTGAGCAAGCCGAGATCGGGGAAACTGTATTCATCTTCAAATTCCAGCATCTTGCTGAGCGGTTCTGAACCGCATTTGGGTTTTGGGGTTGTGGACCTCAGAGACGTACTGAGGATACTCTCTCCCTACAACAAGTACGTGTCTGCGTAACTTCAGGGTTGCCCAGGCCCCTAGATCCCACAGACACCTAGCACCCAGGAGGTCACTTCCGCACTGCGGGGCTGAGCTCCAGATGCTGGGGCCCTCACCCTGCCCAGGCGGGATTCTGTGTCTTGTCTGCCTAGTTCGTTCCCATGTCCCTGCCTGGTCATGTCACCTGGACTCTCCTCTGGGTCCCCTCCCTCCCTCTCACTGGGCTGACCCCACAGCGTCCCTCCAGGCTTGACAGATCTAAGCGATGAGTCCCAGAGTGATTGGCACAAAAGCCATATGTGACCAGGGCGGAGGTCCAATGAAACCTAATCCTGAACTAATCCTGAATCTTCTAGGAGAACCACGGGGGGGGGGGGGGGGGGGGCGGGGGAGGAAGCTCTCTGTCTGCTGATGCCAAGCTGGCAGGTTGTAACCTGAGAGCTGGGCAACATTCTCCCTCCCCACAGAGACCAGCAAAGCAGAAAGCTAGCACAGAGAAAATCAGTGCAGAGACCAGAAAACACAGAGGGTCCTGATGACATCATTGGAACCCCTGGATAGAGCTGTACCTGAAGCTGGCCTCACTCCAAACTTCCCAAACCCCTGAAGCCACAACGTCGATTTCGTAAGGCTCTCTTTCCCTCTTGGCTTGATCTTCATATATTTATTCGTTGTTCCAGCTGGCTTTGTTAGCAAGTTATCATCCAAATTGAAATGGGTGGAACTGGCTAAAATACTGCGACGTGCTACTTCTCAGTTGTGTGACCTTGGTCCAGTTTCTTAACCTCTCTGAGCTTCAGTTTCTCCCATCAGTAAAGAAGAGTTGCTATTTGTACCTGCTCTATAGGAAGCTCGCTTTGTGCACTAAATGAGATCAAACAAAGCAAGTTAGAGCAGCATTTAATAAATGGTGGTTGTAAAGATGTCTAGTTCTCAAAAAGAAGGAAACAAATGCATGATAGTTGCTATAATTCTAACTAATTAGACGTAATTTACTAAATAATAAAAATTAAAGGAGAATCCAGTCAAGGTCCCAGGTATCATCAAGTCTCAAGTCTTGAGGCTTCCGTCCTCTGATGTTTAAGTAGGAGACTCACTGCCAAAGGAACGGTTATTGTCCTTTACAAAACTGAGTTCTTTCAAGGTTGTCCAATGAAAAAGCACAAGAATCTATTTATTTCTTGTCTTCCTCTACCACTCAAGGAAAAGTACACTGCCTCCCCCTGGCCTTCAGCACTTAGCTGCTCATCCAGGGCCTCGCAGTGGCTAAGTGACAAGACCCGCAAGCTCACAAGGGCGTCAGAATTCCTTCAGCTGAGGGATTAACGCCACGAGGCCAATGAATAAGCAGACCCAGAGGGAAGATCCAACTGCCCACCTCAGGATGTTGAGGCAGCCAGGCAAGACTCAGCCTTCCCCACCCCCGCTCAAGGGCTCGTTCCTTTGGACCCCAAGAAATACCCTCTTCCCAGGCTGCGGCACCGCTCCTGTGGCAGCAGCACCCCCAGCCTGGGGCTTACCCAAAGAGAGCAAGATCCTACACTGAGAACATCTACAAGTTCATGTGACTGACCAGACAGGGCAGCACAATGTCCTTCTGCGACTGATTTCTATCTTGCTCTTAAATGGGTAAGCCAAGCACTCTGCCTGGTCCCTTCATAAATACTGGTGAATACCTGGCAGTGATAGCATCGCAGCAGTGCTGCGCGGTACAGGATACCCTCGCCATCTGATGCACGAGGACACCGAAGCTGGAAGGGTCCAAGCATCCACTAAATGGCAGGACTCAAACTTGGAACACAAGGCTGTCCGGTTCCAAAGCTTGGACCTTTTGCCAACTCCACGTGCTCAGAGGAGCTCATCACCATATGTGATAGGTCATTGGTTTCAGCTCCGGAGTGACGCGGAGCCCGGTTCCAGAGCCAGAGTCCAAGCTGTACCACTGACACTGTCGGTGACCTTTGGTGACTTATTTGCCATCTCCGTGAGTCACTATCCTTACCTTTAAGGGACAGTGTTTTATCCACTTTGTGTGGCTTCATGACAATTAAATGAGGCCATCACCATAAGATGCTCAGTAAATACTGTTTAAGAAATAAAAAAATCTTTACCCTGTTAGAATGCCTTTAGTTGAGCCTTTGCTTTTCCTGACCGGAACGAAGATTCCCAGATGGTCTTACCAGTGACCAAGTTTTAATAGGTCTGAAATACAGACTTGGCAAATTCCTTGTTGAGAAAATGCGAGAGACCTGGCTCTCGGGGAGGGATGCTGGCCAAATCTGATGGTTTGAGGTTCTTAGAATCCTGGAGCTGTCCAACTGCGTCCACTTGGAAAGCAGAATGGCATAGGCAGAAGGAAACTGCTGGCGGCCACAGGTGGTTAGGGGCAGCACTGGGACAAGGACTTTGGTGTCCTCACTTCCCATCCTGGGGTCTGCAGCCAGCAAGTGGGGTGTCCCACTGGGGTGCACAAATGCCCTTTCCTACCTGCCGACCAGCAACAAATGCTACACTACCATTTCCCGGAGCCCTTCATGAGGTTACTGCAGGGAAGACCCAGCCAGACTGCACAGGAGACATAACCCAGCCGGAAAGCTAGGCCCCACCTGCCACCCTGCTCACGTCAAACCAGGGTGCTGAAGCCCAGGCCCTGCGCTAGCAAAAGCTCCCGGAAGCCGCATTGCCGGAGACCTGAAAAAAGCATCAAAACACACCGCACGGATGTGGCTGCATTATTCACGAGGAGAATTTCTGCCAGCTTAAGCCTGAAAACACGACACACGTGAACTGATTTGAGTCAACCCTATAAGCATCAGAGAACCCCAAAATATCCACACCCAGTATTCCTGCATCTACTCGACTGGCAAGTATTTCTGGAACCCCTATTTGGCCAGTGGGGGAGTGGGGCAGAGTCAGGCGCTGTGGTTTCGAGCCTAAGAATTGAAAGCTCAGAAGAGAACAGCGAAGTTTCTTCTCTTGCCTAAAGACTCTGTGCCCCCGATTTGTGCCCTGCATTTATTGCTCAGCTGTGGCCAGAGCAGTCCACAACATGGATGAATTCATGCTTCTCCCCTTGTTCAAAATTCTCCCACGGGTCCCGTCTCACTTCCGGGGGGCCACAAGACCCTGCAGGAATGGCCTCCTGCTCCCTCTCTGACCTGTCTCCTCCTCCCTTCGGTTCACTCCACTCCAGGCTCCTTGACCTATTTGCTATTCATCGTTCCTGACTCAGGGCCTTTGCCTATGCTGTTCCCTCTGGCAGGAACACCTTTCCTGCAGAGGTCAGCAGGGTTCCCTCCTTCCCTTTAGGTCTCTGCTCAAGTGTCAGAGTATCAGAGGCCATGCCTGACCACCTCCTCTAGAAAGCACTGCCCATTCCTCTCCACTCACTTTCTTTTTCTTTTCGTTCTTTTCTTTAAGATTTCTATTTATTTATTCAGGAGAGACACACAGAGAGAGGCAGAGACATAGGCAGGGGGAGAAGCAGGCTCTCTGCGAGAAGCCTGATACAGGACTTGATCCCAGAACCCCGCAATCACGATCTGAGCCAAAGGCAGATGCTCAAACACTGAGCTACCCAGATACCTCTCCACCCACTTTCTAGTTTTATTTTTCTCACAGCATTTGTGACTTCTAATACAGGCATACTTACCTTTATTGTACTTTGCAGACACTACTTTTGTTTTTCTTTTCTTTTTTTTCTTTTTACAAATTGAAGGTTTGTGGCCATCTTGCATCAAGCAAGTCTGTATCAGCACCATTTTCCCAATAGCATTTGCTCACTTCCTGACTCTGTGTCACACTTGGGTAATTCTAACGATATTTCAAAACTTCTCATTATTATTATGTTTGTCATAGTGATCTGTGATCAGTGATTATGAAAACTCATGATGGTCAGCATTTTTTTAGCAGTAAAATGGGTTTTTTTGGAAGCCTCCACCTCCCACT
Source organism: Canis aureus (assembly GCF_053574225.1). NCBI lineage: Eukaryota > Metazoa > Chordata > Mammalia > Carnivora > Canidae > Canis > Canis aureus. The sequence goes on along the minus strand of NC_135637.1, from coordinate 22,540,064 downwards.
CCCCTTAAAACATGTATACAATATGTACAATAAAAAAAATAAAATCAATATAATTGTAATATGTAACATAACACAGTATTTCTAGATTAAGATAATTATATTATTAAAAATATAATAATAATTACATATTTTTTTAGACATAATTCTTTCACACACTTAATAGACTACACTATAGTGTAAACACAACTTTTACATGCACTGGGAAACCAAAAAATTCCTTTGACTTGACTTATCACAATATTTGCTTTCTTCTGGTGGCTTGGAACTGAACCCACAATATCTCCAAGGGGTGCCTGCATATATTTATTGTTTATCTATCTGTCCCCCAACTAGATCCTATGCTTCATGAGAGCATGTGAGCAGGGATGCCGCTTTGCACCTTTTCTACAGTTCCTAGGGGTGTACCTGGTACATAGTTGATGTTCAATAAATATTCCTGGAAGAAAGGAGGCAGCAAAAAACTTCAGGAATGGAAGGAGGGAGAGGAGGTGGGATAGAGAGGAAGGAAAGGAGGGAAGGAGGCAGGAAAGAAAGGAGGAAGCTTTCTTCTAAGAAGTGGCAAAAAGCTCCATCTTGGACCCTGTTACCAGCTGATACTTTCTGAAGTCCAAGTCCAAGCAAGACCCTCCTTGCTCATAAATTTTCTACAGCTCCCTGCCGTCTAGTGGAGCAAAGCCCCGAACAGGGTGCATCTAGCGGGCCTTTGCTGCCCCATCTCTTCCCCTACATACACCTGACCTCAAGCCATGTCTCCAGGGACTCTGCTGGACCTCTGTGAGGCCACCCCTCAGAGCTGACAAAGCAGGATTTGAATCCTGGCTTCTCCACAGGCTGGCTGTGTGACCTTAAAGTGAGCTGCTTAACTCCTCTGTGCCTCCAGCTCCTCCTTTATGGAGCGAAGGAGACAAGTATCCTCCCTCTTCGGGCCGTCATGAAGAAGTGAAGGAGTTTTCCAGCACAGAGGTTTCTCCGTCTCAACCACAGTGCCAGTCTGGGCTGACACTTCTTGGTGGTGGGGGCTGTCCTGTGCATCGCAGGAGGTTGAGCAGCATCTCTGGACTCTACCAACTAGATGTCAGTCGCACCCTCGTTTTTGACGAGAAATGGCTCCAGACATTACCAAATGTCCCCTGGGCTAGGGCTGCCAGATTTAGCACTAGGCACTTTACTTCTGTTTATCTGGAATTTGAATTTAACTCGATGACCTATACGTTGTCCGGCAACCTCACCTGGGGGGCAAAACTGTTGCCCCTCTTTTATTGAGAAGAAAGAAGTAGATCCAAGTGGAAGCACCACAGGGGTCTCAGTAGAAACATCAGTTGATTCTCTCACTTCCTCCAATCTTCTTAGGATGTGAAACCCTCCTCCATCATCCCGTCACACTCCTACCCTGTCCCAAGGCTGGAAGGCACAGCTCCCCAAACACGCCCAGCTCAGCCGCTGTGGCAAGGGCTCCCCATGGCAGCTCTCATACCAGCTCCAGTTGGCAGAGGTCCACAAGAGCCTCCTCTCCAGCACTGGCCTCATCCCCCTGCCTCCGTCCCCCGGGGGTCTGTCCTCCCGCCCTCAAGCACCTGCTTTTGTCTCTTCCAATTAAGAGGCCTCCCAGGCCTAGCCCAAGGCAAGAAAACAAGGCAGTTAGTCACTTGGCTTCCGTTATCAACCTGGCTCAAGTGGCTGGCTCCTTTAATGGCAGTCGTCATGGCAACAAGAAGCCGTCCCCGCAGCTGCCACTCTGGGAACCAAAACAAAATTAAGGGTTGGAGGCGGGGAGGGGAAGGGAGGGGAGGGCAAAGCCAGCCAGGGAGGAGCCAGAATGGAGCTGGTTGGGTTTAACTGCAGGAAATCTCACCCAGGCCACCCTATCTCCTGGGCAACACTGGGGAGACAGAAAAAATAAGATGCCTGCCCAGAGGCAGCTCAGGCTAATGTGGTGGGTGTTTTCACATCGCTTATCCTGACAAGTGATCTTCATCCTCACTAGGAATAAACTGAAACTCAGACCCTTGTGAAGGTAAAGACAGATGCCCCGCTAAGGCTGTGCAATTACAAGCCTTAAGTTTAGGTCCGCCCTCTTGCTCCACCTGGCTCCTGTCCTCCCCATCCTTTTTCCCTGTGCTTTTAGGATAGGACCTCCTGCTCTGCCCCTCTGCATTTGGCACCATGCTCCTTCCTCTCTGTACTCCAGCCACTTCAGAGTCCTCTCATCACTCAAGTTCACGGTGCTCCCTCCAGCCACAAAGTCTTTGTATATGCAGTTCCCTCTGCCAGGAATGGTTCTCCTCTGTCTTCCCACCTCCTGCCTTCATCTTAGAGGTGTGCTCATCCTTCACGTATCTTCTTAACATCACTTCCTCCAGGGCGCCTTACTGGGCCACCTTGACCTTGTTGTATGTTCCTGTGGTGCCGAGTACCTCTCCTTCACACCTTGGTGCAAAGGCTGTCATAATCCTCTGAATTACACTCAGAATGTCTATCAGGATCTGTGTACCAAAATGGGAATGTCAGCCCTAAGAGGGCAGGACTTCTTTTATTCACTGCTGCATCCGCAGAGCCCAGTCCTGTGTCCGGCACACAGATGCCCTTCAGTAAGTAAACATGTCAGAATTTGAACCCAGCTCCGGGTGAGCCCAATGCTCCTTCTTGACCTGCTTCATGGTTCTGAGTCATACTGGCTCCCAGAGTCAGCACAGGACAGAGCTTCCAGCCCCATAGCCGCTGCTGGCTTTTCTGGCTTCTGTGGCTCAGCCCAAGCTTGCAAACCTTGTCTAAAGAAACTGACTGTTAAGCCACCCTTTCCATGAAGAATGATGGGAGGTACCTTTGGATGAGGCTGTGACACGCAGGGATGTGACTTCTCTGAACCCAAAAGATGAGGAGAAGGAAGAGCAGACTTGACTCCCAGATTTCTAGTCAAAGAGCTTCCCTCCACCATTCCATTGAAGACTGGCTCTCTGATACTGGGACAAGATGCTCTCCCAAGAGGTGGGCAGAGGAAGGCAAGGAGAAAGGAGGTCTGCTTTGGTGGGGCATGGACTCATCGCCATGCCCTTAGGGGCACCCATGCTCAGCAAGGGGTTCATAGAAGACTTGAACTTGTTTTCCCTTGACTGCTTCCGTGCCCTTGAGAAATCACTTATCCTGTCTGGGCCATTTTTCACCTCTGTAAGATGGAAATCATTCCACCCACAGCTGAGACTGTGGTGCCGTGGAGACACGGATGAGCACATTTAGGATATAGAGGTAAGAGCCTGGCTCTGATGTCAGACAAATCTGGGGGGTTAAGTCCCTGGCTTTGCACCTTCTTGGCAGTGTTCTCTTGAGCAATCCACACCTTGTCTCCAGGCTTGATTTCCTTGTCCATGAAATGGGGGCAGCCTCAGTCACCTCAAGTCACCGTGTACACAGGATATGGCACAGAATAGTACCCACTCTATGGAAACTCTGATTACTGAAATGATGTGCCCTGAGAAATGCAGAATTTAGAATCAGCCACCAACTTGTGACTATAAACCTGCCCTCTGACTGCAGATCCAGGGTCAAGGACCTTTGCCCAAACTTGCGAGGTTCTGTCCCTGACCCCTTCAGGCACCAAGCAGGATGCCAAGGGGTCCCTCTGATCAAGTGATGGCCTCAGCCTTAGGCCAGGCAGAAAGCTCAGTCTAAGCCCCAAACTCGGCTGCTCCCAGGACAGAGGATGCAAGCTGACAACTCTGGTCACTAGAGGCAACGTGTCCCCCACAGCTTGCCGATATTCCAAACTAGACTGACATGGGTAGGACCTCCAGGAGCATTGCACCAATGCCTCTTTCTCCAGCTGTGGAAACTGAGTCCTTGAGAGAGGAAAGGACTTGTCCAGGGCACCAAGGGAGCTCCTGGCAGAACCAGGCCAGAGGCCCAGCTGAAGCCCTGCCCAGAAGCAGATACCGAGAGGCACTGCCCTCCCAGACGCCTTGCTCACAGGCTCTTCTACCTGTATAGATCCCTTCCATTGAACCAGCAAGCCATTTCCTGAGAAACATAGCCATTCCGGGGATGCCTGGGTGGCTCAGTGGCTGAGTGTCTGCCTTTGGCTCAGGGCTTGATCCCGGGGTCCTGGGATCGAGTCCCGCGTCAGGCTCCGCACAGGGAGCCTGCTTCTCCCTCTGCCTGTGTCTCTGCTTCTCTCTGTGTGTCTCTCATGAATAACTAAACGCTTCAAAAGAAAAGAAAACACAGCCATTCCACGTGACAGTCTCCGGGGAGTACAAATGACATCTAGGTTTAAACAATGAACAAAGAGACTACAGGCTTTTAACCTGAAGGCTTTTGAGAGAGTTTCTATAAGACACCCTCCACCAACTCAGTCATCAGAAAATTGTAGGTGTGCAGGTTTTGTTGCAAAGGTGGTCTATCTAGATAGAGCTTTCTTCAGGTCCCCACAATGCCTCTAAGAGGGCTAAACTGAAAAGTTCTGGGCCTTTCTGAGGAATTCCACGTCTCCCATTATGTATCCTTATTCAGAAATGCCAGAATAGACAACTAGCTCTAGAGCTGATTCTTTAAACAACACGAGACACGCCACACAGAGACCTACACACAACACGCGCCCATGCTTCCTGAGGAGGGAGGGGCAGCCACCGGTCCCCTCTTCCAGGCTGTCTTTGATGGCTGACTGCCACCATGCAGGGAGGGGCTTCTGGGTGCTCGGTGCTGACACCAGGCTGACACCCTCCTCGTGTGTGCACACGCATGCGTACACACACACACACACACACACGCAGGCGCGCGCGCCATCAGGCCAGCCCCAAGGTCTACAGCCATTTGTGATCTCGAGCTGAGGACCCAAGATACAGAGGTGATGCCGCTCAACAGTGACCGGGTCCCAGGGTGAGGGATGTGAGGCAGCATAAGGAGGGCAGCACACACACATACAGTCACACATACATGGCCGCAGCCTCACTCACGCACACAGAGACTTCTGCATCACACGGTTACACACCACACTCACAAAGACAGATCAACACACAGACACGTGTACACGCAATATGGAGACACACTTGGTTATCTCCAGGCAGATGCACAGACAGCCTCAGATACACACACTCACAGGCACATGTCGTCGCCCACACAGGAGTGAGCGTGCTCCACACGCAGTCCGGGCATCGACATGCTTCCCAGGAGCCCGCCGCTGCAGGCTCGCCCCTCTTCGGGAAGTCCAGGGCTATTCACGAAAGGCTAGACTGGGCTCCCAGCTGGCCCCAAGGAGAGTGAAGGGGGCAGAGGGGCAGGTGAACCCTGCCTGATTCGCACCCTACTGCGGGTCGGGGGTGGGGAGGGGTGGGTGAGGGGAACTCGCCTGCCGAGACGCCCTGGCACAGGCCCACAGATGGTGTAACCCAATGACCAGGGACTTTCGGGGAGGGAGTCCCCAAGCTCCTGGGGGCGGTTCTAAGGACTGAGAATTGTGGGGAAGGGGAGATGGGGGCTGTTATCCCAAAGTGAGCCGTTCCCTTTTGCCGAAGTCTGGTCCTCCTCCTGCAGCCCTACCCAGCCCCTCACCTCCCAGTAAGTCCAGTCAGCCCCCAGGTGCTTGCCTCACCTTAAAGAGACCCACCCACCTGCTCCTCCACCAGAGGGGGTCCTACCCAGACACACCCGGGTGTGCCCCCTATCTGGGGCGGCCCTCCCGCTGCGTCCGCCCCTACACACAGCAGGAAAACATCGAGCCCCCCCCGTACCTGAGGCCCCCACCCCCAAACTCACCCGCCTCCAGTCCTGCAGGAGGCCAATCCCTCCCCAGGTGAGCCCCACGGCTCAGGTGGCCGCCCCGCTGCCACGGGCCACCACCCCTTTGGAGACCCTTGCCCCGGGGGAGCTTCGGCGGCTCCCTCCCCAGGGTCGCGCCCCCGGCCCCCCCCCACCCCCGGCACCTACCTCCTTCTTGACAGTGCGCAGCAGCCTCTGCCGCGTGTCCGCCTCTGTGGGACGAGACGGGGGGACGGCGGGTCAGCCGAGCGCTGGGGGCGGGGGCACGGGCCGCCCTCCCGCCGCCCCCGCGCCCCGCGCCCGCTCACCCGCTTACCCGCGGGGCCCGAGGCCATGGCCGCGCGCGCTGCGTTCCCGTCCGGGCGGCGGCGGCGGCGCTCGCTGGCTCGCGGGCTCGGCTGCAGCAGCCGCGGCGGGGCGGGGCGGGGCGGGGCCGAGGGCCGGTGACGTCAGGGCCCCCCGCGCGGCCGCCCCGCCCCGCCCCTCCCGAGCCGCCGCCGCGCGCCCGGGCGCCCAGCGGGAGGGTCCTCCGGGCCGCGCGCACGCCCCAGGCCTCGCCCGGCCAGCGCCCCGCCCCCCGCCCCCGCGGGCAGCCCCGCCCACCACGCGCGGCGCCGCAGGTCCCACCCTCTGCCGGGCGGGCCGGGGCGGGCCGGGGCGGGCCGGGGCGGGGCTGCGTCCCTTCCTGGAGGTGCGCCCGGTGCCAGGCTGGAGGCGGCCGCGGGAGGGAGTCGGCGGGACTGTCACTGACGCTCTCTGGGCCTCAGTGTTCTCATCTCTACAATGGACAGAATATGGGACGCCCGGGTTGCTCAGCGGTTGGGCACCTGCCTTCCGCTGGGGGCGTGATCCTGCGATATTACGAGATAGCTGCTACATTATTATTAATCATTCGTATTATTGTTATTATTGAGAATCTTGTTCTTTGGTCTTTCTGTTGACTCTCACTCGAGATTTATTCATTTGTTTGAGAAGTAGGATTTGAATAACTGCTTAGCAAGGCTTTATATTCATCATCTCTAAATCTTTTGTTGGGGGTGTGCCTTTCTAGAGAACTCTGGACACTGAATGTGAAGGTACGAAACCAGAAATCGGTTTTTTGGTTAAATTCTTTCTGTGGGATTTCTCTGTTCTTATCAATAGTTTAACTTCAACCCCCAGACCTATGTAAGAGATTTTCATGTTAGGCTCTTCAATCTCTTGTCCTTGAAATACCGAGTCTTTTGGCAGAGATTCTTAAGTGTCCCAGAGTACCCAAAAGATGAGTGACTCCCTATCAGTCATTTCCACTTTTCCCCCTCATTTGGTCATTTTGGCCACTGAAGATTTGCTTAATGTATTTCTCTGATTTATGTTTATCTCATGTTTGTACTAATAATGTTGGACCTAATGTTTATCCTTTCTTCTTTTACACATACACACACTCACAAGACTATTCTGGACTTTGGTTCAGGGGCCATTTATGGCTGAGGCTTAGTCATACCAATTCCCTTTCATTCTTGATCTCTCTCCCTATTACTATCACTCATCTCCTGCCACTTTAGCTCAAGTCCTAGACTTGCTCATGACTGAAATGAAAGCTGGAGTTTTTGAATAAAGAAAAGGAAATGCCAAATGAAAGAAATCTGATAAAATTAGAAAAGAGGAGAATCCCTCTGACCACTGATACATATATTTGTATATATGTATATGTATGTGTGTGTGTGTGCTTGTCAGAGAAATGATACACATGGTCTGTATGTATTATATATGCGCGTATATATTTCAGTGGTATTAAGGAAACTCAAGAATTTCATTGCTAAAATAATTTTCTATGCCAAGTGAATACCTATTTGCATTCGTTTTCATAATTATTTCTATAATTGGTTCCACAAGTAAATGCAGAAATAGCTGCATAGGCTTACTCCTCCTACCACCAGCTTAGTACAGATATACAGAGAAGGCAATAATACATATTTAAATTATTCTTCTTGGGGATCCCTGGGTGGCTCAGGGGTTTAGCGCCTGCCTTTGGCCCAGGGCCCGATCCTGGAGTCCCGGGATTGAGTCCCACGTCGGGCTCCCGGCATGGAGCCTGCTTCTCCCTCCTCCTGTGTCTCTGCCTCTCTCTCTCTCTCTATGTCTATTATAAGTAAAAAAATAAATCTTTAATGAATAAATAAATTCTTATTTTCTAACAAATCGTATAATCACAATATTGGAATGATAGCTCACTTAGTATTCTGTTCCTGCATTTCAACACCCGGGTTCTTTCACAGAAAATAGATGCTCTCGGGCAGCCCCGGTGGCTCAGCGGGTTAGCGCCGCCTACAGCCCAGGGCGTGATCCCGGAGGACGTCAGGCTCCCTGCATGGAGCCTGCTTCTCCCTCTGCCTGTGTCTCTGTCTCTCTCTCTCTCTCTCTCTCCTCTCTGTGTATTCTCTGAATAAATAAATAAAATCTTAAAAAAGAAAAGAAAATAGATGCTCTCTGAGAATTAAATGGTCAAATATAGAGAGGTAGATGGCTAATTGTAAGTGCTATTTGAATAAATTTGCATATGAAAGGACCTCAAAAAACTTCTGTTAAGAAAAATCTATAAATCATTTTATCTGAGATGACTCCCTTTCTGTACTCATGCCAGCATCTCTGGAATCAAAACAAAAGTTCCAAAATTTTCAATAAGATCTTCCTTCTTAGTTCTCAATCAATTGGTTATCCAGTTAGTAAGTTATCTGTTTTATATGGAAGGATTTCCATATTTTGTGGATGTAATTCTTAGGACCTGATCAAAATACAGAAGAAGAAGGGGAATGGAAAAGATATTTAGCTGGGAAGGAAAAAAGAAAGAAGAAGAAAGAAAGAAAAGAGAAAAATAGAAAATTTGGATCAGTAAAGATGCTGAATTAGATAAATATGTTAGAAATTCTAGGTCATTAAAATATACTGTGTTACTAGAGCTAGAGGCTTTGATTGGTCTCGTTCTTTGGAAATTCCAGTCACATGGAAGAAAATCTCCACTTAAATGTCCCTAGAACAGATACTGACAAGGGTGTAGAATGATGCTATCAACATATATTAAATGAGTAATATTCCCTTACTTTAGGAACTCCCCAGAATTATTAACCCCCTCCACATACACACGAGTTTCATTTTTCTTCATTGTGTTCTAGACCCATGTTCTTTTTATGAGAATTATAGAAGATTGGAATGAAGAATAAACAAAGAAGCTACAGGTTGAAATATTATATTCTAGGTTCAGATACAAAGAATCTAATTTCTTTTACTTTTATTGGAGCTCAATTTGCCAACATACAGCATAACACGCAGCGCTCGTCTCAGAAGCGGGCCCCGTGCGTAGAAGGGAGCGACTCCCGTGGTGGGGTCGCCAGCGCCTCGCCCTTCCTGCTCCTCGTCCGCACTGGCCCGGTGGGCCGACCTGCTGCCTTGACTCAGCGCTTCTGGGGGGTGCCTGGGCGGGGCCACCTGCTGCTCCGGGCTCCTCCCGGGGCCCCGCCCCTCCGCGGCCCCGCCCCCACGCGGCCCCGCCCCTCCGCGGCCCCGCCCCTCCGCGGCCCCGCCCCTCCGCGGCCCCGCCCCCGCCGGACCCTCGCCCCTTCCACGGCCCCGCCCCCTCCGCCGCCACGCCGCGTGCACCAAGCTCTTTCCCAGCGCAACCGCCGTCTTCATCATCTCCGCCGCCTCCTGGCCGTTGCCGGCGCCCCGCAGCCTCCGATGGGGCAGCCTCCAGCCCCTGCCCCGCGCGCCGCCTGCTTAAGGGGCTGGACCCCTGGACCCTGAGGTCACCAGCCCAGCGGACTGAGTCACCCAGGTACCCCAGGAGCTTAACCCTCGGATTAGTGGTTTTAAGAGCTATGAAAGATGTTGCGTTAACGTGGATGGTTACTAATTTCTCAGCCTTCTAAGGAATCTGTAAGGATTAGGCATCTGAAGGTGAAGTGAGAAGTGCTTAAGCTACTTCATGAAACCTCTCATCCAGTATTTTGAAAATCCCTTTTCTCTCTTAGGTAGACATCTTCTGTTAATTAAGCAAACGTGTCACTTAAACTACAAAACAGTCACGCTTGCCGATATCTTAGAATACCTAGAGGACGTGATTTTCAGGAGTTACAGTTAGGATATTTGGATGTAAATTTTAGGGCATCTAGGGCCAAGTGTATTTTACTTATTTTTAATTAAAATCCAAGAGACATGTAGCGTATTATTTGCTTGAGAGGCAGAGTTTACTGATTCATCAGTGTATACGACAAGGACTCAGGAGTACATCATGGGCCCTCCTTCTGCCCATCACCCAGTCACCCCATCCCCCAACCCACTTCCCCTGCAGCAACCCTCAGTTTACGTCCTATAGTTGAGAGTCTCTTCTGGTTTGTCTCCCTCCCTGGTTTTGTCTTGTTTTGTTTTTCCCTCCCTTTAGGGCCAAGGATATTTTAGAGACATTTTTGTAATCATTACTTCTGCCAATTTAAATCACTTTATATCAGATATGAGTCAAAAGCAATTGCTCTGTAAGGACACCAAATGTTTTTCTTAAGTAAGCTGCTGTTAATAACTTGTTGCTTTTACATAATTGATTTTCTGCCCCTTGAGGAGACTATCCCTAGAGTATTTGGGTGCACAGCTGAGTGAGCTCAAAATAATCCTTTAAAAACTTTACTTTGGAAATGTACGTCCCCTCTGGATTCCTGGGTTTTTGAAGGACTGAGGTTACATACACCAGGACAATTCTACAAGTCATGATCTATATTTCCACTTATTTCCCAGGATCACATTTGTGCCAGTACCACCTGTCTGGACGGCCACGGCTGTGTAGTACAACCTGAAATCTGGCACTGTGATGCCCCCAGCTGTGGTCTTCGTTTTGAATAGTCCCCTGGCTCTGCGGGGTCTTTTCCAGTTCCACACTAAACCTAAAATGGTTTGTTCCAACTCTCTGAAGAAAGTCCATGGTATTTTGATAGGGATTGCATGAAATGTAAATTCCCTGGGTAGCATGGACATTTTCACAATATTAATTCTTCCTATCTATGAGCACGGAAAATTTTTCCATCTCTTTATGCCTTCCTCGATATCTTTCAGGAGCGTTCTGTGGTGTTTAGGGTAGAGATCCTTTACCTCTTTGGTTAGGTTTATTCCTAGGTAGCTTATGCTTTTGGGTGCAATTGTAAATGGGATTGACTCCTTAATTTTCGAGGCTCTTCTAACAACAACCTGTCAGTCAACAGCTTCTTCTATGTCCATTAATTTCCCAGGATCTCCTGTGGAAACAACGAAAGGAAAAACAAGCAGACAACCTGGGGACAAATGCCCTGGAAAACGGGTGAAAATATTTACCATCTTCCATAGCAAGAACTTGACCCATCAGCGGAGATCCCAGAGGGTAACATGAAAATTGATTCATTAAATAGCCTCAAGAAATCTTGTCCTAGGGCCACCTGGGTGTTTCTGTCAGCTAAGTTTCTGCCTCCTGGTTTTCAGCTCTGGTCATGACCTCAAGGTCATCAGATTCACCCATATTCAGCATGGAGCCTGCTTCGTATTCTCTCTTCCTTTCCCTCTGCCTGTCTCCTCCTTACACTTGCTCTTTTGCTCTCTCCACACACACAAAACAGAATCTTTATTCAGTTTTGCTCGGGGTGCCATTGTTATGACAAACCTCCTAAGCCGTATTATTTATGTTTCATGTGTCCACATCTTAATTTAAAAGGTCAGTCATTAGTTTGTGGCCAAAATAGTGAAATCGCATTGAGAACTCTAATTTGGTCAGATTTAATGGGAGGGGTTGTGAAGATAACATTTGGACATACTAGTCCGTGTTAAATATTAGCAAAATGTTTTCTGTTTTTACATTTTTTTACTGGAGTTCAATTTGTCAGCATATAGCATAACACCTAGTGCTCATCCCGCCAAGTGCCCCCATCAGTGCCCATCACCGGGTCGCCCCAACCACCCGCCCACCTCCCCTTCCACTACCCCTTGTTCAGTTCCCAGAGTTCGGTGTGTGTCCTGTTTTGTCACCCTCACTGATATTTTCCCTCCTTTTCTCCATTCCCTTTATTCCCTTTCACCAGTTTTTATATTCACCAAATGAATGAGACCATATCAAGTTTGTCCTTTTCTGATGGACTTATTTCACTCAGCGTAAGTCCCTCCAGGTCCGTCCGCGTCGGAGCAAATGGTGGGTATTTGTCGTTTCTCATGGCTGAGTAATATTCCATTGGAGCCGTGGATCACATCTTCTTTATCCATTCATCTCTCGATGGACCCCGAGGCTCCTTCCACAGTTTGGCTATGGTGGACATTGCTGCCATAAACATCGGGGTGCAGGTGTCCCCACATTTCACCGCATCTGCACCTTTGGGGTAAATCCCCAGCAGTGCAATTGCTGGGCTATAGGGAAGATCTGTTTTTAACTCTTTGAGGAACCTCCATCCACACAGGTTTCCAGAGTGGCTGCACCAGTTCACATTCCCACCTACAGTGCAAGAGGGATCCCGTTTGTCCGCATCCTCTCCAACATTTGTGGTTTCCTGTCTTGTGACTTTTCCCCATTCCCACTGGTGTGAGGTGGTATCTCATGGGGGTTTGGATCGGTAGTTCCCTGATGGCCAGCGATGCGGGGCATGTTCTCATGTGCTTGTTGGCTGTGTCTCTGTCTTCCCTTGTGAGATTTCTGTTCGTGTCTTTTTTTTTTTAAAAAGGAAGTTTTATTGGTTCTTTTTTTTAATTTTTATTTATTTATGATAGTCACACACACAGAGAGAGAGGCAGTGACATAGGCAGAGGGAGAAGCAGGCTCCATGCACCGGGAGCCCAACGTGGGATTCGATCCCGGGTCTCCTGGATCGCGCCCTGGGCCAAAGGCAGGCGCCAAACTGCCGCGCCACCCAATGATCCCTTCGTGTCTTTTGCCCGTTTCACGATCGGATTGTTGGTTTCTTTGCTCTTGAGTTGAATGCGTTCTTTATAGATCTTGGACACTAGCCCTTTGTCTGAGAGGTCGTTGGCAAGTATCTTCTCCTGTTCTGTAGGTTGTCTTTTACTCTTGTGGACTGTTTCTTTTGCTGTACAGGAGCTTTCGATCTGGGTGAAGTCCCAATACTTCGTTGTTGCTTTTGTTTCTCTTGCCCTCATGGATGTATGTTGTGAGATGTTGCTGTGGCCAAGTTGAAAAAGGGTGTTGCCTCTGTTCGCCTCTAGGATTTGGATGGATTCTTGTCTCACATTTAGATCTTTCATCCTTTTTGAGTTTATCTCTGTGTGTGGTGGCAGAGAATGGTCTAGGTTCCTCTTCTGCATGTGGATGTCCAATGTTCCCAGCACCATTTATTGAAGAGACTGTCTTTTTTCCAGGGATCGTCTTTCCTGCTTTCTCGAAGATTAGTTGACCATAAAGTTGAGGGTTCAATTCTGGATTTGCTATTCGGTTCCATTGATCTATGGGTCTGTTTTTGTGCCACTACCACACTGTCTTGATGGCCACGGCTGTGTAGTACAACCTGAAATCTGGCATTGTGATGCCCCCAGCTGTGGTCTTCGTTTTGAATAGTACCCTGGCTCTTCGGGGTCCTTTCCGGTTCCATACTTGAATCTTAAGATGGTTTGTTCCAGATCTCTGAAGAAAGTCATGGCATTTTGATAGGGATTGCATGAAATGTGTAAATTGCCCTGGGTAGCATGGACATTTTCACAATATTAATTCTTCCTATCTATGAGCATGGAATATTTTTCCTTCTCTTTATGCCTTCCTCGATTTCTTTCAGGAACTTTCTGTGGTGTTTAGGTTACAGATCCTTTACCTCTTTGGTTAGGTTTATTCCTAGATAGCTTATGCTTTTGGGTGCAACTGGAAATGAGATTGACTCCTTAATTTTCGAGGCTTTTCTAACAGCAACCGGTCAACAGCTCTTTCTATGTCCACTTATTTCCTAGGTTCTACTGTGGAAACGCCGGAACAAGAACCGTGTAGACAACGTGAGGTCTCCCACCCTGGAACGTGGGTGAAAATACCTAATATAACATCCCCTGTGGCACACACCGAAGTTGGAACAGTCCGTGCTGTCATTAGAAGGTGACATGAAAATTCATTCGTTAAATAGCCTCAAGAAGTCTTGTCCAGGGGGCACCTGGGTGTTTCTCTCCGCTAAGTTTCTGCCTCTGGTTTTCAGCTCTGGTCATGACCTCAGGGTCATCAGATTCACCCATATTCAGCATGGAGCCTGCTTCGTACTCTCTCTTCCTTTCCCTCTGCCCCTCTCCTCCTTACACTTGCTCTTTTGCTCTCTCCACACACACACACACAAAGGAATCCTTATTCAGTTTTGCTCTGGGTGCCATAGTAAAGACAGGCCTCCTAAGCCGTGTTCTTTATGTTTCACGTGTCCACATCTTAATTTAAAAGGTCAGTCATTAGTCTGTGGCCAAAGTAGTAAAATCGCATTGAGAACTCTAATTTGGTCAGATTTAGTGGGAGGGCTTGTGAGGCTAACAACATTTGGACGTACTAGTCCGTGTTAAATATTAGCAAAATGTTTTCTTTTTTTAAACTTTTTCATGGCTGTTCAATTTGCCGGCAAATTGAACGCTATACCATAACACCCAGTGCTCATTCCGCCAAGTGCGACCCGCGCCCCCGCCTCGGGCCCCCCCCCCCCCCGCCACATCAGTGCCCATCACTCAGTCGCCCCAACTGCCAGCCCAACCTCCCCTTCCACTACCCCTTGTTCAGTTCCCAGAGTTCGGTGTGTCTCCTGTTTTGTCACCCTCACTGATACTTTCACTCATTTTTTCCATTCCCTTTATTCCCTTTCACTGGTTTTTATATTCCCCAAAGGAATGAGACCATATAAAGTGTGTCCTCTTCCGATGGACTTACTTCATTCAGCATAAGTCCCTACAGGTCCGTCCACGTCGGAGCAAATGGGGGGTCTTTGTCATCTCTCGTGGCTCAGTAATAATATCATTGTAGCCATGGACCCCATCTTCTTTATCCATTCATCTCTTGATGGACCCCGAGGCTCTTCCCACAGTTTGCCTATTGTGGACGTTGCTGCTATGAACATCGGGGTGCAGGTGTCCCCGCATTCCACCGCATCTGCACCTTTGAATCCCCAGCAGTGAATCCTGGTGAATCCCCAGCAGTGCAATTGCTGGGCCGTAGGGAAGATCTGTTTTTAACTCTTTGAGGAACCTCCATCCACACGGTTTTCCGGAGTGGCTGCACCAGTTCACATTCCCACCTACAGTGCAAGAGGGTTCCCCTTTGTCCGCATCCTCTCCAACATTTGTGGTTTCCTGTCTTGTGACTTTTCCCCATTCCCACTGGTGTGAGGTGGTATCTCATCATGGGGGTTTGGATTGGTAGTTCCCTGATGGCCAGCGATGCGGGGCGTGTTCTCCTGTGCTTGTTGGCCATGTCCGTGTCTTCCTCTGTGAGATTTCTGTTCGGGTCTTTTGCCTGTTTCACGATCGGATTGTTTGTTCCTTTGCTCTTGAGTTGAATATGTTCTTTATAGATCTTGGACACTAGCCCTTTGTCTGAGAGGTTGTTTGCAAGGATCTTCTCCCGTTCTGTAGGTTGTCTTTTACTTTTGTGGACTGTTTCTTTTGCTGTGCAGGAGCTTTCGATCTGGGTGAAGTCCCAGTACTTCGTTGTTGCTCTTGTTTCTCTTGCCCTCGCAGATGTATTTTGCGAGACATGCTGTGGCCAAGTTGAAAAAGGGTGTTGCCCGCGTTCGCCTTGAGGATTGGGTTGGATTTTTGTCTTACATTTAGATCTTTCATCCTTTTTGAGTTTATCTTTGTGTGTGGTGTCAGAGAATCATCCGTTTTCCTTCTTCTGCATGTGGATGTCCAATTTCCCCAGCACCATTTATTGAAGAGACGGTCTTTTCTCCAGTGCGTAGTCTTTCCTGCTTTGTCGCATATTAGTTGACCGTAAAGTTGAGGGTCCACTTCTTTATTCACTGTTCGGTTCCATTGATCTATGGGTCGTTTTTGTTTCAGTACCACACTGTCTTGATGGCCACGGCTTTGTAGTACAACCTGAAATCTGGCATTGTGATGTCCCCAGCTGTGGTCTTCGTTTTTAATAGTCCCCTGGCTCTTCAGGGTCTTTTCCAGTTCCACACAGATCTTAAGATGGTTTGTTCCAACTCCCTGAAGAAAGTCCATGGTACCTTGATAGGGATCGCATGAAATGTGTAAGTTGCCCTGGGTCGCGTGGACATTTTCACAATATTCGTTCTTCCAACCCTCATGAGCACGGAGTATTTTTCCATCTCTTCGTGCCTTTCTCCGTTTCCTTCAGGAGCGTTCTGTAGTGTTTAGGGTATAGATCCTTCACTTCTTTGGTTAGGTTTCTTCCTAGGTATCTTATGCTTTTGGGTGCAATTGTAAATGGGATTGACTCCTTAATATGAGGCTCTTCTAACAGCAACCTGTCAACAGCTCTTTCTATGTCCCCTTATTTCCCAGGTTCTACTGTGCAAACGCTGGAACGAGAACCGTGTAGACAACCTGGGGACACCCGCCCTGGAATGTGGGTGAAAATACTTAATTTAACATCCCCTGTGGCACACCCAGAAGTTGGAACCTTCCGTGGTGTCATTAGAAGGTGACATGAAAATTCATTCGTTAAATAGCTTCAAGAAATCTTGTCCAGGGGGCACCTGTGTGTTTCTGTCAGCTACGTTTCTGCCTCCTGGTTTTCAGCTCTGGTCGTGACCTCAGGGTCATCAGATTCACCCATATTCAGCATGGAGCCTGCTTCGTACTCTCTCTTCCTTTCCCTCTGTCCCTCTCCTCCTTACATTTGCTCTTTTGCTCCCTCCACACACACACAAAAAGAATCATTACTCAATTTTGCTCAAGGTGCCATACTAAAGACAAATATACTAAACCATATTCTTTTGTTTCATGTGTGAAAATCTTAATTTAAAAGGTCAGTCATTAGTTTGTGTCCAAAGTAGTGAAATCGCATTGAGAACTTAATTTGGTCAGATTTAATGGGAAGTGTTGTGAAGTTAACATTTGGACATATTAGTCCGTGTTTAATATTAGCAAATAAAACTCTTACTGTGTTTTAATTAAATAGACCATATTCTTGACATTAAGGTTAGGTTGATATCATAATGCTGCATATACTATAAAAATTAACCCATCACTGTATCGTTTGGCACAAAACATCCACAGTTATTCTCACCAACATCAGTGTGGAGCGTTTATTACAAAAAAAAAAAAAAAAAACGGTGTAGCGATATTATTATCATCGACGTCGACCACTTCTATTAAGGACTGCTCTGCATTAGGGTGTGTTTTGACATATGCATAATATTTTGTAACCCAGGACCCTGGGATCATGACCCGAGCCAAAGGGAGATGCTCAACCGAAGGAACCACCCTGCTGACCACATTATTACGGCTTTTAAATTCGGGTGAAGATGACCCACAAGGTTACATCTGTTTCATGTGTACCACCTATGATTTGCACTTGTGTTTATTGAAACTGCACTCACCCCAAGCATAGATTCTTTGGGTCCGCATAGAGCACTATTACCATTCCATTGATCATATTCCCTATGCTGGACCTTTCACCCTGTGACTGCTTTGATATACATGTGGAAGCCTGCCCTCTCCGTTCTTTTTCACAACTATGGCTATTTGTAAATGGTACACGTTCGGTATTTAAATCTCTCCCATAATGGATGATTTTGATGATAACAGATTAATGAATAAAAACAACAGAGTAATAGACTAAATAAGAACAGATTGAAGGATTGCCCAACATTGCACAAGCCCACCCTCTTTTGACGGTTGAAATCAAGTGCAAAACCATACAAGAGACATGACAGCATATGTGGATCTACAGAGGCAGAAATGGTTTTGGAAGAGGTCATGAAGGTAGGAACATGGAGCTGGGCTTCACAACGAGCTCTACGAGCGAAGGGAACCCATCATTGGAATCGATGTGCCCATCAGTTCTCTTTTACACTGATTATTTCATGATACTTAAAGTTGCCATTGCCTTTTTAAAAAAGTTTTTACTTATTTGAGAGAGACAGAGAGACAGCAAGAGAGAGCATATGCAAGGGAGAAGGGCAGAGGGAAGGGGAGAAGCACAACCCTGCTGAGCAGGGTGCCCAAAGAGGAGATGGATCCCAGACCCTGGGACCTTGGCCTGAGCTGAAGGTTTTTCCTCATCCACCAATGACGGCCTAGCAGTAGCCTCATTACCATGCAGGCTTCCCCTGTATGGATATAAACACTGATCTCACTAATACCTGAGCACCACAACCAATGCACTGATATTCTGTGTCCTCCTAGATCTTTCCAAGGCTGTGGCGTCTGAGTTTGAAGAATCCTTGAAAGACTCTCCACCCACTTCTATGGTAAGCCTGCCCCATTTTACCTGTATTAGAAATGTTGCTCTCTTGGTTTTCCTCTTTTTGAAGGGAATACACATATGGTAAGGAACAGTATATTTTTTTGGTGTAAGTACCATCTTGGTGGGGTGTTGGGAGGGGAGGATGTAAACTGTGCAGTAGGGGACATTTGCTCAGAAGCACTTTTCCGCCTTGAATTCTGAATTTGGAATTGCTGCTTCAGTCAACTTGGGAGATCTATCTCCCAGGAAAAGCTCATGCTTTCTCCCTGGGTGCAATCTGTGCTTCCTTTGGGGGCCTTTGACTTTACGACACTTGTTCATTTGGTGTTCAATACTCACCAGAGAATCAATGACAAAGTACACACATGAACTGACCCCCATCTTCTCCTCTCTTGTGTAACTGCAGGTCGTCTCAGAAAGCAGCGAAACTGGTGTGTATTCTGGAATCAGTCTCTTGCTTAGGAAAATCTCTAAATAGTAAGGCAGATGGGGCAACCTTGCTGTCCTCACACCCAGACACCCTTGCTGTCCAGGCACCCAGATTCCATGTTCCTGAGGCTTGGGAGTATGTGAGATAGGCAGCTTTCCCAGGTGAGAAAAGAGGTCCGTGTTTCTACACTCCTAGGAAGCCAATGTATTCTCTGTGCGTGGAGTGGCTGTGAGTGCAACAGGCTTGGGGGAGGTGACTTGTTGACTCTATGCAGTGTGTGAGAGTGTGAGTGTGAGTGTGTGCTTGTGTGTGAGAGAGAGACAGAAGGATAGTGAGACAGAGAGAGAGGATAGAGACAGATAGTGACACAGAGAAATACAGAGAAAGTGAGAAGGAGAAAGAGTGAGGTAGACTTCCCAGTAGATATGTCCCACCGACACCACAAGATGGACTCAGTCGACATTCTTAAAAAAATAACAAAAAAACAGAACCTCCTCACACGGTACATCTTAGAGTCCTAAGACCGTGGGTGACCCAACAGTGCAGATCGGCCCATGCTTGCTAACCTAGTGCCTCAGGTCCTCTCTAGTCCTCCATTCGTAATGAGCAACAGTCCCAAAATTACTCTTATTTTCTTCATGCTTTTACTTATTTATTTGAGAGAAAGGGAGCAGAAGAGGTGAGAGGGGCAGAGGGAGGGTGAGAGAAACAGACCATTTGCTGAGAAGGGAGCCCCAAACTAGCCTCAATTCCAGGTCCCAGACAGCCTGACCTGAGCTGAAGGCAGACTCCTAAATGACCGAGCAACTCAGGAATCTCTACCTGAGTTATTCTTGAGCAGCATGATGAATGTACTGATGGATTCTCTGTGTCCTTCTAGTTTCATCCTTGGATTCATTCCTCATAACAAAATTCATGGAAAACATCAGTGAGGAAGAACAAATCAGTATCATCAAGGTGAGCTTCAGTATCGTTAACGGAGGAATGAATGTCGCTTTCTTGGTTTCTTTCCACACAAATTCTGATGAAAATCAGACAGTGGCTCTCTGAGGTGAAATACATAATCTTCCTCTTGAGAAAAGTGCTGAGTGGTTGCCCCTTGCCAACCGTTACCTTATTTCAGAGGATGTTTACCATTGGCAACACCAAGGCTGGAAATAAACAGCGAGATGGGGTACATTCCCTCAGCAATGGTTTCTCCTGCTTGGTTGAGTGATCCTGTAGTCAGCATCTGAATGAGCTGGAGAGACACATCCTTCAGGAAAAGCAGCTTCCTCCAGGTGTCCTGTCATTTATTTGGGCACCAGTGTGTCAAACATGATGTCCCATCTGGCTTCCTTAAGTTTTTGAGAGCAGTAAAATCAGTGCAGAGTAAGAGGGAGCTGAGCCTCATGGTGTTCTCTCTTCTGAACCTGCAGGTGGCCTCAGAACTAGTGACAGCGGTACGTACCCTGAAGCAGTCTCTTCCTGTCTTTAGTCAGGAGCGCCAATCTGATCCTGGGTCCTCACTGGAATGAAAATCACAGGTGTAGTGAACTAAACAAAAACCCAAACCAGAAAACGGGTCTTCCAGGTGGAGACCCATGGACATGTTTTCACAAGCAAAGGGGTAGCATTCAGGTAAGGAGTTTGTGTCCAGAGAGATAGAGGGAAGTAGAGATACATGGACGCCAGGGCTCAGTGAGTTCAGCAACTCAAAAACTGGGATCCACTTCTGGGTTGGCAAGGTCCCTGCTCAGCATGTCTGGGGTGTGGGGCCCCACACTAAACCAGTACCTACCTAGGCTCTAGCCTGCATCAGGAAGGAAAAGTGTGAGCTCCTGAAGAGGATGAGGTGTGCCCCTATCTGACTATGACCAGCCCATGTGTATGGGGTCCTCTCCTCTGCTTAGAAGCAGCCCCTGCTGGGATTCCTCTAGGACCCGAGTGCAGACCTTCCTGTCTGAGTGATGCCAGGACCTCTTGTAGTGCCTGCCTCATGGATAGGAGCCCAGAGACCAACGGAAATGAAGTCCGGTCAGGCCAGCAAATTCCACTGCAGGAACCCCTAGGGCAGGGAGGTCACAGCTTCCTCATTTTTGGATCCTAGACCTGAGCTATCCAAAGAGGCAGCCGATAGCCAGACATGCCTGCATATGTTGAAATTCCTTACAGTCAATGACGTTACACATTCCATCCCTCATCATACCAACCACAGTGCCAGAGCCCAGTAGAGCATGTTGAAAACACAGATCATTTCCATCATCATGAATGGCTCTCCTGGGCAGCTGCTCTGAGTCTGGCATAGTGGCTGCACATGGACCCCATCTAACCTAGCGGGTGTCCACCACCCATCACAGGTGGGTCCAGGTGGATCCGTGTCCATGTGAGAGCTATCATGATCTTGTGGAAATGGGGAAATGCCAGGTGAAGGGGCATCCTCTCTCTCTCAAGGAAGGTTTGCCACTGTGGTCAATGTCTTGGTGAAGGGTTCTAACTCCCAAGAGCCCAGGGAAGGTCTGAGGATCCCAAGGAAGAGCAGGTGTTGACAGGTGTTCCAAAGTGGCCTCAGTTGGAATAGCAGGAACACGGGGCCTCACTGTCTAATCACCTCATCCTCGTGTTTGTATCTCTAAAGATTGGGCGGTGGAGAATATTGAGGATGAAATTCCTGAAGAGGAAGAAACCTCAGGTCCGGAAGCACAATGAGGCGGGAATCAACAGGAGGGGGTCCCTGGTGCAGTTGGAGTATACCTGCTACTTTGTAGACTGAGTGGGCGGGATGAAATAAAGACGACGATGTATAGGAATGCGATTGTTTTGTTTTTCATTTACTTGTTTACTTATTTGAGAGAGGAAGAGGAGAATGGGAAGGGCAGAGGGAGAGGGATATTCAGACCCCGCACTGAACAGGGAGCCTGATACAGGCCTGATCCCAGGGTCCTGGTAATGATCCAAGCTGCAGTCAGACACTTAACCTACTGAGCCACGAAGGTGCTCTTCTCTGGTCTATTCCATCATAAACAGTAGGGTATTTGGATAAAATAGTAAGAAGAATTCTGCCCTGGGATTGGATTGTGCAGTTGGTCATATTCTTCTTTTTATTTGATGGTCATTCTCTGCAGACCAGCTCTGACTCCCTTTGTCAGTGGCAAGCATCAAAGCCCTTGTTGATGTTTGGTTAGCACCTCTTGGGAATAGAGCAGGAGACCTTTTGGTTCGGGTTATTGCCTTTGGTCTTGGATGGAGCCAATCTCTTGATACACAGCTGTGCCACGCCCATCTGAACTTGCACACAGACTACTTCCGTGGGAGCCAGTCGCTGGTACAGCCGGGGCCCCACTCCCTCTGCACCTACAGGTCACACAGTAGCAATGCTGGGCTACCCTCAGTTCTGCCCAGAGGGTGGAAGTGCACTCTAGGGATGGGCATCCCTGAAATGGTCCCTCTCAGCACCTCCTCCCGGGTCCAGCAGAAGTGAGGTGGGAGGGGTGCCGGGAGCACAGTTCCCTCCTCCCCTCCTTGCACAATCCTCAGTCCTGGGACAAGAATAAAATCTGCACTTGCCTCTGTGTGAGAAGGGATCGAGTGCAGCCAGCCAAGGCCTTCACTGGTGCAGGGAATCTAGAGGAATCTGTGAAAGCTGCTGGGCTGCCGGCACACGCTTGCGCTCAAGGTCCTGCAGAACTAGTCTCCTGGTCTGACCAGGCCCAGGACACAGGCCCTAGGCAGGGAGGCGAGCATTTCTGCTCCTGTCTGATCTCACTGCTATAGCCACACAGTGCTGGGCCTGCTCCCCACGTCAAGGGTTGGCCCAGCCTAGGACATTCCCTCATGCCTGCCTGGAGCCCATGGCCCAGTCCTTCCAGGGATCAGGGCAGATGCTGGCTCAAGCTGGTATTGAGGAGGCCTCACCTGCTGTACAAACCCCATCAGCCCACTTTTAAGCTAAGGGAAATTGGGCAACATAGTTTACCTCTAGCATCACATTCATCTCCTCTATGGGCTACGACATGTATGGGCTGTTCCAAAAATTCAGTGTGTCCCAGATTTAGGAGTCTCATGGTTTGTCTCCCTCTCTAATTTTTCCCACTCAATCCCCCTCCTTTCCCTCAATATCTTGTTCCTATTTCTTATATTCCAGGAGGAGACCACTTGATGGCATGAGCACTGGTTGTTACATTATATGTTGGCAAACTGAATTTACCTAAGCATAAATAAAAATGTTTAAAAAAGAATAAAGGTTAAGTTTGTCTCAAGTACCTAGGATCACCCCACACACAAAGCAGTCACATTATAAGCCCAGTGGGATATCACTCTCAGGGCCACATGCAACCCCAAACCATAGGCCCCCAGGCCCATTGCACCTACTCCAGCATTGCCTGGATTGGCTCTTTGATCAACTGATTAAGGAGGGGAGCCCTAGGCTCTGAGACTGTGGTCTCCTTGTTGCCCTCAAAAGCCATACAAAATTTGGAAGGACAGAAAAGCAGGACACCTCATTTACCCAGAAAAACACCCCTTTTGAGGTTCTTATGTTCCTGAGGTTCCAAGCATCTCCCTGTGTCATTTCACTCCATTCGGTAGAAGGTTCTTGCTCATCATTTAATGTCCAAGTTACCTACTGAGGGGAACTGGGTGGCTCATTCAGGGAAGCATCTGACTCTTGATTTCAGCTCAGCACATTCTCTCAGGAGCCTGAGATCCAGCCCCTCGTGGGATTCCTCACTGGGCATGAAACCTTCCTAGGATTCTCTGCCTCCCTCTTCCTCAGCCCATTCATATCCAAATTGGCCTTCCCTCAATCAAACTATATTAAAAATAATAAACATGAACTGCAATAAAAAATTTTTTAATGAAAATAAATAAATCAGGCTCAATGACTGATTCTTCCAGTTGTTTACCACCTGCTTGTCTGCCGACTTTGTCTTGTTTTCATTTTCATTCACCTTTTGCCTTCATTCTTTAAAGCTATCTTTCCTGAACATAACATCCTAGGCTCAGAGGTGTTTTCCTTCTATACTTTGTGTCACCATTGCAGTGTCTTCTGACCTCTGTTTTCTGAGAAGTCACGGGCCTTGGAATTCGTATTCTGTTAGGTTGAACGTGTCCTTTTCCTCTACTTTCAAGGTTTTTCTTCCTCTTTGCCAGCAGATTGGTTACAATGTGTCAGGAGGAGGGTTTTCAGAGCTTTGTAGATCTGAGTCACGTATTTGTGAAATTTTCAGCCATTTTGCCCCCATACCTTCTTCTACACCAACTGTTTTTTTTTTTATTTTTATTTATTTATGATAGTCACACACAGAGAGAGAGAGAGAGGCAGTGACATAGGCAGAGGGAGAAGCAGGCTCCATGCACCGGGAGCCCGACGCGGGATTCGATCCCGGGTCTCCAGGATCGCGCCCTGGGCCAAAGGCAGGCGCTAAACCGCTGCGCCACCCAGGGATCCCCACCAACTGCTTTCCTACAGGAACTCCATGCTGTGGAACTTAGCACTTTTGATGTATCCTAGGCATGCATGTTTAAGTTCCTATCAATTTTTGTTCAGTCTTTTCGCACTCCTCTCATGATAGTACGATTTCTCTTGTTCTGTTTACACGTCCACTGTCTACTTTGTTTCTTCATCAGATTGCTGAGCCTATCCAGTGAATTTTCATCCTGGATAGTGCGTGTCAAGTTTCAAAATTTCCACTTGGTCTTCTGACAGCAAGATGTCCACAGCTCTTTCTATGGTAACGAGTTTTCCAGTGTCTACAATCAAAAACCTTAGGTGAAAAATGTTTATGGATCTCTGTGGATACAAAACTGGACCAAACTACTTCACGCTTGAGGAAAAACCAAAATACAACCAGCAAAGGAGTCGATTGAAAGTAACCAGGAAATTCATTCCTTTAGTTGATTCAAGAAAACTTATTCCAGGGGCACAGGTTTGGTTCATTCAGGTATGTGACTGCCTCCTGGTTTCATCTCAGAGTTCATACCTCAGGTCATCAGATTATCCTAGGTTGGACTCCATGCTTAGGATGGAGCCTGCTTAGTATTCTCTCTCCCTTTTCCTCTACTGCTCTCCCCCTTACACTTTCTCTTTTGCTTTCTTTACAAAAAAAAAAAAAGAATCATTCTTTTACTGTGCTCAGGATACCATACTAAACACAAAAATACAAATCTATATTATTTACATTTTATATGTGAAATTCATAATTTAAATGGTCAGTCAGTAGTTTATGCCAAAATAGTAAAACTGCTTTTACCACTCAAATTTGGTCAAATTAAAAGGTAGGGGTTGTGAAGCTAACATTTGGACACTAGTCTGTGTACAGTATTAACAACATAAAATCACTGATTATGTTTTAATAAGGAGACCTTATTATTGAGATTAGGATTAGACTGGTGTCATAAGGCAGCATATAATATAAAAATTTCCATATCACCCTATCCCTTGGCACATATTTTCCACGATCATACATGCCTGCATTAGTGTGGAATTTTTATCACAAAGAACAAACCAGTGTAGAGACATTATTATCAATGAAGTTGACCACATATATTAAGGACTGCTCTGTGTTATGCATCTGACTGTTTTGACAAATACATAATATTATGTATCCAAGGACCCTGGGATCATGATATGAGCCCAAAGTAGATGCCCAACTAAAGGAATGAGCCTTGTGCCCACATTACTACTGTTTTTTTAAATTGAAATCGAGATGGTACACAAGGTTACATTAGTCTCAGGTGTACCACATATGGATTCGATACTTGTATAGGGTAATACTGTGCTCACCACAAGTGTAGATACCATGTGTCCCCATAGAGCACTATTACAATTCCACTGATCATATTCCCTATGCTGTACGTTTGATCTCCGTGATTTTTTTAATGCATAATGAGAAACCTGTCCCTCCTACTCTGCTTCACAGCTATGGCTATTGGTAAATGGTATACTTTGAGTATTTAAACCTCTCCCGGATGGAATATTTTCACCAAACTGATTACCGGTGCACCTGGGTGGCTCAGTGGTTGAGCGTCTGCCTTTGGCTCAGGTTATGGTCCCATGGGCCTGGGATCGAGTTCTGCATCGGGTTCCCCACAGGGAGCCTGATTCACCCTCTGCCTATGTCTCTGCCTCTATGTCTCTCATGAATACATAAACCTTAAAAAAAAAACCTGTTAGTGAATAAATAAAATAGAGCACTAGACTAAATAGAACAAAAGAGAATAATTGTCTAGCATTGAATCAAACCTACCAAGAAAAGGGGTAAAATCAGGTTGAAAAACTTACAAAAGAGAGGACAGCATATGTGGACCTACAGAGACAGAAATGATTTTGCCAGATGTCCAGAAGGTGGGAGTTTTTAGTTGGGTTTCACAACAAGCTGCATGAGCGATGGGAAGTCATCATTGGAATCTATGTGCAGATCAGTTCTATTTGTGCCCTGATTATGTCAGGCTACTTGAAGTTGCTGTTGACTTTCTGGGGAAGATTTTATTTATTTCAGAGAGAGAGAGAGAGAGAGCATAAGCAAGGGAGAAAGGCAGAGGGAAAGGGAGAAGCACATTCTGGGCTGAACAAGGCCCCAAGGAGGGGATGGATTGCAGGACACTGGGGCCTTGGCCTGAGCTGAAGGTTTTCCTCATCCACCAAGGAGGATGGACCCCAGACCCTCATATGATACTTATTGATCACTCACTACAATAGTCTTGCCCTGTATCCATATAAACAGTGATCGCTCAGTAATTCCTGAGCACCACATCCAATGAATGCATTGACAGTTATTTTGTGTCCTCCTAAATCTTGCCAAGTGTGTGGTGCAGGAGTTTTTCCACAAAAAAGTCAGTGAATGAGTTTCCAACTTCTTCTATGGAATGCTCACCCATTTTCCTGAATTAGAAATGGTCCTTTTTTCCTCTTTTTGGAGCGAATTCAGATATGACAAGGAACAGTGTATTTTTTAGGAGTAAGGACCATTTTCGTGGGGTTTGGAGGGGATGTTTTAAACTGTGTAGTAAGGGACCTTTCTCTCACATGCAGTTTTTCCTCAAGAATTTCGTGTGGCTCCTTCAGTGAAGGAGAGATCCATCCCCCAGGAATAGCTCCTGCTTTTTCATGGGTGCAACCTGTGCTTCCTTTGGAGGCCTATCGTTTTACTATTGTTGCTCATGTGGTGTTGAATACTCACTAGGAGAACCAATGACAAAGGACACACATGACCTGACCCTCATGGTTTACTCTTTTGTGTAAGTGCAGACATCTCAGAAACCAGCGAAAGTGGTACGTATTCTGGAACCACTCTCTTGCAGAAAAAAAAAAAAATCTAAATAGTATGGCAGATGCAGCAACCTGCTGTTCTCTTCTGGACAGCCACCCGGTTCCATGTTCCTGAGGCTTGGGGGTGTGAGATAGGCAGCTTTCCCAGGTGAGAAAACATGCCTACATTTCTACAATACTAGGAGCCGGTGTGTTCACTGTTTGGTATGGTTGTGAGTGCATGACTCTTAGGGTGGAGTGACTTGTTTAAACCTATGAGTGTGACAGAGTTGTGTGTGCATGTGTGTGACACAGAGAGAGAATTGAGAGAGAGAGAGAGAGAGAGAGAGAGAGAGAATGAGAGACAGCTATGGACACAGAAATACAGAGAAAGGGAGAAGGAGAGAGAAAGAATAAGAGAGTTTTCCCCCAACATTGTCCCACTGACACTGCACCATGGCTTCTCTCATCATTCTCCAAAATAAACTCCTAACACACCATATTTTCCAGCCCTAACCCCGTGAATGGCCCAACAGTGGTAGCTCAGCCCATGCTTAGTTACCAAATGCCATCATGTTCACTAGCCTTCATTCATACTGATCGACAGTCCCCAAATTAGCCTTTTATTTTCTTCAAGAAATTATTTATGTATTTGAGAGAGAGAGGGCAGAAGAGGCAAGAGGGGCAGAGGGAGAGAAAGAAACACACCCTTTGCTGAGCAGGGAGCCCCACATCAGGCTCCATTTCAGGTCCCAGACACCGTGACCTGAACCAAAGGCAGACTCTTAGCTGACTGAACAACTCAGGCACCACTACCTGAATTATTCTTGAGCAGCATGACCAATGTGCTGACGGGTACTCTGTGTCCTTCTAGAAGCACTTTATAATACCTTCATCATGAGAGTATTCCAGAACATCAGAGGAGAAGTGCAAGTTAATGCTGTCAAGGTGAGCTCAGTATCTTTGAGGAACGAATGTTGCTTTCTCGGTTGCTTTCCACACAAATTCTGATGAACATCAGACAGCGTCCATTTGGGATGAAATACATAATCTTCCTGGTGGCAAGGGTGCTGAGTGCTTGCCTCTTGCCATGCATTAGCTTATCTGAGAGGATGTTTACCATTGGCGACACCAAAGCTGCTTATAAAGACAGTGATGGGGTACTTTCCCTCATCAACGGTGTCTCCTGCTTGGCTGGGGAATGTTGTAGTCACCATCCTGAATGGACTGGAGAGACACATCCTTCAGGACAAACAACTTCCTCCAGGTATCCTTTCACTTCCTTTGGGCACCATGGTCTCAAACATGATGTTCCATCTGGTTTCCTAAAGTCATTCAGAGCAATAAAGATCAGTTTTTACTAGGTAATAACATCTATTGAATAAAAACAATAGAAGATTTATTTTTGCTAAAGTTGAGCAATAGAGTAACGTCCAAATATTAGCTTTACTCTAAGAATCATTAACCATAATCACATTTGAGTTGTAGGGTGCCAGTAGTATCAGTCACTTAATTGTACGCCCTGGGGTCAGGACCTAATCCCATGGTTGGGGTTCAGCTACATGTTGGCGTCCCTCCACATGGGGAGCCTACTCCTCCTCCTAACCCTCACCCCGCTCATGTTTTCTCCCTCTATCCCTTTCTCTTTCTCTCCCTCTTTAATAAATTGATTAGTTAATTAACTAATTAAATCTTGAAAAATTAACTGAACTTGATTGGAAAATGCATTTTTACTATTCTGGCCATCAAATGATGTCTCACCTTCTAAATTGAAATATTCACACAGAAAACAGTAGGAATATGGCTTAGAACTTTTGACCTATGAATGGGACACAAGCAAACTAGAATAATGATTTTTTTTTTTTTTTTACGCATAGGGATATCCTGAAAATGCATTACCATAAAGAAAGGCAGGACCAGGGATCCCTGGGTGGCGCAGTGGTTTGGCGCCTGCCTTTGGCCCAGGGCGCGATCCTGGATATCCGGGATCGAATCCCACGTCGGGCTCCCGGTGCATGGAGCCTGCTTCTCCCTCTGCCTCTCTCTCTCTCTCTCTCTCTCTGTGTGTGACTATCCTAAATAAATAAAAATTTAAAAAAAAAAAAAAAAAGAAAGGCAGGAGCATAATAGAGTCATGCAAAATGAAATAAATATAAAGGAAACTAATTAAATAATCAGGTAATTACAAGTTCCAGACAGACAGGGAAATGACTTTCCATTTCATTCATGAGTTGAAAACGATGCTGCTGGAATAGTAACTCCTCTCCTGCTGTCAGTGGAGCTAAACCCAAAATTGCAGAACTCACTCATAAACATACATGGAAATGGAAAGGGAGCCCTTACAGGGACCACAACACACTGGTAGATCATGTGCAAATGGCTTTTTTTTTTTAAAGATTTGTTTATTTATGATAGACTGAGAGAGAGAGAGAGAGAGAGAGAGAGAGGCAGAGACACAGGAGGAGGGAGAAGCAAGCTCCATGCCGGGAGCCCAACGTGGGACTCGATCCTGGGACTCCAGGATCATGCCCTGGGCCAAACGCAGGCGCCAAACAGCTGAGCCACCCAGGGATCCGCAGAAAGGGCTTTAAAACAAAATGGAGACAACAGGGGGAAGAAGGCCGGAGAGTAGAGTCCTCAACTCACCCGATCCGCCAACTCACCTAGATAAATTTCCAGTCATCCTGGACACCTACCAATGCGAGCTGAGAGTTAAAGAGAAGGGTTTTCCCTTCTAACAAGGTAGAAGGTGGATACAAAGAAAGAAAGAGGCGGGTGGGGGGGGAGCGGCCTCTAACAAGACAAAACAGGAAGGGGGAGAGCTCGGGATAGCACTGGAGCCGCAGCCGGCGGGGCCTCGGGGAGAAGCGGGGGGGGGGGCAGGCGGGGCGCTGCGCCTGCTGCCTTCGGGCGCCCACTGCGGCCCCGGGAGGGCGATGCCAGCAGCAAAGGCCCCGGAGCCCAGGGTGCAGGGGACACGGCCGCAGTCCTGCCTGCCCCCGGGGCAGGCGGAGGCTTCATGACTGCAGAATTAAGATCTCATCAGGCTGAAGTTAAAAATCAATTAAATGAGGTGCAATCCAAATTGGGGGTCCTAATGGCAAGGCATAAGGTGCTGGAAGAAAGAATGAGCAACACTAAGACTCCTTGATGGCAAGGAAGGAAGCTGAGGAAAACAGAGAAAAACAATGAAAGGACCACGAGGAAAGGTTAAGGGAAATACATGACAGCTTCAGAAGGTAGAATTACGTATCACTGGGGTTCCAGAGAGCACCCAGAAGGACAGAGGGCCAGAAAGCATATTTGAACAAATCCAAGCTGAGAACTTCCCTAATTTGAGGAGGGGAACAGGTATTCAGACCCAGGAGATAGAGTAGTCCTCCTCCCAAATCAATAACAACTGTTCAATACCTCGACACTTAATAGTGAAACTTGCAAATTCCATAGAAAAAGAGAAAATCCGTAAAGTAGTTAGAGACAGCAGATTCTTAATGAATATGGGGAGAATTATTACATTAATAGCAGACCTCTCCTCAGAGACCTGGGAGGCCAGAAAGGGCTGGCGGGATTGATTCAGGGTCCTAGATGAGAAGAACATGCAGGCAAGAAAACTCTATCCAGCAAGGCTCTCGTTCAGAATAGAAGGAGAGATAAAGAGCTTCCAAGATAGGCAGAAACTGCAAGAATATGTGACCACCAAACCAGCTCTGCAAGAAATATTAAGGAGTATCATAGGAAAATTAACATGCTTCCAGAAAATTTGTTCAGGTTTAAGTGAGCAGTTGAGATAGAAATGATTTAGATATGCTGTGATTTAGTCTATGGTTTTATTCCAAAATTAGTCACCATGCAGAGTCTGTTTTTATAGCGTATGCATAATGATTGTACTATATAGGAAGGATGACGTGGTGTTACATTATCCCTAATAGGAACAATGCTTTTAACTGTTAAAGAGTAATCTTGCTTTCCTCAGGAGGGGGGGAAAAAAACCAACTCTACAGAGCTCCAGACATTCTGTACAATCCCTTAGAGGATGGGGCTTCTGCACACACTTTTGGTCAAAGAAGAGACTAAGGGCACATCTTTTGAAAACATTCTAATGAAATGACTCATGCACCCATTCCACCTATAACTGTAATTTAACTCAAATACCAATAACTAGAGCTTGGCTCAGCAGGGATTCCTTAGAGCCAGGTATAAAGCCTTGTGAAGGAAGCCGGGGTATGCCACCCCAAAATATACATATATATATATTTTTGGGAAGAGGAATCCAGAAACAAATCTTAGTGTTAATGTCTTCCCATATATTTACCTTTCCAGTTTGCTGCCCTTGATAGCCTAAAACTGCTTTTCTTTAGGTTATCATTCTTTCTACAAACGTATTATTGTTCTTTGCTGAAGATGCTATAAAGCCCACAGTTTTAAGCTGCTGCTTTGAGTTCCTCCTTGTTTTTGATTTCTTCGGTGTGATGTGCACTGCAAACCTTTATAAATTTTTTCTTTTGATGATATCCTCTTGGTAATGAGTCCCCCCGGAAATCCTAAGATGGGTAGATATGGAGTTTAGCCTCCCGCCACATCAGAACTCATTCTAGTTGTATCCTCATGGAAGAACGCAGGCAAAAATGAACTATTTGCTTGGTCGGCAATAAGCCTGGGGCTGGCCATCCCAAGGATGCAGTTTCCTACATGAGATTGTGAACTTATCGCGTCAGCTACACTGGTGGATTTCTCCTAACATACTGAACACTGGAATCCTCAAATTAAAACTCCAAAAGATCCAAGGACTTTCTTTCATGCAGAAAAGGATTCTGCACATCAAGAACCAGGCATGTGACACTAACAATAAGACTGAAGAAAAAGAAATTACAGAAACAATCCCATTTACAATTGCACCCAAAAGCATAATATACCAATGAATAAAACTAACCAAAGAGGTAAAGGATCTATAACCTAAAAATTAGAGAACACTTTGAAAGAAATTGAAGAAGGCACAAAGAGGTGGAAAAATATTCTGTGCTCCTGGGTTGGAAGAAGTAATATTGTGAAAATGTTGATGTTACCAGGGCAATATACACATTTCATGCGATCTCTACAAAAATACCACAGACTTTCTTCAGAGAGTTGGAACAAACCATCGTAAGATTTCTGTGGAAAGGGAAAAGACCCCGATTAACCAGGGAACTATTAAAAACTTGACAAACTTGATATGGTCTCATTCATTTGGGGAATATAAAAATTAGTGAAAGGGAATAGAGGGAATGGAGAAAATGAGGGAAACTATCAGTGAGGGTGACAAAACAAAAAGACACAGTGAACTCTGCAAACTGAACAAGGGGTAGTGGAAGGGGAGGTGGGCAGGCGGTTGGGGCGACCCGGTAATAGACACTGATGGGGCACTTGCCGGGATGAGCTCTGGGTGTTATGCTATATGCTGGCAAATTGAACTCCAATTAAAAAATGTAAAAACAGGGATCCCTGGGTGGCGCAGCGGTTTGGCGCCTGCCTTTGGCCCAGGGCGCGATCCTGGAGACCCGGGATCGAATCCCACGTCGGGCTCCCGGTGCATGGAGCCTGCTTCTCCCTCTGCCTATGTCTCTGCCTCTCTCTCTCTCTCTCTGTGTGACTATCATAAATAAATAAAAATTAAAAAAAAAAAGAAAAAGAAAAAAATCTTTAAAAAAAATGTAAAAACAGAGAACATTTTGCTAATATTTAACATGGACTAGCTTTTCCAAATGTTAGTTTCACAATCCCTTCCATTAAATCTGACCAAATTAACGGTCTCAATGCAATTTCACTATTTTGGCCACAAACTAATGACTGACCTTTTAAATTAAGATGTGGACACATGAAACAAAGAATACAGCTTAGGAGGTTTGTCTTTACTATGGCACCCCGAGCAAAACTGACTAATGATTCTGTGTTGCGTGTGTGGAGAGAGCAAAAGAGCAAGTACAAGGAGGAGAAGGGCAGAGGGAAAGAAAGAGAGTATACGAAGCAGGCTCCATGCTGAATATGGGTGAATCTGATGACCTTGAGGTCATGACCAGAGCTGAAAACCAGGAGGCAGAAACTTAGCTGACAGAAACACCCAGGTGCACCTAGGACAAGATTTCTTGAGGCGATTTAATGAATGAACTTTCATCTTACCTTCTGATATCTCCTATGGTTCTTGAAATTTTCTACGACGGAAGATGTTCAATAATTTCGATTGTTTTACAGGATAGGTGTCGAAAACTTGTCCACATGTTTCTCGTGTTGTTTCCACAACAGATCCAAGGACATTAATAGACATTGGTAGAGCAGTTGACATTTCGTTGTTAGAAGAGCCTAGAAATTTAAGGATTCAATCCCATTTACAATTGCACCCAAAAACATAAGCTACCTAGGAATAACCTAACCAAAGAGGTAAAGGATTTCTACCCTAAACACCACAGAACGCTCCTGAAAGAAATTGAGGAAGGCATCAAGATATGGAAAAATTTTCCGTGCTCATGAATTGGAAGAATTAATATTGTGAAAATGTAGATGATACCCAGGGAAATTTACATATTTCATTCAATCCCTATCAAAATACCATAGACTTTCTTCAGAGAGTTGGAACAAACCATCTTAAGATTAGTGTGGAACCGGAAAAGACACCAAATAGCCCGGGGACTATTCAAAATGAAGACCACAGCTGGGGGCATCACAATGCCAGATTTCAGGTTGTACTACACAACCGTGGC